>NC_066581.1:495940722-496545722 GCF_024323335.1 Lathyrus oleraceus
AATACACACACACACACATACATACACACACACACACATACACAAACATAACACACACATACACACACACACACACACATAAACATACACACACACACACACACACACACACACACACACACACACACTTAAAACAGAAGAATTTTTTACTCACATACCCCACGTTTTAAAAAAAATCCCAAAATAACTCAGTTTTCAAAAAAATTCACAATCTGCCCCAGTTTCAAAAAAAATACCTAAGGCATAGGCGTCAGACCAATTGACACCTACCCTTAATTTTTAAGTGGGGCGCAAATTGGATTGGCTACAGCACATGGTGCTGCCAATCCAATTGGCGTCCATGTGTAATTTGGAAGAGGAGGCGTCAATTGGTCTGGCGTCTCAGTGTAATGTTCAATTTTTTATTTATAAATAGAGGTGTTGTGTGATTCATTTTTCCATATATCATTTCGTCATACTACAAACATGTTTGGTGTTCGTCGCTGCTATGAAAAAGTGATTTATTCGAGAGACAAGTCTCCGATGTTTATGCTCTTCTGGAATATATGTAGTTTCGATCAACTGAAGAGGGAGCTGGTTCGTTGGTTAGATGGAAAAATACCAGAAGGGAAAAAATTAGAAGTATTGAGAGACTCGATAGTATATTAGGTTGGGTGCGAGTAAAAACTGATAAGGATGCTAGAGAAATGATGTTTGGACGAGATGACATCAGTTTGATTGTTGTAATCAATTAGAAATGTTATTTTTAAATATTATGGTTAAGTATTTTCATCTGTATTAAATGTTTAGTTTTTGTGTTGTTTATATAGACTTCTTATGTTTTAAGTGTGTTTATGTTGTAGTGATGTTTGTTGTTAACCTTGTTGTAACAAAAAGTTAATGATATACAAAAATCCAAGGTTACAAAAATTGAAAGAAGGTACTAAATTATGATGCAAATGTTGCTCCTAGATTGATACATTTGTTCTTATTGTGTCCGAGTTGATGACATATACTACACAATCTTATCATTTTATCAGTCGTATCCATTTCTGTTCTAATACGTGTGCTGTTTGGCCATCCTTTTTTCTTTCTTCGCATCTCATCATTGTGCCAAACTATGTCACCTTCATATGGAGACCAATATTCCTCCATTGGTAGTACTGAGAAGCTTTTGTTATACCCATTCATGACGATAATAGCCTTGTAAACATCAGATAGATGGTTGTAAGCGTCCTGGTGAGTATGTGTGCATGCTGCAATAACATGGGAGTAAGGAATACGGAAGGCCTGGAACTTTCCACAGTCGCACCAACTTCTGTTTAGTTTGACAACATCGGATAAATTTGGCATGCCTTCATTGTGTTCCATTGTTTCCTGCATACTGAAATTTTTCCTATGACGGTCAAAGGCTATAACCACGTGTGTGTTAGCTTTGATACTTTCCTCTTTCATCACTTTCATACAACAGTCACTGAATATTTGACCTGGCATTAACATTGAACTCCATCTTTCACCTCTGGTTGTGAAGGTAGATGCCAACCTAAAATAGGTTATTCTGACCAATGCGGTTATTGGTAGATTTTTAATGCCTTTGAATACGCTGTTCATGCATTCCACATGGTTTGTTGTCATGTGGCCCCATCGACAGCCTCTATCAAATGCCCGCGCTACTCTACTGGCATGTTATCCACCCACCTTCCTGCATCTGCATTAGACAATCTAATTTCGTCACTGTAATGTTGAAATGACGGCTGAGTTAGAGCATACCCCGCATTCATCACTTTTTTGCGATGGTTCTTGTATTTGATTGTACGCATGAAGTTTTGTGTGATATGTCTAATGCAATACACATGGGTAAAAGGAGGACCATGACATATATTATCATTGTTATTGTAAGCACTCTTAGTGGCAACATGTCTATTTGAAATCAAACAGAGATTAGTTTGTGGTGCGACATGTGTTCTGAGATGTCGAAGGAAGAAACCCCAACCACCAGCGGTTTCACCTTCAACTAGAGAAAAGGAAATGGGAAAGATATTATTATTGTCGTCTTGTGAAACAACCATAAGCAAAGTACCCTTGTATTTGCCGTATAACCATATTCCATCAATTTGAATAATAGGTTTGCAGAATGCAAAACCTTTGATGCATGGTTGAAACGCCCAAAAGAGGCAGTGAAAGATTTTATTTCCAGTAACACACGTTCCATCTGGCGTAAATGTTGGCAAAGTCTCCATAATTGCAACAGTTCCGGGTGCGTATGTTTTAAATGCCCATAAAAACCGTGGCAATTCTTTGTATGAATCCCCTCAGTTGTCGAATACCTGTTCAACAACCTTTATCTTTACATTCCATGCTTTCTTGTAAGATGAAGTATAATTGTATCTTTTAACGATATGAGATATAATTATACTCACCTTCATTGATGGCTCTTTGTTAACAAGCGGCAAAATGTCTTGACATATCAATGCAACACTTAATTTATTGTGATCTTGTACAACATTAGAGGCAATGCAACTGTGAGATGGGTCTATAGAAGCTATCTCCCAAGAGTCGCTTCACTTCTTATGAGACGCAGCCAACCGAAACTTGCAAAGGATGTTACGACATTCAATGACACACCTTCTCGAATCAGTGCATTGCACGGTGAAATTAGCAGAGTTATTCATGTAGAATTTTTTGATAGCTCGCACACATTCTTCTTTAGTGCGGAACATGTCTCCCCCTTTTAACTCACCTTCTGATCGTGAATACGAGTTATAAAAAACACTGTTGGATGTTTCATCGTCATGCAGATCCATGTTTGTCATATGTTGAGACAGACTATATACATGACTTGGAGGTAATGGCATTGGATGATCGTCATCTTCAATGTTATTGTTCAACATATGATCGACCTGTGTCTCGATCTCTTCTTCTTCTTCATCAACGACGTTGACTTCTGCTTTTGCTTCTAGGTCGGATTCATCTGAGTTTTCTGAATCAAATTCATCAGATTCAACTTGATTAGTTATCTGAGATTGCTGAGATGGTATATTTGGTTGAAGAGTAATATATAACTCAATAGAGTTATAACCAAAATGTTCGTGACTAACAAACATATATTCAACATCTTCATCGTCCCGTGCCTTTAGCGGAAAAAATTTACATTGTCCGTTCTCGAAATAAATTGGATTTTAATATGTGATTTGTGACACAAGACCAGATCCTATGCAGGATTCAATTCGTTTTTTTCAAATGCAAGAAATCTGAATTTCTCTTGATCGTAAGTCGGATAGTATCGGTGTTTCGAAAACAAAACCCGTATACATCACACTCATATGTCTCACCGTTGCAGTGGGCATTGATATTATATTTGGGTGCATATGATATTGTAATATTTTTTGTGCAGATGAAAAGTAATTTTTTTGGTGCAGATGAATTTGTGTTGATTGTATGATGAAAGGGTAAGACACTTAAATATCCAAGTGACGTGGCATGCATGCAAACCCTAGCGCCAATCCTATTGGCGCCTGCATGTAATAGTTGTACATGGTCATCAATCCATGTGGCGCCTTGCAGACCTCGAAACTCAGCATGCAGATAGCCATGCAGCCTACAGCCAATGTGAAGACCATGCATGTATGCAAGCCTAGGAGGTGCCAGTCCATATGGAGCTAGCATGTAAATTTTTCATGTGTAAGAAAAACCAATTGGTGCCTACATGCAAGCCCATTTATCCCTGCATTCAAACTTTTGCATGTCTTTGCATGTCTCTCATTATAAATAGCCATGCAAGATTCACTTTTTTTCATCACCAAAAATTATTTCTTCCTCTGCAACAACCACTCTTTCATCTGCAACAACCACTGTTTCATATATTTACTATGACAAGATGTCTCTCCTTACTATGGGTGAATCACACAGAGGCACAGTTGCAAACATAACAACTTATGTAAGAGTTTAATTCTTGTATTATTTTTCTAGAATAATTCTTGTATCAAGACACTCAACATCGCTATGCACCCAACACATCACCTTACCATAGCCGCCTTAGCCAAAACACTCAGCGATCATTTAACACCAATTGTCCCTCCTCATACTATAGTCAAGAAGCCCAAACATCTCAAAACCAAAACCTTTAACAACCATATGTCTACCAAACACCACAACAATCATTTCAACCTTTCCTCGACGCATCATTCACACCAATATCTCCCTTCAATCGTCATGACCGCCCTCTAGCAACTCAAACACAACCTAACTACTCTAGCATGAGTCATGAACTCAGCTATGGCGGTACCCCTTCGATGCATACACAAGACTATGTTGATTTGTCTGACTATCTCAGGCAATCTCCTGCAGTTGGTGGTGACGTTTCTGGGTCCTCAGATACTCAAACACTAGGGATGAATCATCAATGTGGGTTAGGGCCACGAGTTCGGGTAGCTAGGGGATGTGGGACCGGAGGTCGGTTAGGTGATCCCGGTCATCGACATTAGTCTTTTTTGTGTAAACGAGTATTAATATTAATATGAATTGGTCCGATTTCGACTTTATCTAAAATATACAATATTTTTCAAAAAAAAATACGAAATACACACAGGTGTCAAACCAATTGGCGTCTCCTTTAAAACTTAACACACATGCGTCAATTGGATTGACAACAACTGATGCACTAGCCAATCCAATTGACACCTCCTCTTTAAATTTAAGAGCAGACGCCAATTCATCTGACGCGTCCTCTTCAAAGTGGAGTATTTTGAAAATAATCTAAAAAGTAAGTTATTATGGATTTTTTTTTAAAAAAATAGGGTTATTTAGGTAAAAAATTCAAAAAAGAGTTTTAAAGAAAAAGAGAAAAGAAAACTTTTTGATAATATAACTTTTAAAAATTAATTTTAAGTTGAATAAATTTACAAATTTATCATTGATGAAAAGTATATTACTTTTTCTTAGTTGTTTCTTCTTTCTAATTTTCAAAACTAAAAAACAAAAAGCAAAATCTTCAAAAACCTATTTTAATTTTTTAGATTTTATAATTCTCAGATAGAAAATAGTTTTCAAAAAAATCATTTTGCAAATCCATACTATTAAATAAGTTTTCTGATTTTCAAATTTTTAAAATTAAAAAATAATTTTACAAAATCAAATCAAACATGTTCTGACTATTAGCTGCACGTTTTTTTTTCTAACCTACTCTCTTTCTCTATAAAGCAACACAGCTTAAGTTATTTAAATAATTGAAAAGATGGGTGATGGGTCAATCAACAATTCTCTCTGTTATTCACCTTTTGTGTTGTTTGCTTATAAAGAATTATACTTAAATCATATTAATACCACTATCCAATACAAAGCTTTATTCATTTTTTTATTGAATATCAAGAATGGATTTAATTGTTTAAAATAATTGGTATATAATCATTTGACAAAATTGGAGTGACACATTGTTAAACTAGAGATCAGTTTCGACGTGACATTTCCTATAAGCCAACTTAAAGCCCAAATCATTGAAAGCAAAAGATCTACAATATATCCCTATATTTTTTATTTATTAGGATTGCTGACTAATTTATTTTAAAAAAAATGAAATGTCTCTCACGCAATGAAAAATATCATATCTTTTATAAATAAATAAATGAGTATATTTAGTCTCAAACACGGAACTAATTAATATATAGAAAAAATTTGACTGTCCGAATTTTGGTTAATAAAAATCACTACGCAAAATTCATCTTAAATTTAAATTTATTAAAAATAATTAAATATCAAAAACACAATATTAGATAACTGAAATAATATTATATAACAATATTTTTTTCTTTTGTTTTCCAAACACATCAATATAATATGCATTTAGAAGTATTAATATTTGATACTGAGTATATATATTATATATATATATATTATATTATATATATATATATATATATATATATATATAATATATATATATATATATATATATATATATATATATATATATAATATATATATATATATATATATAAATATATATATATATATATATATATTTGCTTCGAGTCGAACAATTTGAAATAATTAAACATGGAGATATACAATTATTTTAGGGGAATCCTAACTAAAATTTCAAGTTTGCTCGATCAAGAGTTTCTAATACTTAACAAACATCCTAATACTATACTTACGTATTAGGTACGAGTCAAGAGAATATTGTTCTTATAACTTTTGTTGAAATACAAGATAAGAGATATTTGAATAAACAATATATTTTAAATAGCACTACAAAGACTATTTTATATATAGAGATATTTACGGTTAATTATATGTTATTGTCGATGTGAGATATTTTTATATATAAGTATAACATATACAAATATCAACACTCCCCCTCAAGCTTGAGCATATAAGTCAAGTGCATCAAGCTTGTCACATACATAATTAGATATAGGACTTCACAAGGATTTTGTAAACACACCTTCCAATTGATCATTAGAGTTGACAAAACTTGTGACAATGTCGCCTGATGCAATATTCTCTTTAACAAAGTTGTACATCCCGGAAAATTAGTTGACCAACTGAGATATGGGATCGACGAAACCTACTTGTGCACCCGAGCTCTTTAAAACCGAATTGGAATAATAACTGAGTAGGGTGAGGTCAACATACACGATATTCATGCTACTATTTACAAGTCGGAACCCGAGTAACACATCAGACCTACTAATTGAAATCCGGTTCGGACATCAAAATAAGCAGGACATATCCGACCTCCTATACACTAAGAATGATCCCACTAGTAGAGGTTGGGGCTGATGATAAGGCCAAGACGCCATTTGAAAGGTCACAAGAGACGGTTACTATATTATACATTATGACAGAGAGTTATAATTATTGAAGAGGTGGTTGTTAAAAGGAAATTATAAGGGACGACAGACGTTATTGGCATGAGAATTTACGAAGGATATGAAAAGTCAGGTAAGGGGAGAAGGAAACCGTTAAATAAGAGGATACTTGGAGGGTAGAAGGAATGCAATAATCGCGAAAATCTAACATAACAGACACTTCAACCATTCATTTTAGGCTCTCCTTGAACTAGAACAAGGAAGTCAACCTTTTAGTGTTTTTTAGCAAGAATATTTGGCACCCACCGTGGGGCCTCAATACAACTTGCCTAGGCCATACAAAAACCATCACCAAAGCGTTAATACTTCGGATGGACAATGTCAGGATAATCTCCCTATCGAAGTGACTCACCTCCTCCGTCAAATATAACTCAATTGCTCGTGGTGGTAGAAGCACTTCGTCAACAAAATAAAGCCTTACAAGTCAGTGTCCAAGTCTTGCAAACACAAAGTCTTCAAGATGGAGATACAAAGGAGGAACCTCTTGACTCTCAGCCTTTATCTGAAGCTATCTGGGATGATCAGGTCCTGGAGAACTTCAAGCCACCGTCGTTAGTGTCTTTCAATGGTAAGATTGATCCCTAAGAGCACATTATTGCTATTAACAATCAAATGTCCATAGTAGGAGATTTTGATTCACTCAAATGTAAGCTCATGGCCGGGACCTTTAAGGAAGGTGCTTTAAGGCGGTTTATGAGTCTATCCCGGTTCTCGATCATCAGCTACCAAGACTTGACCGAAAAGATGGTACAATACTTTTCGGCAAGTAAGCATAGAAAAATATCAACCACCAGTCTATTTAACGTCTGACAGGGGAACACAGAGTCTCTCTGAGACTATATGGAAAGATTTAATGAAGAAAATATTAAGGTATACCATAAGAATCAAAAAATGTTTTTCAGAGTATTTCAGCGCAACCTCAAGGTCGGACAATTTAACGAATCTTTAGCACAAAACACGGCGTCTAACATGGATGAGGTTATCACTCGAGCGGAGTTTTACATCAAAGGAGAAGAAAGTAACATGGAAAAAAGATCTCGAGATGCAAAATAGAAAGTAAAGATCAAGGAAGAAGGAACCAAACATAGGAAGGAATACTTTAAGCCAAGACCCAGAGATCGGCAAATAGTAAGGCCATCCCGGTGACCGTTCAAAAAAGAGCAAGATTGCACGCCATTAAACGCTGGGTGCGAAGACATCTTAAAAGAGGTCTATCACCTCAAATTTCTCCTCAGGCCGGTGGTCCCAAAAGGCGTGCGTACTGTAATGGGAAAAGACGGAAGTGCATGGTATGCATATAACAAATTTCGAGGACACCACACAAAAAATTGTACCCAGCTGAAGAAAGAAATTGAGAAATTAATTCTGAGAGTTCGGTTATTGTCGTATGTTAAAGAGGTGGGAGGTAAACCTGGAAATATAAGTCCTCCTCGAGAAGACCTCAATTCATAAAATCCTACGCATAAGAAAGGGAAGAGTACAAAAGAAATATGTGAAGCCAGGATAACCTATCATACGCTGAATATGATAGCAGGAGGATTCGCGGGAGGAGGAGAAACTAGCTCGATTAGGAAAAGTTATGCTCGGTCAGTAATGCCGTTAGAGGGGAAAGAGGATTCGGTTGTGATGAGTTTATCCATAAAGGACTCAAAAGAAGTGTTGGATCACGAAAACAATCCCATGGTGATTAAAGTACATATTTGGGATTGGATCATAAAGAGAGTCTTGATAGACCCTAACAGTTCAACATATGTCTTGTACTGGGATGCATTCAAAGGGATGAATTTTGATACCACCAAGTTACTCCCACTCAAAGGTACTTTGGTAGGATTCTCCGGAGATTAGCTATAGGTACTAAGACATTTGCCCACAATGACCACATTCGACAGTAGAGACCATGAGAAGAACATCTTGGTAAGATATCTAATTATCAATCTTATGTCCCCTATAACATTATTATTGGCAGACCCTCATTCAATGCTCTAAAAGCAGTGTTATCCACCATGTATCTTAGATTCAAGTATCCCTTAGAAGATGGTCGAGTTGGAATAGTGAAAGACGACAAAGGAATAGCCAGGAAATGTTATAAAGATAGTATGAGATTGAAAAAAAGGAATTATACTGACGAACCACTTAAGGATGATCAGTTAAAAGTAAAATCAATCAATATCGATATGAGAGAGGAGATACCAAAGAACCAGCTAACAAACAGTGGGAGTTCCAGAAGGATGCATAACAACGTCCGTTCAGTCCATCCAACTCAGAATCGAGCTAGTCGGATATTGAAAGATGGCGATAGAAATATTGGATTCAGATTAAACATATGGTACCAGCCTTCGTGTATGACCTTTTAAGCATACCATAGGTGTTTTACAAACAAATATCAAATATTATGAGTTCATTGCTCATGGCTAATGGATAGATGAAGCTCCTAGTAAGGGCTATCAATCACTTCACCATATGGGAAACGTCAGAATCAACAAGTGAGATTATACCATTCAGAATGGGGATAAAGCAAGGCAAGATCAGAAAGATATGGACTGGAAACATCATACCGGCTTGGGTACGTCATACTCTGATTGAAGAAATTAGTTTGGTAGGCACGAATAACATGACTGTAACACAAAGCATTACCAGAAAACTCAAGGTTGAGATCTGGCAAAGAGGATGTCACAGGACAAGTCTGATTGTAATAAAGATGGTAGGCTTTAGAAAAAAAGGTAAACCGATCCCGAATGGGGAAAGATCCTTTAGTGGCAATCAGAGGATGAATAATGAGGCTTACAAGTCATAGGATTTATAAGATGTGGAAGGATCTGGGGCCTGGAGTGTCATTGATTTTAAATTTTATCATAACTAATCTATGTAATAAATATTATTAATAAAGTTATGGGAATGTACTATTTTTCCTTGCGAGAGCAAGAGTTTTTAATGAGGCACCCATGGTTGAAGAGTATATTGTGTAAAGCATGTAATATAGGTCCGCTGGCATAATCGGCTTCGACCAGGTAACATTTAATGAAACCTCTATCCTAAATGAAGTCCAAGCGCACTTGAAGCCTTTGGCATAACCGGCTTCGTCCGGGTAAAGTTTAATGAGACCTCTGGCCTAACTGAAGTGCACTTGAATCCTCTGGCATAATCAGCTTCGTCTGAGTAACATTTAATGAAACCTCTTGCCTAACTGAAGTCCAAACACACTTGAAGCCTCTAGCATAATCGCCTTCGACCAGGTAACGTTTAATGAAACCTATGGCCTAGCTGAAGTCCAGGTGCACTTGAAGCCTCAGGCATAATCTACTTCAACTGAGTAACATTTAATGAAACCTTTGGCCTAACTGAAGTCCAAGCGCACTTGAAGCCTCTGGAATAATCAGCTTCGGCCAGATCATGCAAACTAAAAGCCTCTGACCACCATTTAACGTCAACCCCCTAGGACTCTGAACGTCGATCATACAAAGTTAACAAACCTCTTACCTTAAAGTGGTTTTTTGGTAACTTATCACAGGACAAATATCTGACATGATCTACTCGAAGTTAACCGGTTTGTGTTCGAAGTAAGATACTTAATAAATTAGTAGATCTCGACTTTCCTGGGTTGTGTACCTACATGATATATATCATAACTAAAACAAATCTCATGAGGGCTCAAATACTATTGTAAAAAGATATCATAATGCATCTAAACACGACAAAACACATCCGTAAGGGATGACCAGTGACAAAGCGATTATGAACTGATAATCTAATGAGAATGATTTCTGGTTTAGAACACACCAAAGATTCTCAGACCCCGACTCACATGGGTCATGTAAAGAATAAAGCAAGATATACTCGGAATTTACCAAATAAAGGTGATCATCTAAAGAGATACCAGGATTTGGTCATTGCTAATTTGAAAACACACATGAGCTACCACAGTCTTGATGACAAGAATATCCATTAACATAGTTAAAGCATAAACACAATTAGTCGAGAACCTGATGGGGCTTTCCGACTTATATATTTAGAAGCTTCCATGTTTTGTAACGACCACGAGTCATGAACTAAGATAAATTTTCCCCGACTCGCCATCAGTCGGAGGATTGAACAAGAAGACATTCACGATTAAAGCTTTTTTTTACACATGGGGCTTCCATGAAGGATAGCCTTGGAAAGTTAGTTATAAGAAGAAGATAAGAAATAACCAGTACAATAGGAGGAGATATCAGTAGGGTTCCACAATTTCCCTGATCGACTTTGCCATAGACAATTTACTATGACTGAGAATTTTACCTGCATGGTTCAACAAGCCCGACATGACTTTCTGGAATCTGGGGGGTCATAAGTCGTCGTAGGAAGAAAATTTTATTCACACTCGGCAATGCCAAAGATCAACAATCAAAGTTTCACAAATCATTCATAACCTACCTACTAGCTTGCTAAATAGGAATATATAAATTATATCCTGAAAAGTTTTGGAGAAAGTCTGGCATTCATCAAACTTAGCAAGCACTTAAGACCTCTATAAAAGCCATCTCGAAACACATTTGTAAAGATAAAGGCAACCAATAAGCATTAAATAAAATATGAAGTGTCGGGACGCAAGTCATAACTAGATCCAAATGCATAATAAAAAGGGAATAACTAACATCCTTGAAAACGTTAAAAGATGCACGATAAAAAGCTACTCTTCATCTTTATCCTCACCCCAGCCTCGAGATCACTAACAACACCATGGTTTTACTGGATCGGATCATCAGTAGATGAGGGATAAGCTTCTTCCATATCTACAATGTAACCATTAACCACGACCTTGAAGAAATCCATCTCAGATAGGTCAAGGGCGGGATAGAAGCACAAGGTTTGAGCCTTGCCCCTATCAAATACAGCGTCATCAACGTCAAGGACATCAATTTGAGCTTTTTGTAAATAGCTTTGCAAATGGACATTTGAATCCTGAAGCGACTTCATTTTCTTAGACTATTGGTTAATAATAGATTTTAACTTCTGATTCATAGCCTCAAATTTCTCCCTTATGGTTTTCTCCTCCAGTAATTTCTTCTCCAAGTCGGATAGTCTCACTGCTTGTGCTTTCTGGTGCTCCCTCAATTGAGTAACCTTTTGGCTTAGTTTTATCTCATTCTGTTCACTTTCATGACCAACTTCAAACAGTCGGCAAGTTAAAATAGCACATCTCATTAAATAAGAGGTGACGTTTTGGGCCAATTTATGTCGTCCTGTAGTCTTCACCTTGTTCGCGTTGTCCGTAGCATTCAGGTGATCGTTGAGGAATTTCAATCCATTGAAACTGTTGTTCCAGAACTTGAACTCATTAGACGATCTGGTGTGGTCACTCCCACCAGTCTTGCACATTAGAGTTGAGATTTCCCAATAAGCTCTGCAGACCTTATCAGTCATTAAAGTTTTCATCTTCTTTGGAGAACTTGGATAAAAGCCTTATTACGAAAGAGAAAAAGGCGAAGGTTGAGGCTCCGAGATATTAGGAATGACTTTGTTTGGGGATAACTTTCTTTTCTTTAAAAACCAGGTTTTTAAACTGGACAAGACCGATTTACCAACAAACTGGCCGGTTACTCTCCTTGCCACCCGGGTTTCTAGCATCACCCTTTTCTGCTCATTCACAGAGATTTCAGTCATCTTTTTATGAAAACAAAATGAGAAGAGAATCTAGCAGAATGCAAGATGACATCAAAAGTGTTACGCAGAATAAATAATCAAACATTACCCAAAAAAGAAAGCATTTGATCTTCATATAAAGATAATAGATCTTGGACCTTCATCATACGGAAGGAGTCCAAGATGGCTAAGTACCTAACTTCTTGGTTGTTTAACTTATAAAAATAAAACCCGGATATCGAAAGAGGATCTTAGTCCAATAAATAGGAAACCGATGAGACCCGTCAAACGTATATATTACTTGAGGACATCTTGGTCTGCATCTAATGCAAAGAAATTGGTCTTTGAAACCTTTATAGTTGGTGGTATAAGCTTGGAGAAAACTCTTACCAGCAAGACGACTAATGGTCACCCATCCTCCCTTTTCAACACCTTTGATTTTGAAAAAGTAGAAAAATAAGCCTATGGCGGGTTCTATATCTATGGCCTCGCAAACTATTTTGAAAGCCTTGATAAACCCCCAACTATTAGGACATAGTTGAGAAGGAGTGGTGTTTAGGGTTTTTAATAGATCAGACTCAAAGTCGATAAAGGGAAGGTGAATGGTAAAATCTTCCAATACCCCAACATAGAAATGGAAATATTCGTATTTAACTCCCCTATGGTGAGCTATGCAAATTCATTCCCCAGGAATACAAGGTTCCAAAACAACATCATCTTCGTTTCCAGTAGAAGATACATTCCTCAAAGATCGAAGTTTAGCTATCTTCACTCATCTATGACTACCTTGTTTCATGATATGATTCACAAGGAGATCGAGGTGTATGTTGACGATATGATTGCGAAGTCGAGAACGGAAGTTGAACATGTAGAGCACTTGTTGAAGCTTTTTCAACGTTTGAGGAAGTACAAACTCCGTCTGAATCCTAACAAGTGTACATTTAGAGTCCGTTCTGGAAAGTTATTGGGCTTTATTGTCAGTGAAAGAGATATTTAAGTTGATCCTGCCAACGTCAAAGCAATACAAGAGATGCCTGCGCCCAAAACTGAGAAGCAAGTCCGAGGTTTTCTTGGCCGCTTGAATTACATTTCCAGATTTATATCCCACATGACTGCCACATGTGCACCAATATTCAAGCTCCTCCGGAAAGATCAGCGTCATGATTGGACCGAGGATTTCCAAAAAGCCTTTAACAGTATCAAAGAGTATCTGTCTGAGCCTCCGATTCTGTCTCCGCCTGTGGAAGGGAGACCCTTGATTATGTACTTGACTGTTCTTAAAGACTCCATGGGTTGTGTATTGGCTCAACAAGATGGATCAGGGAAGAAAGAGTATGCTATCTACTATCTGAGCAAGAAGTTCACTGATTGTGAGTCTCGATACTCAATGCTTGAGAAAACATGTTGTGCTTTGACTTGGGCTGCTAAGCGCTTACGCCAGTATATGTTGAATCATACGACTTGGTTGATATCCAAAATGGATCCAATCAAGTATATCTTTGAGAAGCCTGCTTTAACTGGGAGGATTTCCCGTTGGCAGATGTTGTTGTCTAAGTATGACATTGAGTATCGAGCTCAGAAAGCTATTAAAGGTAGTATCTTGGCTGACCACTTGGCACATCAACCAATTGAGGATTATCAGTCTGTTCAGTACGACTTCCCAGATGAGGAGATTCTCTATTTGAAAATGAAGGATTGCGATGAGCCTACGCTCGATGAAGGGCCAGATCTTGGTTCCCGATGGGGTATGGTATTCGATGGTGCTGTTAATCAATATGGAAATGGTATTGAGGCAGTGATTATTACTCCTCAGGGCACCCATTTTCCTTTTACAACAAGGCTAACTTTCAAATGCACGAATAATATGGCGGAGTATGAGGCCTGTATTATGGGTTTGGAAGAGTGTATTGATCTTAGGATCAAGCATCTTGATGTTTATAGTGATTCGGCCCTTGTTGTTAATCAGATTAAGGGGACGAATCAGCCTGGCCTCATCCCATATAGAGATTATGCAAGGAGGATTTCAACTTTCTTTACTGAGGTTGACTTCTGTCATATTCCTCGAGATGAGAATCGGATGGCAGATGCTTTTGCTACAATTGCTTTGATGATTGTGGTGAAATTCTGGAATGAAATCCCCAATATCACTGTGATGCGCTTGGATAGACCAGCTCATGTATTTGCAGTTGAAGAAGTAAACGATGATAAGCCATGGTATTTTGATATCATGTGTTTTCTTCAAAGTCAGATTTACCCGCTTGGGGCATCTGTTAAAGATAAGAAGACTTTGAGGAGATTATTTGGCAGTTTTTACCTTAATGGTGATGTGCTTTATAAGAGGACCTTTGACATGGTTCTGCTCAGATGCGTGGATAGACACGAAGCATACCTGTTGATGACTAAAGTCCATGAGGGTGCATTTGGTACTCATTCCAATGGACATGCCATGGCAAAGAAGATGTTGAGAGCAGGCTACTATTGACTGACAATGGAGTCTGACTGCTGCAAATATGTAAAAAAATGCCACAAGTGTCAGATTTATGCGATAAGATTCATATTCCCCCGACACTTTTTAATGTTATTTCATCACCATGGCCTTTCTCCATGTGGGGAATTGACATGATTGGTATGATAGAGCCAAAGGCGTCTAACGGTCATAGATTTATTCTCGTAACAATTGATTACTTCACCAAGTGGGTTGAAGCGGCATCATATGCAAATGTGACCAGGAAGGTGGTCGTGAAGTTTATCAAGAATCAACTCATATGCCGTTATGGTGTGCCGGATAATGGATCTAACTTGAACAACAAGATGATGAAAGAGTTTTGTAGCGAGTTCAAGATTGCACATCATAATTCTTCTCCTTATAGACCCAAGATGAATGGGGCTGTTGAAGCTGCCAATAAGAACATCAAGAAGATTATCCAGAAGATGGTTGTTACGTACAAAGATTGGCATGAGATGCTGCCATTTTCCTTGCACGGCTATCGTGCATCTGTCCGCACTTCAACAGGGGCAACCCCTTTCTCTCTTGTATATGGCATGGAGGTTGTGCTCCCCGTGGAGGTTGAGATCCCATCAATGAGAGTCTTGATGGAAGCCAAGTTGACCGAAGCTGAATGGGTTCAGAGTCGTTATGACCAACTGAATTTGATAGAAGAGAAGAGATTGACTGCCATGTGTCATGGTCAGTTATATCAGCAAAGGATTGTAGCGGGGTATTCGTTACCATTAGAGATATTGACTAAATCCAAGGTAAATCATACAAGTCGAGTCGCCACCGCACTTCTATTTATCCAAAGGAATGGTTAGAAAGCGAACAAAAACCTAAAAGTTTTATCAAATAAAAAACTAGTAAAAGAGAGTCAGAGATCTGGGTAAGGGGGTTGGTTATGCAATGGGAAGGTGTTAGGCACCCAAAACATCCTAGGTACTCCTAGGGAGCCCTTTTCACACTTGTTGTAAAGGTTGTTGTTTTGTGAAAATTTGTTTGTGCAAACATGATGGAAGAGATGAGAAAAGAATATACAAGTTTATTTACATTTTGTGTTTGGATGGATAAACCCATTGTCTACGTACCATCTTATAAAAATATTAGGATCAAAACCTCGTAGTTCGGGGTAAAAATCTCAAAATGAGTTGGTGAATTGATTAGTCCAAAAGCCTTAAGGTCTTTTGTTGTCTAAGGGAGAAAACTCAACCTAAAACCACAAATCCACCATGTGAGGATAACTTCAACATGCTAGTGAGGGGTTAACCCTATAATAAGCATGGAAGACTCATTGTCCATCACTAAGGATATAGGTGAGTATTACATCTACCACAAAGATAACTCAAACCTAATAGCTAAAGGTTATGAAAGATTTTGATTAAGAAAGTGGCCATTGGAACCACAAAAAAGACATTTGAATGGGTTATATTTACCAATTAGAAGTATATACAAAAGTGGTCAAAGTTGATTTAAAGGTTCAATTCAAAATAAGTGTTATGAAAGGAAAGTTTGAAAATCAAAAGCATAAGGCTTAGGTTTCTAATAGTTGAAAACAAAGGTTAAATGTTTGCATAAAAAGTTTTGGCTTGGGTTAGAGTGGAGAGAAGAAGAAGAATGGCTAAGTCCTAGGTAAAGCAAAAAGAGAAAGGATGAAGAAACAAAACCACAATGGAGTCCCTCTCTTGAGATCATATTGATGATCCAAGTAGCTCCCATCCTTTGGAATAAGCAATCACACAAAGCATAAGCAATCAAACAAGTCTTCTAAGAGATCCTCAATGTGTCTTGTATCTTTCACTTTGGATGAACATGGCAATGGTTTCTCCAATTAAGCTCAAGTTGGAACTCCTAGCATAAAAGCACACACATCAAAAGTTCCATGAAGTAAAACAAGAATGGACAAGAGTGAGTTTAGAGATTTGGTCCCTCTTCCATCTTCATCATTAAGGTCCATTTACTCCAATTTTGTATAAGGAAAGTCCTAGAATCTAAGTCCAATTCTCCATTCTTTGCATAGGGAAAGTCCTAGAAACTAAGTCCATTTCTTCGCATTTGGTTCACAACAATCAAAACAAAACACAAGCATAATAATATATACACAATCATGTGCTCAAGTGAGCAAAAGGCAAATGGCATTAACATAAACATGTGCTCAAGTGAGCAAAGAGAAAAGAAAATGGATAATATGTGCAAGAATAGTAAATTGCATTAAAAGTAAAGAGCAAAAAGTAAATGTTAATGGTCAATAGTTAGTGTTTGTAGTTAGTGTGCCATAAGGCAAATTTAGCGCTATGTTAAGCAATCGTAATTGGACTTATGTAGAAGTCACAACTATCTGAGGCCGGTCAATAATAATGTAGGCAACAACACAAGTTAGAAGTCTTGATTAGTGAACCAAGTTCCAACAACTTGCCATGCCAAAAAGAAGAAGAGAATTGATCTTATATTGGTTTAAGCCTTTTGCATGATTTAGAAAAACAACTTATCCTTAATGCAAAGCCATTCACTTGATCAATTGATCAAGATGAATTAGATTTGGATCAAGGAAGATTAAATCTCCCTAATCAATGCTAACTTATCAACCTTCAACTCATTGATCAAAAAGAAAAAAGAAGAAGAAAAAGGAGATGAATAAGAGGAATGGAAATGGCAAAATTAAGGTGCATTAAATGAAATAACATGTACCAATCCACATATGTTGACCAATGGCATTGAAAGTCAAAGTTAAACAATCAAAACAGAAGTGAGATGAAGATTGGAAGTCAAGAAATGAACAAAATATTTTTGGCATTTTTTAATATTTAAAATTAAAGTTGAATTAAAAATAAAAGAAAGGTCAAACTTCAAAATCACTTCAAATCAACCTTGAAAGGTCCAAGTAATTTATCCTAAGTTCAACAAGGTCAAACAAAGTTTGACAAAAAAATTCAGCATTTTTAAAAGTCAGAAACTATTTTTAATCAATTAAAAATGAATAAAAATAACCTAATTGAACTAAAATCTCAAATAAATCTCAAATCAATTTAAAAATTGATGAGAATATTTTTCATAGATCCATCATCATTCAAATAGGTTAGGAAAATATTTTTGTATTTTTTGAATATCAAGAACTATTTAAAATGAATTAAAAACACCCAGAAAAGAGAAAATTCACAAAAAATATCAAATGCCAAAATAAAAAATATTAAAAATCAGAAATAGAAACTATAAATTATTTGGAGACTAATGCAATTGGTCCCATAATTTTTGGATTAAAAATGAGAGAGATATGATTTTTTGAAATAAAATGGAATTAAGAAAATAAAATGGATTAAATCAGAAAATAGAAAAAAGCACGAGCGTTGGATTCATTTCATTAAATGACTTGGCAGATCCAAGGGCTCTCAGCGCGCGTGTACCATATGCCTTAGTCAACTGAGACACACGAGGCAATATAAAAAGTCATAACAATGGAAGATCCAGATTAGATCTGGAAAAGAGATCACACGGCCAGGGATTGATTTGGAGTTGGGGCGGCCACCGGAGCCACCGTCTTCTCCGATGAGACCTCCAGTTCCGGTGAGAATTGCAGACATGGCAAACTCAACCAAATGGAGCGATCTATACATCAATCGAAAGAGGAAGTGATGTACATCACTCCTATACCATGCACTTCCACTCTAGATCCCTATAAATGGAGAAATCAGAGCTGGAAGTAGGATGGTGTTCATCATGAACTTCATGTTTTTTCAAAATTGAAAGCACAAATCAAATGCCTCTATTGAGAGGACTTCAGCCAGACCAAGAAACTCAAGAAATAAGCAAAGATTAAAGAGTTTCGAAAAGAAAAAGTTCTGTTATCCACCTTTGAAATGCAGGTCTTGAGAGCATGATTCTTCACAACCAAAGCTTGCAATGAGATCTAGTGATGAAGAGGAAGCAAGGCTGAGGAATTATAGGTCTGAAAATCAACCAAGGTAGTTGAAATTCAGATCTGAATTTTTTAGAGAAAAGTGGAAATTCCTTTAGTGATGGCTAGGGAGAGATTCGTGCAGCATAACAGGTTGAATCAGGGTTTTTGAATAGTGGAGCTGAGCACACTTATTTATAGCAAATGGCAAGGCAAGCAAGGTGAATTCTCATGTGCATGGAATTTGAACCCTTCATGCATGGGCTTGTACAGGCGCGTGCAAAGCCCAAAAAATGATGCAAATGAATGCTGAACACCAACCAAGTTCAACTGGACGTGTAATTTGAATGGCAATTGCTTGTGTATCAAGATTTCATGTGCATTCCATAATTGTGCCTAAATGTTCACCTCTTCGAAAATACCATTTGCCAAATCCAAATATGATCATGTGAGTAATGGTTGGAAAGGTCTTGATGTAAGGAACAAATGTTATGTTGGACAAAAACTCATTTAAAGTGTGGAAATTTATGAAATTTGAGTTTAAAGTGTGATGTGCAAAACATGTCAATGCAAGGTTTCCAAATTTGGCCAATTTTCAAGCCCCTCTGTTTTGATGATGCAAGCTTCAAACGGAAAAACCTCCAAGATCAAAGTTGTAGATATTTTCAAGACAATCAAAATGGACTAAAATGTTGCATCATTTGGATTTTTTATAAAAGAGTTATGGGCACTTGAAGTTGGACTTTTTTGCCTTTTAATGCATTTTGCCCAAAAGGACCTATAATGTCTTGCATTATCACATGTATTTACTTTGAGATTTTGAAATTTTGTTCAATATAACATTTGAAGTAGACAGCTTAATCTTACCAATGCATTTGATCCCACCTTAAAATCATAAAAAATGAATGAGTTATGTCCTTGGGAAGTTGACCCAAAATTAGGGTTTCAGTTAAAATGACCTATAATGTATTGGGATGGGAGATGACCTTACAAGCTTAAAATAAAATTTTGATGAACATGAAAGTTGTTCATATTGTCCTTAAGAACATTGTTTCTTTTGGAATCATCTCCATTTGACCAATACATCAAAAGTTAGGCCTCAGTGCATTTCAAAATAGTCAGATGAATTGACTGATCAACTTCTCAAGTCCACAACTCATACCTTGATGATTTGATGATTGAGGACACTCAAATAAGTTAAAATATGCATGAAATGATAAATTAAATAACTTCCCTTGATTTTATTTGATCATGGGCTGAGGTTGCTTCAGGAGCAAGGCATTGTGGTGCATAGATGAATTAGGGTTTCTTTGGGGCACAAACCTCAAACCCTTTGACTTGCTTTGATAAAAATGATGAATTGATATGCTAGGGAGGCATATTTGATGGATGAGAGTTTTGGAAACCATTACCATGCTTGCTATCATCTCCTCTTGACCTTGTCATTGCATAAGTGATCCCTTTGAAGCTCTTGACCTTGTGATGGCTCAAGCTACAAACAAAAGATGTTAGTGCCATATTTTTGTGCTTTTGGTTAGTGAAAAAAATAAGAAAAACAATGATATACAATTCAAGCATGCCTGATGATCTCAAACCACTCTCAAGAAGTCCCACCCAAAGGGTAAAGGGAACCAAGATGCTAAGGATCCTTGAGGCAATGCAAATGCAATGTTATGATGCCATGAGGGATCTTAGGGAAAAAATTAGGGTCTTACAAGGATGAAGAAAGCCTTTGATAAGAAGGTCAAGCCTTGTGTGTTCCGAGAAGGTGACCTCGTGCTCAAGAAAGTTTTGTCTTTTGCGCCCGATTCCAGGGGCAAGTGGACTCTAAACTATGAAGGTCCATATGTTGTTAAGAGAGCATTTTCAGGCGGTGCCTTGATACTTACAACTATGGATGGGGAGGATTTTACTCGTCTTGTGAATTCAGATGCAGTCAAGAAATACTTCGCCTAAAATAAAAACAGAATAGCTCGCTAAGTTGACAACCCAAAAGGGCGGCTTAGGCAAAAATGAACGTCTCGGTGGATTGAAAACCCGAAAGGGCGATCCAGGCAAAAGTTAGAGACATAAAAAATGAATATATATATATATATATATATATATATATATATATATATATATATATATATATATATATATATATATATATATATATATATATATATATATATATATATATATATATATATATATATATATATATATATCCCTCTATATTGAGTACCTCACCCTGGGGCAATCTAGGCAAAAATTAGGGATTTGGCAAGTAACTGCATCCTGACAAGACTTTGTTCTACATCTGTCGTCTGTCAAAGGTTCTCGCTCAGTCATCGTCAACTGAAGCTTCAGATACATTGGATTCAGAGTTGGTGGAGAAATGGTCATTATGTTCAATGTATCCCTTTTTCCAATATATATCACCAATTTCAAATTTGTAAAGATCCGTGGAGACTTGCCATTTGCAAACTACCATTCCATCAAATAAATTTGAGCCTTTATCCAATTCTTTGCACTCTTATTTGTTTCTGCTCAACAAATGTTTGCATTTTTTAATTGATAAATATCATTGTTTTAAACAAATGAAGTTTTATAAATTGTTTTTAAACAAAGTGAACATTCACAATGTCTGAAAGGATAATTGAAACGTCTTCAGTGCTCTCCCAAGGATAGTACAATCTCCAAAAGGGTAAGACATGTGTTCATATTCCTAGCATACTTGTATTCCTCTTCATCATCTTTCAGGTTGTCTCCTTCGAGCACAGAGAATGGTGATACGTCATCAAATCCCCCAGGAAGTCCGGAGTTTTGGCCTTGATCTTTTGGGAGATGTGTATACCTCCGTCCTCAGATCCTCAGAGAGTATGAGTCTAGCATCTGTGTTTTATCAATTATATGATTGTCATCCTTGTATGGGCTGACCTAAAATCCCGTATAGATTGATAAAAGGTGATATGCTATCCCTTCGAGGAAGTTGGTTTTCCCTCATCATAATTTGGAAATCTCCCGCAGAGTGAGCAGGAATTCCCAGCATAAGTGGAAATTCTCAGCAGGTTGGCTTGCAATTTTTCCCCAGCAAGTTTGCTTACCACCCATTCTTAGTAGGATTGCTCACATTAGACTTTCCCCACTTGGTTCGCCAACAGATTATCTCCAGTTGATCGCCTACAGGTCATCCCCAGTTCGGTCTGATCGCCAACAGTCTTCCCTAGTGGAGTTGCCTGATCAGAGGCTGATATTTGTTTTTCCTCCTTGTTGGATAGTTGCCTCCTAGCAGAGCTGGTGTTGAAGATGTTTATTTCCTTCCTCAGCAGAGCGATGGTTCTCTCTCCTCCTTGACAGAGTTGTTTCTCTAGCAGATATGAGGAAATTTGTTGATTATTGGAAA
This sequence comes from Lathyrus oleraceus, assembly GCF_024323335.1. Taxonomy (NCBI): domain Eukaryota; kingdom Viridiplantae; phylum Streptophyta; class Magnoliopsida; order Fabales; family Fabaceae; genus Lathyrus; species Lathyrus oleraceus. The sequence goes on from NC_066581.1 coordinate 495,962,958, forward strand.
CTTCTGTTCGGTGGATATTCCCCACAGAGTTTCATATCTTGCCCTGATAAGATCCCCAATAGAGTTCTTCTATGACTGATCTTATCCACATCCCTGCGTACTGTTGGAAGATCCTTAGCTTTGGTAGTTGTGTCCTTTGGCTGGTCCCCAACAGCGGTCTCTGATCCCCAACGACCCTGCTTGTTCCCCTAGCAGCAGTCTTTGTCCCTGGCAGCGACTCTATTTGACCCTCCGCGGTGATTGGTGTTTCCTGGTATTTGTTGCTCCCCACCTAATTGGATTTCTCCTGTGAGCCTGGCCTTCTCTTTTGAGATGTTGTACCAGATGCCTGTCCATTGATTCTTGGACCTGTTTGTGTCAGATATGTCTGTTTGTCAGCATTAATCATACATAAACCATGCATATACATGCATAATCATAACATTAAGATATTCATGTTGCATTCTTTGCCATATATCTTTGCTTGTTATCTCCTGCTAGTGGTGAAATGTTCTTCCCCAAGGAGATGTTTGTGTCTGATCTCTCCATATAGAGTCAGCCCCATAGGTAGAAAGTGTCTATCTTTCCTTCCATATTCCCCACTAAGTTATGTCCTCGTGGATGATTATTATTTCAGTTTCCTTCCAAAATATGTATTGGGATAGAATTACTCCTCTGAGTTGTATCCTCAATGGGTTGAATTTTGTTTCATTGTGTCTCTCTAGATTGTTCCTAGACTGACCCCTATCTTGTTATTTCCCCTGCACTTCCCTGTGGTTCAGGTGATCAATTACTCAGTAAACGGTAATTGTTCATTTTTCCCCAGCGGATATTGTGGCTTTCTACCCAGAAACCGGTAGTTGTAAGTCCTATTTCTGTGGTTTTCTACCCAGTAACCGGTAGTTGTAAACCCCATTTTGTCCCCTTGCAGAGTTAATCCTTGATATTGTTCATCCTAACCGATGACATATACTCTCATCCCTGGTTTTCTACCCAGTAGCTGGTAGATGCAATCCCCTCTTTGTTGGTTATCTTTATCCAATATTCGCTACTGATATTCCTTCATTTTTTGAGTATACCACCCAGTAACCGGTGATATATCTCCCGGATCATTGCTTTTGTCGATGTATTCTGTAACAACCCATTTTTTTAGTATTTAATTATTATACTATTATTATTATAATTTTAATTTAATTATGTGGAGTGTTAATTAATTAATTGGTGTATTAATTCATTATCTAGTGGATATGAGAAATAATTAAATAATTGAATTAATTAATTAACTTGGTTGCATAGTAAGTGGTTAATTATTTAAATTTAAATAGAGGTATTTAAATATTAGGTATTATTGGGCCTAGTGATTAAATTAGATGATTTAAGCCCAACTAGAATACTATTATAAATAGTAAGAGTGAAGGAAGTGAGAATTAGAATTCACTTGAGCACTGAAGGCAATAGAGAAAGAGGAGAGGAAAAGCGAGAGGAGTCAAGGTTTCCATCAAATTGACAAGGTAAGGGGGGAAATTCTTATTATTATGGGTTAGTATGGTTGGGTCAATGGGTAGGAACATGTTTTAGGTTGAAATCCTTAATTGGCATGGTTTGGAATTATTAGGTCTTGATAAATACTCTTGAATTGTGATGATTAAATGATGCTAAAACTGTGAATGAATATATATTTGGATGAGTCATAATTTTCTGAACGTGTAGCTTTTTACGGAATCGAAATCGGAGGTCCGGAAGTCCTCCAACGATGAAAAATGAGGGGAATTCTGCATTCTGTTTCGTGTTAGCGCAGGAACAACTTTCTGTTTTGCGTTAACCGGTTAACCCAGGGCGTTAACCGGTTAACATTGTTACAATTTATGAAAAAATTGCATTCTGTCTTGCGTTAACCGGTTAACCCAGGGCGTTAACCGGTTAACACTGTTATAAATTGCCAAGAAGCGCATTCTGTTTTGCGTTAACCGATTAACCCATGGCGTTAACCGATTAACACTGTTATAATATTGAAAAATTGATATTTAATTGTTGTGTGCGTTTTGGAATGAAATCTATGTGTACCTATTTGATGGTTGATCTACATTGGTGGATAATATATTGTATGGATGTGTATGTATACCATTATTGAATTGTGAATGATTTATGGTTATGGATGTGTATATGTAATCGTAATTAATGGGTTGTGATGAATGTGTATATGTACCAATTGTGAGTCATGGTGATATGTGGGATGTTAAGACGGTATATAGATGGTCTTAATTGCATATGTGTTGGTATGTGTGCATTCATTCATAGCATGGTTGACTTCATTGTGGAAGTGGTGAAACTGTGGGTTCACATGAGCAGACGTTGATTCTCAATTGGAATCAAGCGTAGTATTAAGCGGTGATCCTTCATTGGAAACAGACGTAGCAGACGTTAATCCTTAATTGGGATTAGGCGTAGTATTAAGCGGTGATCCTTCATTGGAAACAGACGTAGGGCTTTGGTCTTGTCCGGATCGGAAGCGTGGCTTGGATTCTAGATATTGAATCGGAAAGCGGTGAAACTTTGAGTTCACATTGAGGTACCACATGCATAGAGTCACATTGTCTTACATTGAGTCGTCTATAGTTATGTGATCATTGAATGCATGTATTGATGTGGATGCGATGTACGTTTGAAATATGTGAGATTATTGTTGGTTAATATTATTGACGTGATTATACCAAGTGTGATGAATTCTTAAATTGTGTTTTAATTCATTGTGCCTTATTATGCTATTTCATAATGATTTGAATTCTCACCCTTTCTGTTTGAATGTTACCTTTACATGGGTATCGTGCAGATACTACAGAGTAGTATTGCTGGAGTAGGTGGACGGTAGCTCGCTCAAGATTAGCTGGAGAGTTTCCGTATTTAGTTTGAAATTAGGTGAAGTGTCAATGCTCTGGTTATGTAACACTGGGTAGATTAGTGGTATTGAACTCGTGACTTATTTGGATATGCTTTATGTCATTAATTGTTTTATTTTATTTGAAGTGATTATTGAGAGATGATCATGGTATGGGACATGGATCATATTATGAAATACATGAGTATTCTTTATTTTCCGCTGCGAACGCATATTGCTTGAATATTCATGATGAGTGAAATGTGTTATTTTGAATGACCAGATGTATTGTTGGTTTTTGAAAGTTTTAAGTTTCGAAAACATCGATGTGACGCCCTTTTCTTTATATGCGTACTTATTTACTCTGATTATATGCTAAATAATTTGGGGTAGAAAAAGGGGTGTTACATATTCCCCGCGAGTCATCTTTCATTTACCCTTGTTTGGTAATGATCGTTTCTCCTTTGGATTGATCATCATTTTATACCCAGTATCCGGTATTCCGATGTCCTTTCTTTTCGGTCGATTTATCCTTTATTAACCCAGTAACCGGTTGTGGATAATCTTCCATGCGAGTATATTATCTACGTTCTGACGGTAATAGATAATATATCTCATGTGCTCTTCAGTCGAAGTCTTTTCTTCCCCAGTTGAGTAAGATTCGTATTTCCTTATGGAATTGGATGCCCATCCGGTAATCGAGTTTCTTTTCCAGCCTTCCTTTCGGATGATGAGTGTCTTGGAAATATTCCCCAATTCACACCTGGTTGGTCACCTATTATATGCCCAGTAACCGGTATCCCTGGCGTTCCTTCCTCCTACTCCCTATTACAACTTTTTGTCCCCTGTGGAGTCAGATTTTCCTGAGATGAAATATACCTTTTAGGTCTTCCTCAGATGTTTTGGAAGATTGATATCTCTCACCCTTATACTGGTCTTAGATATTCTTTCTCCCTGAGCGTGTTGTTCTCTCACCCGTATACCGGTGTTTGGATCACATGTCTCTTTTTGAGTTTATTACCCAGTAGCCGGTAATACCTCATTCTTTGCTCCCTCGACTGAGTCCTTTGTGGACATCCCTGTCTGAGTCTGGATTTTTATCCGAGGTATCCTTTGTGGACAGTTTTGCTGTATTGGCATATTCCCCAATACATGCATCTTTGCGTCAGCTCGAGCCCTACCATTGATTTATTTTCATGGAATCCCTTCGTGTCTCCCAACAAGTTTTCAAAGTCGTGACCTGCTCACGCATTTTCCCCTTTATCCCCTCAGAGTCTCGGTATACCTAGTGAGTGTATTACTCCTTTGGATTTTCAGTTTCTCCTGATTTCTTTTCCTTTGTGGACATATATCCCCACAGAGTATTAACTTTTGCAAACATACATTTGCATCATGAGGTCTCTTAGGGACCAAAATTTGTCTCTTTGTTATTATTTAAGCTCATTCTACCGCGTCGAGACGAAGATTTTAACCTTCATATCTCCGGCTAGAATGACCTTAAATAGGGGCATCTGTAAGACCCTAATTTTGACCCTAAGACCCCTCATGGCATCATATCATTGCTCATTGCATTTTGCCTCAAGGATCATAGCATCTTGGCTCCTTAACCCTTGGGTTGGGACTTGTGTGAGTTGGTTTGAGACCACCAAGCATGCTTGAATTGTATATTATTGCTTTTCTTGCTTTGTTTACTAACCAAAAACACAAAAATATGTCACTAACATCTTTTGTTTTGAAGCTTAAGCAATCATGAGATCCAAGGCTCCTAGGAGGCCCCTATGCCCATTGAAGTAGCTAAATGAAGATGAAAGAAAGAATGACAATGGTTACCAAAGCTCTCAATCATCATATATGTCTCCCAAGTATCTCAATTTGTTAATTTGATTAAGATAAACCAAAGGGCTTGAGGATTGTTTTCCAAGGAAACCCTAATTCAATTGTGCATTGACTGTGCCTTGCTCATGAAGCAACCTCAACCTATGATCAAATTCAATCAAGGTAAGTTCTTTAATTCATCATTTTATGTATATATGAGCTTATGTGAGTGTCCTCAATCATTCATTCATCAAGATTTGAAGTTTGGCTTTGAGAAGTTGATCAGTCAAATCATCTGACTATTTTGAAATCCACTGAGACCTAACTTTTGATGTGTTTGTCAAATGAATATAACCCCAAGAGAAACATTGTTCTTAAGGACCAAATGAACAACTTTAATGTTCATCAAAAATCCATTTGAAACTTGTAAGGTCATCATTCATTTCAAAACATTATAGGTCATTTTAACTAAAACCCTAATTTTGGGTCAACTTCCCAAGGACCTAACTCCTTCATGTTTTATGATTTTGAGGTGAGACCAAGTGCATTGGAAAGTTTAAGATGTCTACTTAAATTGTTATGTTGGACAAAAGTTCATAATTCTAAAATAAACGCATGTGATAATACAAAACATTATAGGTCACTTTGGACCAAAGCCATTGAATCTTGAAAAAGTCCAACTTCAAGTGCCCATAACTTTCTCATTGAAAATCAAAATTATGAAAAACGTAAGTCCAAATTGATTGTCTTGAAAAGACCTACAACTTTGAAGTTGGAGGTTTTGTCATTTGAGGCTTGCATAATTGAAACAGAAGGGCTTGAAGTTGGTCATTTTTGGCAAATTTTTCAAATACATGTTTTGTACCTTGAACTTCATGGCCAGTTTTCACAATTTTCCAAACTCCAAACGGATTTTTGTTCAACATAGCTTTTGTTCCTTATGTCAAGACCTTTCCAACCATTACTCACATGCCTATGTTTGGATTTTCCAAATGGGATTTTCGAAGAGGAGAACAATTGTGACCATTTATGCATTTCATGTTAAATCTTCATGCACAAACATATGCCTTGCAAACTGCACGTCCAAACCATTCCATAATCATTTCAGCTTGCATTTTCAATTGATTTTGGGCCTCACATGCGCCTGTACAGGCCCATGCATGGAGGACCCAACTTCATGCACACAAGTTTGCTCACACATTCCTTACAGCTATGGCTATAAATAGAATGCATTGCCTCACTCAAATCTAAACCTGAAGGCGCCTGAATCTCTGCTGAATTCATTTCCCAACCTCTCACCAAAGGAATTTGAATTTTCACTTTCATTTTTCAAGTTTGATTTTCAACAACATTAGTTGAATTTCAATACTAATTCCTAAGCCTAGCTCTCATACCAAGCATCAAGATCAAGCTGCAAGCAAAAGATTGGTTGAATTGTGCTCATAAAAGCTGCTATACAAAGGTTTATACCTCAACTATTTTGCTTCGAATCTCACTGAATATTGTGCATTGCTTGTGTTGGTTTGGTGTTTTGAAGTCCTCATGTGAGAGGCAAGCCAATGGTGGCTTTAATTTTGTGAATTGTTGAACTTCAGATTGAACACCTAGTTTTTCAACCTCAGATTTCTTCTTCCATAAGGATCTTGAGTAAAAACTAGGGTTACAGGGGTGATGTACATTACCCCAACTTTAATTTGGTGTATGGATCGCGTGTTTTAGTTGAGGTTGCAAAACCTGCAACTGGTGGCCGGACTGTACCTTCTCACCGGAGAAGACGGTGGTTTCCACCACCGTCCCCACACGTTCAAACCATGGCCGTTGGATGATGATTACCAGATCAAATCCTGGCCTTGCATTGTTATGACTTCATTTAATGCTGCATACCACGCTGTTGACTAATGCTCACCATACGCGCGCGCTTCATATCCGTTGGATCAGCCACGTCAATTAATGAGCGTTGATCCAAGCGCTATGGTTTTTCCTATTTTTTGAATTTTTGTTTTATTTTCTTTAATTCTTTTTATTTTCAAAAATTCATAACTTCTTTATTTGTAATCACAAAAATATGGGACCAATTGTAAAATTTCTCTCTAAAATTCTAGTTTCATAAAATGATTTTTAATTATTTTTGTGATTCCATTTAATATTTTTTGTGAATTATTTCATTTCTGATTGTTTTTAATTCATTTAAAATACCATTTGATATTCAAAAATGCCAAAAATATTTTCTTAACATCTTTGGATGATGATAAGTCTATGAAAAATATTCTCATCAATTTCTTAATTGATTTGAGAGTTATTTGAGATTTTAGTCCAATTATGTTATTTTTCTCCATTTTTAATTGTTTAAAATTAGTTTATGTTTTCAAAAAATGTTGAGAAAATTTGTCAAACCTTGTTTGACTATGTTAGATTTATGATGACCCAATTGGACTTATCCAAGTTGATTTGAATTGGATTTGAAGTTTGACCTTTATTTGTTCATTTTATTTTATGCATTATTTTAATTCCAAAAAATACTAAAAATATGTTTGACCTTTCTTAACTTTTAATCTTCATTTCACTTCTGTTTACCATTGATTGATGTTGATTCCATTCATGTTTGATCAATGTGTTTTGGTTATGTCATTTGAATTTTTATTTTGTACATTCCATTTCCATCTTCATCTTCTTCTTTTTCTTTTGACCAATGAGTTAATGATTTGTGGTTAGCCTTGACATATGAGAGGCTTAACCTTCTTTGATCCAAATCAAATTCATCTTGATCAAAGATCAAGTGAATTGCTTTGTGTCCAAGATAGGTTGCTTCTTGGTCAAGCAAAAAACCTAAAATCCATACAAGGTCATTCTTCTTTTCTTTTGGCATGGCAAGTTGTAGGAGCTTGGCTTACTAGTCATGGTCTCTAACTTGTGTTTATTTGCGTATAGTTTTATTGACCGGCCTCAGATAGGTATGACTACTACATTAGTCCACTTACGATTGCTTAACGTAGCGCTAAATTGTCTTATGGCACACTAACACTAACTACTAATTACTAACTTTTAATTCAAGCATTTAATTCTTGCAATTTACTTTAATGCAATTTAATTTCTTGCGCATTTATTCATTTTGTCTTTTTCCCTTTGCTCATTTGAGCTCATGTTTATGTTTATTCCATTTGCCTTTTGCTCACTTGAGCATATTATTGTGTATATACTATTGCCTTATGCTTGTTTTGTTTTTGTTTGTGTGAACCAATGCAAAAAGGAGAAAGGACTTAGAATTAGGATCTTACCTATGCTTAATGGAGTCCATGAGCAACTAGGCCTCATGCCTTTAGAATGCTAAAATTGATTGAAGAGAAACTAGGCCTCATGCCTTTAGAATGCTTACATGTTGAAGATAATTTAAAAGGACCCCTAATCTAAACTCTCTCTTTGTCCATTTCTATTATTGCATTGTGGAACTTTTTGATTGGTTTATTCCTATGTGATAGGGATTCCAAACTTGAGATAATTAGAAGGACCATTGTCATGAACATCCAAGTTAAGAGAATGACTAATCCAATTGGAAGATCCTAGGAGCTTGATTGAATATTTGTTTGATTGCTTGAGTTAATTGCTAAGTCCAAAGGGAAGGAGCAACTTGGATCATCTTTATGATCTCAAGAAAGGAACTCCAAGGGTTTTATTCTCTTCTCTCATCTTTGCATGTTTAGGACCAGCCCTTCTCTTCTTCTCTCCACTCTAACCCAAGCCAAACTCACTTTGTGCAAACATTGACATTGTTTTCAAAATTAGAAACCTAGGCACCACGCCTTTGATTTTTCAAACTCTTTTCATAATACTTATTTTGAATTGAACCTTAAGTCAACTTTGACTTCCTTTTGTGAATACTTCTAATTGGTAAATCTAACTCACTTCAAATTCTTTTGTAGTTCCAATGGCCACCTGTAGCGGGCTATTTGTTACCTTTAGATTTATTGACTAAATCAAAAGTAAATCATACAATTCGAGTCGCCACCGCACTTCTACTTATCCAAAGGAAAGGTTAGAAAGCGAACAAAAATTGAGAAGTTTTATCAAATCAAAAACTAATAAAAATGTCAGAGATCTGGGTAAGGGGGTTGGTTATGCAATGGGAAGGTTTTAAGCACCCAAAACATCCTTAGTACTCTAAGGGAGCCCTTTTTGCCAATGTTGTATGGTAGGTTGGTATTTGGAAAAAAAATATTTGTGCAAGCATGATTGGGGAGATGAGAAAAGAATATACAAATTATTTACAATTTTGTTATTTGAATGGATAAACCCATTGCCTACGTACCATCACAAAGGTAGGATCAAAACCTCGTAGTTTGGGTAAAAATCTCAAAATAAGTTGGTGAATTGATTGGTCAAAGGCCTTAAGGTCTTTTGTTATCAAAGGGAGAAAACTCAACCTAAACCACAATCCACCATGTGAGGAGAGCTTCAACATACTAGTGAGGGATCCACCCTATAATAAGTATGGAAGACTTATAGTCCAATTACTAAGGATACAGGTGAGGTTTACATCAACCTCTATGATAACTTAAACCTAATAGCTAGTGTTTATGAAAAGCTTTGGCAAAAGTGGCCATTGGAGCCACAAAAACAATTGAGTGAGTTGTATTTACAAATTAGAAGTATTCACAAAATAAAGTCCAAGTTGACTTAAGGTTCAATTCAAAACAAGTATTATGAAAAGAGTTGGAAAAAATCAAAGGCATAGTGTCCAGGTTTCTAATTTTTGAAAACAATGTCAATGTTTGCACAAAATAAGTTTGGCTTGGGTTAGAGTGGAGAGAAGAAGAGAAGGGCTAGGTCCTAAACATGCAAAGATGAGGGAAAAGAAATAAAACCCTTGGAGTTCCTTCCTTGAGATCATAAAGATGATCCAAGTTGCTCCTTTCCTTTGGACTTAGCAAGCAATAAGCAATTAACTCAAGCAATCAAGCAAATAATCAATCAAGCTCCTAGGATCTTCCAATTTGGATTTCTATCTCTTATCTTGGATGCTCATGACAATGGTCCTTCTAATTGGCTCAAGTTTGGGATCCCTACCACACAAGAACAAACAAATCAAAAAGTTCCACAATGCAATAGAAAGAATGTACAAGAGTGAGTTTAGAAATAGAGGTCCTTTCAAGTCATCTTCAAGATTAAGCATTCTAAAGGCATGAGGCCTAGTTGCTCTTCAACATATTTTAGCATTCTAAAGGCAAGAGGCCTAGTCGCTCTTGAAACTCCATTAGGCAAAGGTAAGGTCCTAAATCTAAGTCCTTTCTCCATTTGCATTGGGTTCACACAAACAAAAACAAAACAAACACAAGGAAATAGTATATACAGAATAATGTGCTCAAGTGAGCAAAAGGCAAATTGCATTAACATAAACATGAGCTCAAGTGAGCAAAGGGCAAAAGACAATATGAATAAATGAGCAAGAAATTAAATTGCATTAATGTAAATTGCAAGAATTAAATGCTTGAATTAAAAGTTAGTAATTAGTAGTTAGTGTTAGTGTGCCATAAGGCAATTTAGCGTTATGTTAAGCAATCATAAACGGACTAATGTAGTAGTCACACCTATCTGAGGTCAGTCAATAAAACTATAGGAAAATAAACACAAGTTAGAGACCACGACTAGTAAGCCAAGCTCCTACAACTTGTCATGCCAAAAGAAAAGAAGAATAACCTTGTATGGATTTTAGGCTTTTTGCTTGACCAAGAAGCAACCTATCTTGGACACAAATTAATTCACTTGATCTTTGATCAAGATGAATTTGATTTGGATCAAAGAAGGTTAAGCCTCTCATATGTCAAGGCTAACCACAAATCATTAACTCATTGGTCAAAAGAAAAAGAAGAAGATGAAGATGGAAATAGAACGTACAAAATTAAAAGTCAAATGACATAACCAACACACATTGATCAAACATGAATGGAATCAACATCAATCAATGGTAAACAGAAGTGAAATGAAGATTAGAAGTCAAGAAAGGTCAAACATATTTTTGGTATTTTTTGGAATTAAAATAATACATGAAATAAAATGAACAAATAAAGGTCAAACTTCAAATCCAATTCAAATCAACTTGGATAAGTCCAATTGGATCATCATAAGTCTAACAAGGTCAAACAAGATTTGACAAATTTTCTCAACATTTTTTGAAAACAGAAACTAATTTTAAACAATTAAAAATGAAGAAAAATAATATAATTGGACTAAAATCTCAAATCAATTAAGAAATTGATGAGAATGTTTTTCATAGATTCATCATCATCCAAAGATGTTAAGAAAATATTTTTGGCATTTTTGAATATCGAAAAGTATTTTAAATGAATTAAAAACAACCAGAAATTAAATAATTCACAAAAAATATTAAATGAAATTACAAAAATAATTAAAAATCATTTTATGAAACTAGAATTTAAGAGATTTTTTTTGCAATTAGTCCCATATTTTTGTGATCCCAAATGAAGGAGTTATGAATTTTTAAAATACAATGGAATAAAAGAAAATAAAATGGAAATTCAGAAAATTAGAAAAATCCACAACGCTTGGATCAACGCTCATTAATTGACGTGGCTGATCCAAGGAACAAGAAGCGCGCGCGTATGGTACACCTTGGTCAACAACGTGGCATTCAGCATTAAAATAAGTCATAACAATCACCAGCCAAGATTAGATCGTGACCAATGGATCCAAGGGCCAAGGTTTGGACGCGTGGGGACGGTGGTGGAAACCACCGTCTTCTCCGGTGAGAAGCCATAATTCGGCCACCAGTTGCAGGTTTTGAAACCTCAACTAAAATACGCGATCCATATACCAATCGAAAGCTGGGGTGATGTACATCACCCCTGTGACCTTAGTTTTTGCTCAAGACTCTTATAGAAGAAGAAATCTGAGGTTGAAAAACAAGGTACTGAATCTTAACTTAACCAATTCTCAAAATTAAAACCACCAATCAATTGCCTCTAAAATGAGGACTTCAGAAATGCCAACCAAACCAAGCAATGCACAATAATAAGAGAGATTCAAATCAAAACAGTTATGGTGAAAACCTTTAAAGTGCAACTTTTAAGAGCTTGATCCAATCCAAACCTCGAGTGCAGCTTGATCTTGAAGTAACAATGAAGCAAGGCTAAGGAATTAGAAGCTGAAGATCAACCAGTGAAGTTGAAATTCAAGCTTGAAAAGTGAAGTGAAATTTTAGAATTCCTTTGAGTGAGAGGTTAGGGAAGCAATTCAGTAGGGTTTCAGGCGCCTTTAGGTTGAGATTTGATGTGAGAAATGCCTTCTATTTATAGCCACAGCTGATACAAGGCGTGGGAAACTCGTGTGTGCATGAACTTGGGTCCTCCATGCATGGGCCTGTATAGGCGCATGTGAGGCCCAAAATCCATTGCAAATGAGTGTTGAACACAAATGAATCAAGTTTGGACGTGCAGATGGCAATGCATTAGCTTGTGGATGGAAATTTAACATGTTATGCATAATTGATCATAAAGCTTCACCTCTTCGAAAATGCCAATTGGAAAATCCAAACATAAGCATGTGGGTAATGGTTGGAAAGGTCTTGACATAAGGAACAAATATTATGTTGAACAAAAGTCCATTTGGAGTTTGGAAAATATTGAAAACTGGCCATGAAGTTCAAGGTACAAAACATGTATTTGAAAATTTTGCCAAAATGGACCAACTTCAAGCCCTTCTGTTTTATGATGAAAGCCTCAAATGACAAAACCTTCAACACCAAAGTTGTAGATATTTTCAAGAAAATCAATTTGAACTTACATTTTGCATCATTTGGATTTTTTATGAGAAAGTTATGGGCACTTGAAGTTGGACTTTTTCACATTTCAATGGCTTTGGTCCAAAGTGACCTATAATGTTTTGTACTATCACATGTGTTTCTTGTAGGATTATGAAATTTTATCCAACATAACAATTGAAGTAGACATCTTAAACTTTCCAATTCATTTGGTCTCACCTCAAAATCATAAAAAATGAAGGAGTTAGGTCCTTGGGAAGTTGACCCAAAATTAGGGTTTCAGTCAAAATGACCTATAATGTTTTGAAATGAATGATGACATTCCAAGTTTCAAATGGATCTTTGATGAACATGAAAGTTGTTCATATGGTTCTTAATAACATTGTTTCTCTTGGGGTCATCTTCATTTGACAAACACATCAAAAGTTAGGTCTCAATGGATTTCAAAATAGTTAGATGAATTGACTGATCAACTTCTCAAGTCCAAACTTCAATTCTTGATGAATGTATGATTGAGGACACTCACATAGGCTTATATATGCATAAAATGATGAATTAAAGAACTTCACTTGATTGTATTTCATCATAGGTTGAGGTTGCTTCATGACCAAGGCACAATCAATGCACAGTTGAATTAAGGTTTCCTTGGGAAACAAGCCTTAAGCCCTTTGGTTTATCTTGATCAAATTTACAAATTGAGAAACTTGGGAGACATATAAGATGATTGAGAGCTTTGGGAACCATTGTCATGCTTGCTTTCACTTTCATCTGGCTTCTTCAATGGGCATAGGGGCCTCCTAGGAGCCTTGAGTCACATGACTGCTTGAGCTTCAAAACAAACAAAGTTAGTGACATGTTTTTGTGCTTTTGGTTGGTAAACAAAATAAGAAAATCAATAATATACAATTCAAGCATGCTTTGTGGTCTCAAACCAACTCACACAAGTCCCAACCCAAGGGTTAAGGAGCCAAGATGCTATGATCCTTGAGGCAAATGCTATGAGCAATGATATGATGCCATGAGGGATCTTAGGGTCAAAATTAGGGTCTTACAGATGCCCCTATTTAAGGTCATTCTAGCCGGAGATATGAAGGTTAAAATCTTCGTCTCGATGTGGTAGAATGGGCTTAAATAATAACAAAGAGACGAACTTTGGTCCCTAAGAGACCTCATGATGCAGATGTATGTATGTAAAAGTGAAATACTCTGTGGGGATATGTGTCCACAAAGGAAAAAGGAATCAGGATAAACTGAAGATCCACAGGAGTAATGCATTCACTAAGGGGATAGAGACTCTGAGGGGGGAATTAGGATGGAAATGCGTGAGAAGGTCACGACTTGAAACTTGCTGGGAGACACGAAGGGATTCCATGAAAATAAATCAATGGAAAGACTCGAGCCGACGCAAACATGCATGTATTGGGTAATGTGCCAATACAGCAAAACCATCCACAAAGGATACTTCGGATAAAAATCCGGACTCAGGCTGGGAGTGTCCACAAAGGACTCAGCTGAGGAAACAAAACGAGGTATTACCGGTTACTGGGTAATAAGCTCAAAGAGATATGTGATCAAAAACACCGGTATAAGGGTGAGAGAATAACACGCTCAAGGGAGAAAGGATATCTAAGACCGGTATAAGGGTGAGAGATATCAATCATCCAAAACATCTGAGGAAGACCTAAAAACTATATCTCGACTCAGGAAAATCTGACTCTACGTGGGACAAAAAGTCATAGTAGGGAGCAGAAGGAAGGAACACCAGGGATACCGGTTACTGGGCATATAATAGGTGACCAGCCAGGCGTGAATTGGGGAATATTTCCAAGACACTCATCATCCGAAAGGAGGGCTGAAAAAGCAAACTCGATTACAGGATGGACATTCGATTCCATATGGAAATACGAATCTTACTCAACTGGGGAAGAAAAAGACTTCGACTGAAGAGCGCATGAGATATATTATCTATTACCGTCAGAACATAGATAACACACTCGCATGGAAGATTATCCACTACCTGTTACTCGGTTAATAAAGGATAGATCGACCGAATTGAAAGGACATCGGGATACCGACTATTGGGTATAAAATGATGACCAATCAGGGGAGAAACAATCATTACCAAACAAGGGTAAATGAAAGATGACTCGCTGGGGATAAATTGCTTGATCAGAGCAATTATCCAAGAGATATATCACATGTTAATGGGGGATATACTCAGAACTGAAGAAATATCAATACCGAATATTGGATAGAGATAACCAACAAAGAGGGGATTACATCTACCAATTATTGGGTAGAAAGCCAAGGGCGAGAGTAACCGTCGTCGGTTAGGATGAACAATATCAGGGATTAACTCTGCAATGGGATAAAATGGGGTTTACAACTACCGGTTACTGGGTAGAAAACCACAGAAAGAGGACTTATAACTACCGGTTACTGAATAGAAGGCCACAACATCCGCTGGGGAGAGAATGAACAATTACTATTTATTGATTAATTGTTCACCTAAACCACAGGGAATCGCAGGGGAGACAACAAGAAAGGAGTCAATCTAGGAACAAACTAGAAAGACACAATTAACAAGACTCAACCTGGTGAGGATATAACTCAGGGGAGTAATTCCATCCCAATACATATTTTGGGAGGAAGCTGAAACAATAATCGTCCACAAGGACATAACTCAGTGGGGAATAATAAAGGGAAGGTAGACACTTTCTGCCTATGGGGCTGACTCTATATGGAGAGACCAGACACAACCATCTGCTTGGGGAAGAACATTTCACCATTAGCAGGAGATAACATGCAAAGATATATGGCAAGAGATGCAACATGAATATCTGAATGTTATAACTATGCATGTACATGCATGTTTTATGTATGATTAATGCTGACAAACAGACATATCTAACACAAACAGGTCCAAGAATCAATGGACAAACATCCGGTACAACATCTCAAAGCTAGGCCCACAGAAGAAAATCCAATCTGGTGGGGAGCAACAAATACTAGCAAACACCAATCACAGCTGAGGACCAAACAAAGTCGCTGTCGGGGATCAAGACCACTGCTAGGGGAACAAGCAGGATCATTGGGTACCAGAGACCGCTGTTGGGGATCAGCCAAAGGATCACAACTACCACAACTAGTGATCTTCCAGCAGTACGCAGAGATACAGATAAGATCAGTCATAGAAGAACTCTATTGGTGATCTTATCAGGGGATACGAAATTCTGTGGGGAGCAACCACCAAACAGAAACACATCAATCAAATATTCACCTCTAACCACTGAAGGAATATCTCTGCTGCAGAGAAGGAACCAATCACTCCGTTGGGGAAGGAAACAACACATCTTTCTCGAAGTTCCAACGCCAAACTAGGATTAGATAAAGTCAGCTGGGGAAGCTACATAGCCACTGCCAGGGAGCTCAACACGGATAAGATCCATCGTAGAAGCAACTCTACTGGGGAACTTATCAAGGAAAGATATGAAACTTTGTGGGGAATAACCACCAAACAGAGGTTCCAATAATCAACATATTTCCTCATATCTGCCGGAGAAACTATCTCCGTCGAGGAGAAGGAGACAACTGCTCCACTAGGGGAAACTATCCAAGAAGGAAGAAATAACAAACAATCAGGCTCCGATCAGGCAACTCCACTGGGGAAAGATTGCTGATGACTAAACTGGGGATAACCTGTTGGCGGCCCAACTGGAGGAAGTCTAATGTGAGCAAACCAACTGAGGACGAGCGGTAAGCAAAACTTGCTGGGGAAAAATTGTATGCGAATCCGCTGGGGATAAGCTACAACCCAACCTGCTGAAAATTTCCAACTCATGCTGGGGAATTTCTGCTCAATCTGCGGGAGATTTCCAATCACAATGAGGGAAAGACCAACTTCCTCGAAAACAGAAAACATATCAATTTTTATCAATTTATAAGGGATTTTAGGTCAATCCATACAAGGGATGACAACCATATATTTGATAAAACACAGATGCTAGACCCAGACTCACTGGGGAGTTAGAAGACCGAGACCAAAACTCCAGACTCTTTGTGGAATTTGGTGGTGTATTATCTTTTTCTGCGCTCACAGAGGAGACAACCTGAAAGATGATGAAGAGAATACAAATATTCTAGGAACCTAAACAAATGCCTTACCCTTTTGGATATCATACTATCCTTGGGAGAGCACTGAAGACATTCCATTTCATCCTTTCAGTCATTGTGAATGTTCACTTTGTTTAAAAACAGTTTATAAAAAACTTTATTTGTTTAAAACAATGATATTTATCAATTAAAACATGCAAACATTTGTTAAGCAGAAACAAATAAGAGTGCAAAGAATTGGATAAAGGCTCAAATTTATTTGATAGAATGGTAGTCCGCGAATGGCAAGACTCCATGGATCTTTTCAAATTGAAATTGGTGATATATATTGGAAAAAAGGCTACATTGAACATAATGACCATTTCTCCACAAACTCTGAATCCAATGTATCTGAAGCTTCAGTTGACGATGACTGAGCGAGATTCTTTGACAGATGACAGCTGTAGAACAAAGTCTTGTTAGGATGCAGTTACTTGCCAAATCTCTAATTTTTGCCTAGATTTCCCCAGGGTGAGGTACTCACTCTAGCGGGATTTATATATATATATATATATATATATATATATATATATATATATATATATATATATATATATATATATATATATATATATATATATATATATATATATATATATATATATATATATATATATATTATGTCTCTAACTTTTGCCGGGATCGCCCTTTCGGGTTTTCAATCCACCGAGACGCTCATTTTTGCCTAATCCGCCCTTTCGGGTTTTCAACTTAGCGAGTTGTTCTGTTTTTATTTTAGGCAAAGTATTTCTTGACTACATCTGAATTCACAGGATGGGTGAAATCCTCCCCATCCATAGTTGTAAGTATCAAAGCACCGCCTAAAAAGGCTCTCTTAACAACATATGGACCTTCATAGTTTGGAGTCCACTTGTCCCTGGAATCGGGCGCAAAAGATAAAACTTTCTTAAGCTTAAGGTCACCTTCTCGGAATACACGAGGTTTGACCTTCTTATCAAAGGCATTCTTCATACTTTGCTGATACAACTGACCATGGCACATGGTAGTCAATCTCTTCTCTTCTATCAAATTCAGTTGGCCGTAACGACTCTGAACCCATTCAACCTCAGTCAACTTGGCTTCCATCAAGACTCTCATTGATGCGATCTCAACCTCTACTGGGAGCACAACCTCCATGCCATATACAAGGGAGAAAGGGGTTGCCCCTGTTGAAGTGCGGACAGATATACGATAGCCATGCAAGGCAAATGGCAACATCTCATGCCAATCTTTGTACGTAACAACCATCTTCTAAATAATCTTCTTGATGTTTTTATTAGCAGCTTCAACAGCCCCATTCATCTTGGGTCTATAAGGAGAAGAATTATGATGTGCAATCTTGAACTCGCTACACAGCTCTTTCATCATCTTGTTGTTCAAGTTAGATCCATTATCAGTAATGATCTTGTCTGGCACACCATAACGGCATATGAGTTGATTCTTGATAAAGTTCACAACCACCTGCCTGGTCACATTTGCATATGATGCCGCTTCAACCCACTTGGTGAAGTAATCAATTGCTACGAGAATAAACCTGTGACTGTTGGAAGCTTTTGGCTCTATCATACCAATCATGTCAATTCCCCACATAGAGAAAGGCCATGGTGATGAAATCACATTCAGAAGTTTCAGGGGAATATGAATCTTATCCGCATAAATCTGACACTTGTGGCATTTCTTCACATATTTGCAGCAGTCATACTCCATCGTCAGCCAATAGTAGCCTGCTCTCAACATCTTCTTTGCCATGGCATGTCCATTGGAATGAGTACCAAATGAACCCTTAGGGACTTCAGTCATTAACAGGCCTGCTTCGTGTCTATCCATGCATTTGAGCAAAACCATGTCAAAATTCCTCTTATAAAGCACATCACCATTGAGGTAGAAACTTCCAGATAATCTCCTCAAAGTCTTCTTATCTTTAACAGATGCCCCAGGGGGGTAGATCTGACTCTGAAGAAAGCATTTGATGTTATAATACCATGGCTTATCATCTTTTACTTCTTCAACTGCAAATACATGAGTTGGTCTATCCAAGCGCATCACAATAATATTGGGGACTTCATTCCAGAATTTCACCACAATCATCGAAGCAAGCGTAGCAAGAGCATCTGCCATCCGATTCTCATCTCGAGGAATGTGATGGAAGTCAACCTCAGTAAAGAACGTTGAAATCCTCCTTGCATAATCTCTGTATGGGATGAGGTCAGGCTGATTCGTCTCCCATTCACCCTTAATCTGATTAACAACAAGGGCCGAATCACCATAAACATCAAGATGTTTGATCCTAAGATCAATACACTCTTCTAAACCCTCAATATCATACTCAGATAACAACATCTGCCAATGGGCAATCCTCCCAGTTAAAGCAGGATTCTCAAAGATATACTTGATTGGATCCATTTTGGATATCAACCAAGTCTTATGATTTAACATATACTGGTGTAAGCGGTTAGCAGCCCAAGCCAAAGCACAACATGTCTTCTCAAGCATTGAGTATTGAGACTCACAATCAGTGAACTTCTTACTCAAATAGTAGATAACATACTCTTTCTTCCCTGATTCATCTTGCTGATCCAATACACAACCCATAGAGTCTTCAAGAACTGTCAGATACATAATCAATGGTCTCCCTTCAACAGGCGGAGACAGAATCGGAGGCTCGGATAGATACTCTTTGATACTGTCAAAGGCCTTCTGGAAATCCTCGGTCCAATCATGACGTTGATCTTTCCGGAGGAGCTTGAATATTGACGCACATGTGACAGTCATGTGGGATATAAATCTGGAAATGTAATTCAAGCGGCCAAGAAAACCTCGGACTTGCTTCTCAGTTTTGGGCGCTGGCATATCTTGTATTGCTTTGACCATGGCAGGATCAACTTCAATACCTCTTTCATTGACAATAAAGCCCAATAACTTGCCGGAATGGACTCCAAATGTACACTTGTTAGGATTCAGACGGAGTTTGTACTTCCTCAGACGCTGAAAAAGCTTCAACAAGTGCTCTACATGTTCAACTTCCATTCTCGATTTCGCAATCATATCATCAACATATACCTCGATTTCCTTGTGCATCATGTCATGAAACAAGGTAGTTATAGCTCGTTGATACGTGGCTCCGACGTTCTTCAAACCGAAGGGCATCACTCGATAACAGAATGTTCCCTAAGGTGTGATGAATGTTGTCTTCTCCATATCCTCGGGTGCCATTTTAATTTTGTTATATCCGGAAAATCCGTCCATGAATGAGAAGACATTAAATTTAGCTGTATTATCTACCAACATATCAATGTGTGGTAGAGGAAAATCATCTTTCGGACGAGCTTTATTCAAATCTCTATAGTCCACACACATTCGGACTTTTCCATCTTTCTTAGGCACGAGCACAATATTGGCCACCCATTGAGGATATGTAGAAGTCACCAGAAACCCCACATCAATTTGCTTCTGAACTTCTTCTTTAATCTTCACTGCCATATCAGGATGAGTTCTTCTGAGCTTCTGCTTCACAAGCACACACTCAGGCTTCAAAGGCAGGAAATGTTGCGTGATATCGGTATCTAGACCAAGCATGTCTTCATATGACCAGGCAAAGACGTCGACATATTCTCGTAGGAACTCAATCAACCCCTTCTTCACAGACTCTTCAAGGAGTGCCCCAATCTTCACTTCTCGAACACAATCTTCAGATCCCAAGTTAACTTTTCCAAATTCTCAAGATACGGCTGAATGATCTTCTCTTCATGCTCAAGCAGACGGGTGATCTCATCAGGAATCTCTTCAACATCATCTTCTTCTGCCTCAAATACAGGGAAATCAAAGTTGGGAGATGGTGTTGGATCATTATGTTCAATGGGTTTAATCAACCTGCATAATGATTTTGGATATAAAAGAGATTTTAGAATTCAAGCAAAGCAAATCATATGCAGATGAAAAGATTGATTTTATTCTCTTTTTAGGGTTTTTTAGTGATCACCAATTTCATGCAAAAAAGCAAAAAGTGAAAATAATTTGGAAAAACAAACATTTAACATGTAATTATTGAATGAATATCATTGTATTAATGTGCCAACAATGTCATCACTTCTCCTTTTGGCATGGAGAAGGGTTTTCAAACAAAAGTGAACATATTACGTGGACTTATGGACAACTGTTGGAACATCAATAGCGACCCAATTATTGTAGACTCCTCCAGGGATGACAAAGTTGCCAGAATCTTCCTCTACATCATCTTCCACTATAGCAGCAGCTTCTTGGTCTTCGACCGTGTGGTTGAAACCACCACTCTAAAATAAACCGCGCTCATTGAAAGTGCTCGAAGAGTACCCTATGCCAGCCCGAGATTTATTGTCTTCCAGCTTAATCATTTGTCCTAAACCAGTAGTTGCGCCATGCTTAATGGCCAACTTCGCATCATTGTAGGACGAAAATGAAGAAGTTCCTTTCTTAGAAGGCTCAGTAATAGACAAGGCTTGGAACTGAGTCCCAACCTCATCCTCAGCATTTATATAAGAAAAGGAAGACAAATGGCTTACCAAGAGAGCATTCTCTCCCCCTACCACCACCAACTTCTTGTTCTTGACGAACTTTAACTTCTGGTGTAGGATGGATGTCACGGCGCCTGCCTCGTGAATCCATGGTCTGCCTAGCAAACAACTTTATGATGGGTGGATATCCATGACCTGAAAAGTGATCTGGAAATCACTAGGTCACATATTGATTGGGAGCTCAACCTCACCAATCACAGTCTTCCTGGATCCATCAAAAGCCTTGACTACCACTCCACTCTGCCTCATGGGAGGCCCCTGGTATGAAAGTTTCGCCAGAGTGGACTTTGGCAACACATTTAGAGATGATCATGTGTCTACCAGCACATTAGACAAGGCATCATCCTTGCAGTTCATGGAAATGTGCAGTGCCAAATTGTGGTCTCTTCCCTCCTCGGGAAGATCAGCATCGCAAAAGATTAAGTTGTTACAAGCAGTAATGTTTGCAACAATGCTATCAAACTGTTCTATTATGACATTGTGATCCACGTATGCCACATCCAACACCCTCTGCAAAGCTTTACGGTGTGGATCGGAGTTCATCAACAAGGATAACACAAATATCTTTGATGGAGTTTGAAGCAGTTGATCTACAACATTATATTCACTCCTCTTGATGAGCCTCAACATCTCATCACAGTCCTCTCTCAATATGCCATTCTGGCCAACAAGGACATGAGCTTTAGCAATGACAGCAGGTCTATCAACAACAAGTGTCGGATTCGGAGAAGTAGAAGAAGTCCCCACAGGGGTGGCAGAATTATCAACAACATCAGTTCTTCTCCTGAACACGTCTTCATGGGGTTTCGGCCGTGCCGAAAAAACACGACCACTGCGGGTCATACCACTGACATCAGAAATACTTGTAACAGAAGTGGACGGAAAAGGCATCTCCTTCCCATCTTCTAATGCAACCGCATTATATCTGTAGGGAACTGCTCTGTCTGAAGAATATGGAACAGGGCCAACTGGCTTAATTACGAGAGTAGGGGAAACCTTCTTCTTGCTGCCATCATATCTGACAACAATAGGTTCGGGCATTCTGAACACAAGGGATATAACATTAACTTCATCCTCATCACGATTCTGAAGTATCTCGATCACACCCTGATCCAGCATCTCTTGGATGTCTTTCCTGAC
This sequence comes from Lathyrus oleraceus, assembly GCF_024323335.1. Taxonomy (NCBI): domain Eukaryota; kingdom Viridiplantae; phylum Streptophyta; class Magnoliopsida; order Fabales; family Fabaceae; genus Lathyrus; species Lathyrus oleraceus. The sequence goes on from NC_066581.1 coordinate 495,985,240, forward strand.
TTGGCGACATCCTCTCTCGTTGATAGTGCACACGCGACAACTGTTATGGTCATGCTCGTAGTGACTGTATCCATATAACAGTCTATGCATCTCGACCAACAATTGTCTGATATGGCTAACATACCAGACCTTGTACTTGCCAGGGCAACCCTGAACCATGTTAACTGCAGCTTTCCCATGCTCGGGCAATGGGTTCTTCTTAACGTTAGGACCTACGTCCTCAAAAAACAAGATACCGCTTTTGACAAGGTCTTGAACCTTGGTCTTGAGAGGATAACAGTTCTCCACATCATGTCCGGGAGCACCAGAATGATAAACACAGTGAAGCTCGGACTTGTACCACCACTAAGGGTTAGTCGGTACAGCAGGTGGGTCTTGTGGAGTAATCAGCTTCCTTTCAATAAATGAAGGATATAGCTCTGCATAAGTCATCGGAATTGGATCGAAAGTGACCCTCTTCCTATCATAGCTAGTGCTGGTTTGATTGTTGTTTCGAGGCTGGTAGGCCTGCTATTGCGGACAATGTTGTTGATGTTGATATTGTTGATGTTGCTGTTGCTGGTTCTGATGCTGATAATGTTGATTTTCTCTGAAGGCAGGTGCTATATGAGCCACCTGGTGCTGGTTACTGGCTGGGCGCACAATCTTCCTCTTCACAGAGGGTCTTCTTTGTTTAATATGGGAAGACACGGCATGTGTTTCTCCATCTTTCTTCTTGGCAAACGCCCCATAATGTTTGGTAGAAGAGCCTTCTTCTCTGGTCAGGCGTCCTTCCCTGACTCCTTCCTCTAGTCGCATCCCCATGTTCACCATCTCGGTGAAGTCAGAGGGAGCGCTAGCAATCATCCGCTCGTAGTAAAAAGAGCTTAAAGTATTGAGAAGATCTTCATCATTTCCTTCTCTTCGAGCAGGGGCACATTCTGTGCGGCCAATTCACGCCACCTCTGGGCGTACTCCTTGAATGTTTCCTTCTCCTTCTAGGACATGGCTCTCAGTTGGTCCCTATCGGGAGCCATATCAACGTTGTACTTGTACTGCTTGACGAAAGTTTCGCCAAGGTCGTTAAAGTAGAGAATGTTCACACTATCCAAGCCCATATACCATTTCAATGCGGTACCGGACAGGCTGTCCTAGAAATAGTGGATAAGGAGTTGATCGTTGTCAGTTTGAGTTGACATCTTGCGTGCGTACATCACAAGATGGCTGAGCGGGCAAGTGTTTCCTTTGTACTTTTCAAAGTCAGGCACTTTGAACTTGATAGGAATCTTGACATTTGGCACGAGGCACAACTCAACATCAGATTTACCGAAGAGGTCCTTCCCTCTTAAAGTTTTCAGTTCCTTGCGCAACTCAAGGAATTGGTCATTCATAGCATCCATTTTCTCGTACACATATGGGCCCTCAGATGGCTCAGAATGATAAATGGTATCATCAACTCTCGGCAAAATGTGCACAACTGGAGGTGGCACAGCAAGGACCGAGCTAGATGCCGGCAGAGAGGCAAATGTAGGGGAGAGACCCTCTGGAACAAAATTAGCGGGCATCCCCCAGGGAAACTCGGCTGGCATAGCAGACGGAGCAAAATGAGCACCGGAAGCAGGCACGATACAGGAAGCTACCTCTGAAATGACCGTCCTCTGGGGAGGAGTTGAAGGCGTTGGAGAAGACTGGATTTGGGCGGCCAAGAATGACACCATTAGGGAAGTCAATCTTGCCACTTCCTCCTTGAGTTCCCTATTTTCTTGCTCGAGGTGATCCATTAGCTTTGAAGAATTGGCTCTGGTGTAGTACCGGTGCGTCAACTTGTCTTCAAAATAAATGAAGAACACAGAGTTAGACCACTGATCAAGAAGCCCTGAACAAAACCTGCTTATGCATATGATGCATGCAATGCTTGTCCATATGATTTTGTTATTTTTTGGAGGAACTTTTAGAGATCTATTTGCAAATATTTGCAAATATTAATCACTTAGACATATAATGGAATATTCATCTCAATAATATCTGGAAATTTTTTTACACCAAAGAAGTACAGTCTTGGTAACCAAATACAATACAAGAGAGAAGGAAAATAACATCCTATGGAACCCTAGAAACAATCATCCAAAGATCTCGAGACAGGAAGGTAAGCTGCACAAAGCCTCTTCACCTCTCTCTCATGGGCTGCCTCCGTATCTGCCTTCTCCTTGGCGAGTCGATCATACTTCCTCTTCCAAAAACCTGGATGACTGAGGAAGAAGAGAAGTAACCACATCATCAGGCTCGTCGATAACCTGATGCTCCAGAAATTCTATCAAAGCATCCTTATCTCTGAGTTGCTGAAGTAACTCCTCTCGCTCACGGACCCAAGCACGCGAACGGTCTTCATCTCTCCACTCCTCTACTCCTTGGTTAGGGAGGTTTGAAGGCCCAACCATATCCATAGGTGTAGGTCTCGGGTAGTCATACGGCATGCGGTACTCAGAAGCTCTCCTCCTCACCCACGAGGTGTAAGGTTCCAAAGCAATACAATTCTTCGGACCAAGCTCTTTCCTTCCCTTCCTATGAATCTTGCGCCAAGCAAAGACCATCTTGCCCTTCAAGTTTTGGGGATCTTTATCCTCTTGAAAGAACACACCTTCTAACAAAATGTTATTAGGTTTATCCTTTAAGGGGAACCCAAGCTGCTAGTGTGCCAAAACAGGGTTGTAGTTAATTCCACCACATGTACCAAAAAGAGGCACATTGGAGAATTCACCACAAGAGTCAATAATCTTCACACTATCAAATACACGGTTGTACCAAAAGATATCATCATTAGTGAGAGACATAAGTCTCGCGGACCACCGTAGACATCCTTTGTTCTCGTTGAAGGCGAACGTCTGTGGCAAGTGCAAAATAAACCACTTGTACAACAGAGGCAAACAACACACAATGGTACCACCACCCTCATATGCAAAGAGAAATAAGTGTCACCCAACAGAGTAGGAACGAGATTAAGAGTAGAGAAAATCCTAATAGTGTTCACATCCACAAAATTCTCGATGTTGGGAAATAACATTAAGCCCATAGATGAGAAGTACAAATATGGCTTCAAAGGCATCCTCACTCATGGCCTTCCCAAACATAGTAGCTTGAACAATGAGGAAATCAAATGGGAGACCTTGAATTCCACCTTTGGTAGTTATATGAGCACCAATAATAGATTCATCTATATGCAACAGATCAGCAATCTCTTGGGAGGAAGGGACTCTCTCCAAGCCACTGAACGACAACTGATCTAGGATAGGTATACCCACAAGATAGGCATACTCCTCAAGCATAAGCAAAAGCTGGAAATCCGGAAAAGTGAAGCAACGGTACAAGGGATCATAGAACTGCACCAACACACTCATCATACCTTCATCCACCTGAGTAGCAAGAATAGACAGAAGCTTCCCATGGCGAGCTTTGAACTTCAAGGGATCTAATACATAGGATGTCAAACTCCTTAACTCTTTCAAGTCGGGTTGTCTGAAACTGTACTTCTTCGTATTCCTTCTTTGCTTATCCATGTCTAAAAATTTGTAAATAGACCTTTTAAGTTCCTGGAAAAGTTTCTCATTGTTGATGATATGGATGCAAATGAATGCATGAATGCATGCGTGCAACAATCACACTCAAGGATCAAGCAAATCACACCACACAAAGGTCAAGGGATGGATCAAGTCATCCTTAATATCAATCATCCATTTTGGTGGATTATGGTTTACACCTTATCAACACCCAAGTTCCATTGATATTAAGGATATACAAGAACGGATCAACCGCGAATCAAGGGTTTGTTGCAAGTCACGAGCGTGGAGTCTGGGTTAAGAACCACCCAATGGGAGTGTACTATGGTTAAACCTGATAATCATGTTCTACAAGAGGTTCTCATAGTCATCATCCCATCTTTCGGATATTATCGGATAAACGACTACTCGTATTCCAAAAATATTCTCAAGAGAGACTCTTATGAGTGTAGTATCGGGTAACAATCATATCAAATCTTATACTTGAACGACCTTCGCACTACATCCTAAAATAGGCCAAGATGGGCTAGGTAATCTAAGGTCCTTGGCTTCTAAGGCATATATTGAAAAGAGTAATGCCTAACCACAACTACTCGTGTGACATTATTGATCCCAACATAACCTACACCAAGTGAATGGGCTTGCAAGTTAACTTGCTAAGGAATAACTCCACACAAGTCAACAAGACTATGCCATTCTCCTATCATAAGTGCACTCGAGTTCGGGTATAGAACTCATCTCACAAGAGACCACCAAGCACACAAGCAATTGATATATATCAAGCAATTCATACATTACAAACAATACAGTCATCCCAAATTTGCACAAAAATATATCACAAGTAATATAAACATACAATACAACAAAGGTAAAAAGTAGGCTAAACCCACTAGGAAGAGCAATCTGTTTTATCCCCAGCAGAGTCGCCACTTTTTCGTAGCGGGGTATTCGTTACCTTTAGATTTATTGACTAAATCAAAAGTAAATCATACGATTCGAGTCGCCACCACACTTCTATTTATCCAAAGGAAAGGTTAGAAAGCGAACAAAAACCGAGAAGTTTTATCAAATCAAAAACTAATAAAAATGTCAGAGATTTGGGTAAGGGGGTTGGTTATGCAATGGGAAGGTTTTAAGCACCCAAAACATCCTTAGTACTCTAAGGGAGCCCTTTTTGCCAATGTTGCATGGTAGGTTGGTATTTGGAAAAAAATATTTGTGCAAACATGATTGGGGAGATGAGAAAAGAATAGAAAAAATTATTTACAATTTTGTTGTTTGAATGGATAAACCCATTGCCTACGTACCATCACAAAGGTAGAATCAAAACCTCGTAGTTCGGGTAAAAATCTCAAAATAAGTTGGTGAATTGATTGGTCAAAACCCTTAAGGTCTTTTGTTATCAAAGGGAGAAAACTCAACCTAAGCCATAATCTACCATGTGAGGAGAGCTTCAACATACTAGTGAGGGATCCACCCTATAATAAGTATGGAAGACATATAGTCCAATCACTAAGGATACAGGTCAGGTTTACATCAACCTCTACGATAACTTAAACCTAATAGCTAGTGTTTATGAAAAGCTTTGGCAAAAGTGGCCATTGGAGCAACAAAAACAATTGAGTGAGTTGTATTTACAAATTAGAAGGATTCACAAAATAAAGTCCAAGTTGACTTAAGGTTCAATTCAAAATAAGTATTATGAAAAGAGTTGGAAAAAATCAAAGGCATAGTGTCTAGGTTTCTAATTTTTCAAAACAATGTCAATGTTTACACAAAATAAGTTTGGCTTGGGTTAGAGTGGAGAGAAGAAGAGAAGGGCTAGGTCCTAAACATGCAAAGATGAGGGAAAAGAAATAAAACCCTTGGAGTTCCTTCCTTGAGATCATAAAGATGATCCAAGTTGCTCCTTTCCTTTGGACTTAGCAAGCAATAAGCAATTAACTCAAGCAATCAAGCAAATAATCTATCAAGCTCCTAGGATCTTCCAATTTGGATTTCTCTCTCTTATCTTGGATGCTCATGACAATGGTCCTTCTAATTGGCTCAAGTTTGGAATCCCTACCACACAAGAACAAACAAATCAAAAAGTTCCACAACGCAATAGAAAGAATGGACAAGAGTGAGTTTAGAAATAGAGGTCCTTTCAAGTCATCTTCAAGATTAAGCATTCTAAAGGCATGAGGCCTAGTTTCTCTTCAACATATTTTAGCATTCTAAAGGCAAGTGGCCTAGTTGCTCTTGAAACTCCATTAAGCATAGGAAAGGTCCTAAATCTAAGTCCTTTCTCCATTTGCATGGGGGTCACACAAACAAAAACAAAACAAACACAAGGCAATAGTATATACACAATAATGTGCTCAAGTGAGCAAAAGGCAAATGGCATAAACATAAACATGAGCTCAAGTGAGCAAAGGGAAAAAGACAATATGAATAAATGAGTAAGAAATTAAATTGCATTAATGTAAATTGCAAGAATTAAATGCTTGAATTGAAAGTTAGTAATTAGTAGTTAGTGTTAGTCTGCCATAAGGCAATTTAGCGCTATGTTAAGCAATCCTAAGTGGACTAATGTAGTAGTCACACCTATCTGAGGTTGGTCAATAAAACTATAGGCAAATAAACACAAGTTAGAGACCATGACTAGTAAGCCAAACTCCTACAACTTGTCATGCCAAAAGAAAAGAAGAATAACCTTGTATGGATTTTAAGGTTTTTGCTTGACCAAGAAGCAACCTATCTTGGACACAAAGCAATTCACTTGATCTTTGATCAAGATGAATTTGATTTGGATCAAAGAAGGTTAAGCCTCTCATATGTCAAGGCTAACCACAAATCATTAACTCATTGGTCAAAAGAAAAAGAAGAAGATGAAGATGGAAATAGAATGTACAAAATTAAAAGTCAAATAACATAACCAACACACATTGATCAAACATGAATGGAATCAACATCAACCAATGGTAAACAGAAGTGAAATGAAGATTAGAAGTCATGAAAGGTCAAACATATTTTTGGTATTTTTTGAAATTAAAATAATACATGAAATAAAATGAACAAATAAAGGTCAATCTTCAAATCCAATTCAAATCAACTTGGATAAGTCCAATTGGATCATCATAAGTCTAACAAGGTCAAACAAGGTTTGACAAATTTTCTCAACATTTTTTGAAAACAGAAACTAATTTTAAACAATTAAAAACGAAGAAAAATAACATAATTGGACTAAAATCTCAAATAAATCTCAAATCAATTAAGAAATTGATGAGAATATTTTTCATAGATTCATCATCATCCAAAGATGTTAAAAAAATATTTTTGGCATTTTTGAATATCAAAAAGTATTTTAATTGAATTAAAAACAACCAGAAATGAAATAATTCACAAAATATTAAATGGAATCACAAAAATAATTAAAAATCATTTTATGAAACTAGAATTTAAGAGAAATTTTTTGCAATTGGTTCCATATTTTTGTGATCCCAAATGAAGGAGTTATGAATTTTTAAAATACAATGGAATAAAAGAAAATAAAATGGAAATTCAGAAAATTAGAAAAATCCACAGCGCTTGGATCAGCGATCATTAATTGACGTGACTAATCCAAGGAACAAGAAGCGCGCGCGTATGGTACACCTTGGTCAACAACGTGGCATTTAGCATTAAAATAAGTCATAATAATCAATAGCCAAGATTAGATCGTGACCAATGGATCCAATGGCCAAGGTTTAGACGTGTGGGGACGGTGGTGGAAACCACCGTCTTCTCGGATGAGAAGCCATAATTTGGCCACCAGTTGCAGGTTTTGAAACCTCAACTAAAATACACGATCCATATACCAATCGAAAGTTGGGGTGATGTACATCACCCCTGTGACCTTAGTTTTTGCTCAAGACTCTTATAGAAGAAGAAATATGAGGTTGAAAAACAAGGTACTTAATCTGAACTTAACCAATTCTCAAAATTAAAACCACCAATCAATTGCCTCTCAAATGAGGACTTCAGAAAATGCCAACCAAACCTAGCAATGCACAATAATAAGAGAGATTCGAATCAAAACAGTTATGGTGAAAACCTTTGAAGTGCAGCTTTTAAGAGCTTGATCCAATCCAATCCTCGAGTGTAGCTTGATCTTGAAGTAACAGTGAAGCAAGGCTAAGGAATTAGAAGCTGAAGATCAACCAGGGAAGTTGAAATTCAAGCTTGAAAAGTGAAGTGAAATTTCAGAATTCCTTTGAGTGAGAGGTTAGGGAAGCAATTCAGTAGGGTTTCAGGCGCCTTTAGGTTGAGATTGGAAGTGAGCAATGCCTTCTATTAATACCCACAGCTGATGCAAGGCATGGGAAACTCGTGTGTGCATGAACTTGGGTCCTCCATGCATGGGCTTGTACAGGCGCATGTGAGGCCCAAAATCCATTGCAAATGAGTGCTGAACACAAATGAATCAAGTTTGGACGTGCAGGTGGCAATGCATTAGCTTGTGCATGGAAATTTAACATGTTATGCATAATTGATCATAAAGCTTCACCTCTTCGAAAATGCCAATTGGAAAATCCAAACATAAGCATGTGGGTAATGGTTTGAAAGGTCTTGACATAAGGAACAAATGTTATGTTGAACAAAAGTCCATTTGGAGTTTGGAAAATATTGAAAACTGGCCATGAAGTTCAAGGTACAAAACATGTATTTGAAAATTTTGCCAAAATGGACCAACTTCAAGCCCTTCTGTTTTAATGATGCAAGCCTCAAATAACAAACCTTCAACATCAACGTTGTATATATTTTCAAGACAATCATTTTGGACTTACATTTTACATCATTTGGATTTTTGATGAGAAAGTTATGGGCACTTGAAGTTGGACTTTTTCACATTTCATTGGCTTTGGTCCAAAGTGACCTATAATGTTTTGTATTATCACATGCGTTTCTTTTAGGATTATGAAATTTTGTCCGACATAACAATTGAAGTAAACATCTTAAAATTTCCAATGAATTTGGTCTCACCTCAAAATCATAAAAAATAAAGGAGTTGGGTCCTTGGGAAGTTGACCCAAAATTAGGGTTTCAATCAAAATGACCTATAATGTTTTGAAATGAATGATGACCTTAAAAGTTTCAAATGGATTTTTTATGAACATGAAAGTTGTTCATATGGTTCTTAAGAACATTTTTTCTCTTGGGGTCATATTCATTTTACAAACACATCAAAAGTTAGGTCTCAGTGGATTTCGAAATAGTTAGATGAATTGACTAATCAACTTCTCAAGTCCAAACTTCAATTCTTGATGAATGTATTATTGAGGACACTCACATAGGCTCATATATGCATAAAATGATGAATGAAAGAACTTCCCTTGATTGTATTTGTTCATAGGTTAAGGTTGCTTCATAAGAAAGGCACAGTCAATGCACAGTCTAATTAGGGTTTCCTTGGGAAACAAGCCTTAAGCCCTTTGGTTTATCTTGATCAAATTGACAAATTTAGAAACTTGGTAGACATATATTATGATTGAGAGCTTTGGGAACCATTGTCATGCTTGCTTTCACTTTCATCTGGCCACTTTAATGGGCATAGGGGCCTCCTAGGAGCCTTGAATCACATGACTGCTTGAGCTTCAAAACAAACAAAGTTAGTGACCTATTTTTGTGATTTTGGTTAGTAAACAAAATAAGAAAAGAAATAATATACAATTCAAGCATTCTTGGTGGTCTCAAACCAACTCACACAAGTCCCAACCCAAGGGTTAAGGAGCCAAGATGCTATGATCATTGAGGCAAATGCTATGAGCAATGATATGATGCCATGAGGGATATTAGGGTCAAAATTAGGGTCTTACACCACCCTTGTCAAAGCTTTTCATAAACATTAGCTATTAGGTTTGAGTTATCATAGTGGTTGATGTAAACCTCACTTTATCCTTAGTGATTGGACTATAAGTCTTCCATACTTATTATAGGGTGGATCCCTCACTAGTATGTTGAAGCTCTCCTCACATGGTGGATTTTGGTTTAGGTTGAGTTTTCTCCCTTTGATAACAAAAGATCTTAAGGCTTTTGGCAAACCAATTCATCGACTTGTTTGATATTTTACCCCGAACTACGAGGTTTTAATCCTACCTTTGTGATGGTACGTAGGCAATGGGTTTATCCATTCAAACAACAAAATTGTAAATAAATTGTACATTCTTTTCTCATCCCCCCTGTAGCGGGGTATTCGTTACCTTTAGATTTATTGACTAAATCAAAAGTAAATCATACAATTTGATTCGCCACCGCACTTCTATTTATCCAAAGGAAAGGTTAGAAAGCGAACAAAAACCGAGAAGTTTTATCAAATCAAAAACTAATAAAAATGTCAGAGATCTGGGTAAGGGGGTTGGTTATGCAATGGGAAGGTTTTAAGCACCCAAAACATCCTTAGTACTCTAAGGGAGCCCTTTTTACAAATGTTGTAAGGTAGGTTGGTATTTGTGAAAATATTTGTGCAAACATGATTGGGTAGATGAGAAAAGAATATACAAGTTATTTACAATTTTGTGTTTGAATGGATAAACCCATTGCCTACGTACCATCTTAAAAAGGTAGGATCAAAACCTCGTAGTTCGGGGTAAAAATATCAAAAGAAGTTGGTGAATTGATTGGCCAAAAGCCTTAAGGTCTTTTGTTATCAAAGGGAGAAAACTCAACCTAAAAGCACAAATCCACTATGTGAGGAGAGCTTCAACATGCTAGTGAGGGGTTAACCCTATAATAAGCATGGAAGACTTATAGTCCATCACTAAGGATACAGGTGAGTATTATATCAACCTTTAGGATAACTCAATCCTAATAGCTAATGCTTATGAAAAGCTTTAACACAAATGGTCATTGGAACCACAAAAACAATTGAGTGAGTTATATTTACAAATGAAAAGTATTCACAAAATAAGGTCAAAGTTGACTTAAGATTCAATTCAAAATAAGTGTTATGAAAAGAGTTTGAAAAAATCAAAGGCATAGTGCCTATGTTTCTAATTTTGAAAACAATGTTAATGTTTGCACAAAAGTTTGGCTTGGGTTAGACTGGAGATGAAGGAAGATAAATAAAACCACTTGGAGTTCCCTTCTTGAGATCATAAAGATGATCCAAGTTACTCCATTCCTTTGGACTTAGCAAGCAATAAGCAAATAACTCAAGCAATCAAGCAAACAATCAATCAAGCTTCTAGGAATCTTCCAATTGGCTTTTGTGTCTCTTATCTTGGATGTCCATGACAATGGTTCTTCTAATTGGCTCAAGTTTAGGATCCCTAGCACACAAGAACACACAAATCAAAAAGTTCCACAATGAAAAAGAAAGAATGGACAAGAGTGAGTTTAGAATTAGGATCCTTTCAATTCATTTTCAAGATTAAGCATTCTAAAGGCATGAGGCCTAGTTGCTCTTTGAAAATTTTAGCATTCTAAAGGCATGAGGCTTAGTTGCTCTTCAAACTCCATTAGCATAGGTAAGGTCCTAAATCTAAGTCCTTTCCCCATTTGTATTGGGTTCACACAAACAAAACAAAACAAGCACAAGGCAGTAGTATATACACAATAATGTGCTCAAGTGAGCAAAAGGCAAATTGCATTAATATAAACATGAGCTCAAGTGAGCAAAGGGCAAAAGACAATATGAATAAATGAGCAAGAAATTAAATTGCATTAATGTAAATTGCAAGAATTAAATGCTTGAATTAAAAGTTAGTAATTAGTAGTTAGTGTTAGTGTGCCATAAGGCAATTTAGCGCTATGTTAAGCAATCGTAAGTGGACTAATGTAGTAGTCACACCTATCTGAGGTCGGTCAATAAAACTATAGGAAACAAACACAAGTTAGAGACCATGACTAGTAAGCCAAGCTCCTACAACTTGCCATGCCAAAAGAAAAGAAGAATGATCTTGTATGGATTTAGGTTTTTTGCTTGACCAAGAAGCAACCTATCTCTAATGCAAAGAAATTCACTTGATCTTTGATCAAGATGAATTTGATTTGAATAAAAGAAGGTTAAGCCCCTAATATGTCAAGGCTAACCACCAATCATTAACTCATTGATCAAAAAAGAAAAAAGAAGAAGAAGAAGAAGAAATAGAATATACATAATTGAAATTCAAATGACATAACCAACACACATTGATCAAACATGAATAGAATCAACATCAATCAATGGTAAACAGAAGTGAGATGAAGCTTAGAAGTCAAGAAACAATAAAAATATTTTTGGTATTTTTTGGAATTAAAATAATACTTGAATTAAAATAAACAAATAAAGGTCAAACTTCAAATCCAATTCAAATCAACTTGGAAAAGTCCAATTGGATCATCACAAGTTCAACATGATCAAACAAGGTTTGACAAAAAATTTCATCATTTTTTGAAAACAGAAAGTAATTTTAAATAATTAAAAATGAAGAAAAATAACATAATTGAACTAAAATCTCAAATAAATCTCAAATCAATTAAGAAATTGATGAGAATATTTTTCATAGATTCATCGCCACTCAAAGATGTTAAGAAAATATTTTTGGCATTTTTGAATAATGGAAAGTATTTTAAATGAATTAAAAATAACCAGAAAAGAGAAAATTCACAAAAAAAATATTAAATGGAATCATAAAAAATATTAAAAATCATTTTTAGAAACTAGAATTTAAAAAGAAAATTTTGCAATTAGTCCCATATTTTTATGATTAAAAATGAAGAAGTTATGAATTTTTAAAATAGAATGGAATAAAAGAAATTAAGATGGAAATTCAGAAATTGAAAAAAACAAGGAGCGTCTGATAAAGGCTCATTAAATGACGTGGATGATCAGAAGGTTGTATAGCGCGCGCTCATGGTGATCCATAGTCAAGAGCGAAACATAAGGATTAAATGAAAGTCATAACAAAGCACGACCAAGATTAGATCCCAGGGGCCAGATCCAAGGGCCAAGAACTCAGCCACATGGGGGCGGTGGTGGAAACCACCGTTTTCTCCGGTGAGCTTTATTGTTCCGGCCAGAATTGCAGGTTTTCAAACCTGCATCATTTTGCACGATCCACACATCAATGGAAAGCTAGGGTGATTTACATCACCCATGTACCTTTGGTTTCCACTCAAGATCTCTATAGAGAGAGAAATTTGAGATGGAAATTTATCGTTTCAAATTGAACTTATTCAATTCATGAAATTAAAAGCTCAAATCAATTGCCTCTCACATGAGGACTTCAGAGGTACCAAGCAATGCAAGAAATGATCAATATCCAAGGAGTTTCGAATGAAAACAGTTTGAATAACAACCTTTGAAGTGCAGATTTTCAATGCTAGATCCATTCCAATTCTTTGAGGCAGCTTGTTCTTGAGGTAGCAAGGAAGCAAGGTTCAGGAATTGAAGTTCAAAGATCAACCAATGAAGTTGAAAATTGAACTTGAAAATTGAAAAAAGAAAACTCAGAATTCCTTTTAATGGACGTTGGGATTTCACTTGTGCAGAACTTCATGCGCCTTAAGGTTGGTTTTTGAAGAGAAATGAAGCTTTTATTTATAGCCAAGGGTGCTGTATTGCATGAGGAATCCGTGTGCATGTGAAGTTGGGTCCTCCATGCATGGGCCTGTACAGGTGCACGGGAGGCCCAAACTTGATTGGTTTTTCATGTTGATGATGAAACAAATGAATTTGGACGTGTACATGGCAAGGCAATATGGTGTGCAAGAAGTTTTCACATGTTATGCATAATTGGAACCAAAACTTCTCCTCTTCGAAAATACCCTTTGCAAAATTGAAACATAGGCATGTGGGTAATGGTTGGAAAGGTCTTGACACGAGGAAGAAATGTTATGTTGAACAAAAATCCATTTGGAGTTGGGAAAATATTGAAAACAGGCCATGAAGTTCAAGGTACAAGATATGTATATGGAAATTTTGCCAAAATGGACTAACTTCAAGCCCTTCTGTTTCAATGATGCAAGCCTCAAATGATAAAATCTTCAACACCAAAGTTGTAGATATTTTCAATAAAATAAATTTGGACTTAAATATGGAATCATTTGGATTTTGTATGAGAAAGTTATGGGCACTTGAAGTTGGACTTTTTCACATTTCAATGACTTTGGTCCAAAGTGACCTATAATGTTTTGTATTATCACATGTTTTTCTTTTAGGATTATGAAATTTTTTACAACATAAAAATTTAAGTAGACATCTTAAAATTTCCAATGCACTTGGTCCCACATCAAAATCATAACAAATGAAGGAGTTATGTCCTTGGTAAGTTGACCCAAAATTAGGGTTTCAGTCAAAATGACCTATAATGTTTTGAAATGAATGATGACCTTCCAAGTTTCAAATGGATTTTTGATGAACATGAAAGTTTTTCGTATGGTTCTTAAGAACATTTTTTATCTTGGGGTCATAATCATTTAACAAACACATCAAAAGTTAGGTCTCAGTGGATTTCAAAATAGTCAGATGATTTGACTGATCATCTTCTCAAGTCCAAACTTCAAATCTTGATGAATTGATGATTGAGAGGCCTCACATGGGCTCATATATGCATGAAATAATTATTTAAAGAACTTCCCTTGATTGTATTTGATCATAGGTTGAGGTTGCTTCATGAGCAAGGCACAGTCAATGCACAGCTAAATTAGGGTTTCCTTGGGAAACAATCCTCAAGCCCTTTGGTTTATCTTGATCAAATTGACAAAATGCGACACTTGGGAGGCATATATGATGATTGAGAGCTTTGTGAACCATTTTCATGCTTGCTTTCAACTTCAACTGGCCACTTCAATGGGCATAAGGGCCTCCTAGGAGCCTTGGAACACATGATTGCTCAAGCTTCAAAACAAAACAAGTTAGTGACACATTTTTGTGCTTTTGGTTAGTAAACAAAATAAGAAAAGCAATAATATACAATTCAAGCATGCTTGGTGGTCTCAAACCAACTCACACAAGTCCCAACCCAAGGGTTAAGGAGCCAAGATGCTATGATCCTTGAGGCAATGCAATGAGCAAATGATATGATGCCATGAGGGATCTTAGGGTCAAAATTAGGGTCTTACAGATGCCCCTATTTAAGGTCATTCTAGCCGGAGATATGAAGGTTAAAATCTTCGTCTCGACGAGGTAGAATGGGCTTAAATAATAACAAAGAGACGAACTTTGGTCCCTAAGAGACCTCATGATGCATATGTATGTATGCAAAGATCAATACTCTGTGGGGCTATATGTCCACAAAGGAAAAAGAAATCATGAGAAACTGAAAATCCATATAAGTAATATACTCATAAATGGGACAGAGACTCTGGGGGACTTTACTGGGGAATAAAAAGGGATAAAATGCATGAGCAGGTCACGACTTAGAACTTGCTGAGAGACACGAAGGGATTCCATGAAAATAAATCAATGGAAAGACTCAAGCTAACGCAAAGATGCATGTATTAGGGAATATGCCAATACATCAAACTATCCACAAAGGATACTTCGGATAAAAATCCGGACTCGAATTGGAAAAATCCGTTAAGGGACTCAGACGGGGAACATCCACAAAGGATTCAGCTGAGGAAGAAACAAATGAGGTATTACCGGTTACTGGGTAATAAGCTCAAAGAGACATGTGATCAATACACCGGTATAAAGGGTGAGAGAACAACACGCTCGGGGAGAAAGAATATCTAAGACCGGTATAAGGGTGAGAGATATCAATCATCCAAAAATCTGAGGAAGACCTAAAAGGTAAATTTCAACTCAGGAAAATCTGACTCCACAGGGGACAAAAGTCATAATAGGGAGCAGAAAGGAACAGGGATACCAGTTACTGGGCATATAATAGGTGACCAACCATGCGTGAATTGGGGAATATTTCCAAGACACTCATCATCCAAAAGGAGGGCTGCAAAAGCAAACTCGGTTACAGGATGGACATTCGATTCCATAAGGAAATACGAATCTTAGTCAACTGGGGAAGACAAAGACTTCGAATGAAGAGCGCATGAGATATATTATCTATTACCGTCAGAACATAGACAACATACTCGCATGGAAGATTATCCACAATCGGTTGCTGGGTTAATGAAGGATAAATCGACCGAAAAGAAAGGACATCGGGATACCAATTACTGGGTATAAAATGATGACCAATCGAGGGGAGAAATAATCATTACCAAACAAGGGTAAATGAAAGATGACTCGTTGGGGATGGATTGCTTGATTAGAGCAATTTTCCAAGAGATATATCACCGGTCACTGGGAGATATACTCAAAACTGAAGGAATATCAATACCGAATATTGGATAAAGATAACCAACAAAGAGGGGATTACATCTACCAGCTACTGGGTAGAAAACCACAGAAGAGAGTAACCATCATCGGTTAGGATGAACAAAAATCACGGGTTAACTCTACAAGGGGACAAAATGGGGTTTACAACTACCAGTTACTGGGTAGAAAACCACGGAAATAGGACTTACAACTACCGGTTACTTGGTAGAAGGCCACAACATCCGCTGGGGAGAGAATGAACAATTATTGTTTACAGAGTAATTGATCACCTGAACCACAGGGAAAGGCAGGGGAAATAACAAGAGGAGTCAATCTAGGGACAAACTAGAGAGACACAATGAACAAGACTTAACCCAATGAGGATACGAACTCAGGGGAGAAATTCCATCCTAATACATGTTTTGGGAGGAAACTGAAATAATAATCATCCACGAGGACATAACTCCATGGGGAATAATGAAAGAAAGAATAGACACTTTCTGCCTATGGGGCTGACTCTATATGGAGAGATCAGACACAAATATCTGCTTTGGGAAATATGTATCACCAAATAGCAGGAGATAACAAACAAAGATATATGGCAAAGAACGCAACATGAATATCTGAATGTTATAATTATGCATGTATGTGCATGGTTTATGTATGATTAATGCTGACAAACAGACATATCTAACACAAACAGGTCCAAGAATCAATGGACAGACATCCGGTACTACATCTCAAAAGAGAAAACCAAACCCACAGGAGAAAACCCAATCTGGTGGGGGAAACAAATACCAGGAAACACCGATCACCACGGAGGATTGAGCGAAACCGCTGTCAGGGACAAAGACCGCTGCTAGGGGAGCAAGCAGGATTACCGGGGATCAGAGACCGCTGTTGGGAATAAGCAAGGGATCACAATCACCAAAGTTGGGGATCTTCCAACAGTACGCAGAGACATGGACAAGATCGATCAAAGAAAGAACTCTACTGGGGATCTTATCAGGGGGTGATGTGGAAATCTGTGGAGGGACAACCACCAAACAGAAACACATCAAACAACATTCACTTCTAACCACAGAAGGAAACATCTCTGCTGTGGAGAAGGAGAACCAGTCACTCCGCTGGGGAAGAAGACAACACGTCCTCCTCAGAAGTTCCAAAGCCAAACTAAAATCAAGTAAAGCCTTAGCTGGGGGGAGCTACTCAATCACCACTAGGGAGCTTAACACAGGTAAGATCCACTGTAGAAGTAACTCTACTGGGGAAGATCCAAGGAAAGATAAGAAACTCTGCGGGGAATAACCACTAGACAAAAGTTCTAATAGCCATCACATTTCCTCAAACTGCTGGAGAAACAATCTCTGCCGAGGAGAAGGGAAACATTGCTCTGCTGGGGATAGGAAAAATAAACATTTTCATCACCCACTCTACTAGGAGGAAAACTATCCGAGAAGGAGGAAGCAACAACAATCAGACTCCGATCAGGCAACTCCACTAGGGGAACAACTGTTGAGGACTGAACTAGGAACAACCTGTAGGCGATCATCTGGAAATAACCTACTGGTGACCAAACTGGGGAAGTCTAATGTGAGCAATTCTGCTGAGGATGAACAAGAGGCAAACCTGCTGGAGATTAATGTAGGCGAATCCACAGGGGATAAGCTACAACCCAACTTGCTTGAAAAAGACAGCATGTCAATTTATCAATCTATAAGGGATTTTAGGTTAATCCACACAAGGGATGACAACCATATAATTGATGAAACACATATGTCAGATCCAGACTCACTGGGGGAATCAGAAGACAGAAACCAAACTTCAGACTCTTTGGAGATTTTGGTGGAGTATTAGCTTCCTGCGCTCCCTGAGGACACAACCTGAAAGATGATGAAGAGGATACAAACATGCCAAGAATATGAACAAATGCCTTACCCTTTTGGAGATCATACTATCCTTGGGAGAGCATTGAAGACGTTTAAATTATCCTTTCAGTCACTGTGAATGTTCACTTTGTTTAAAAGACAAATTATAAAAACTTTATTTGTTTAAAACAATGATATTTATCAATTAAAACATGCGAACATTTGTTGAACAAAAACACATAAGAGTGCAAAGAATTGGATGAAGGCTCAAATTTATTTGATGGAATGGTAGTCTGCAAATGGCAAGACTCCATGGATCTTTACAAATTCGAAATTGGCGATATATTTTGGAAAAAGGCTACATTGAACATAATGACCATTTCTCCATCAACTCTGAATCCAATGTATTTGAAGCTTCAGTTGACGATGACTGAGCGAAATTCTTTGACAGATGATGACTTGAAAAACAAAGTCTTGTCAGGATGCAGTTACTTGCCAAATCCCAAATTTTTGATTAGATTTCCCCAGGGTGAGGTACTCAATCTAGCGGGATACATATTCATTTTTTTAGGTCTCTAACTTTTGCCTGGACCGCCCTTTCGGGTTTTCAATCCAACGAGACGCTCATTTTTGCCTAAGCCTCCCTTTCAAGTTTTCAACTTAGCGAGCTATTCTGTTTTTATTTTAGGTGAAGTATTTCTTGACTGCATCTGAATTCACAGGACGAGTGAAATTCTCCCCATCCATAGTTGTAAGTATCAAAGCACCGCCTGAAAAGGATCTCTTAACAACATATGGACCTTCATAGTTTGGAGTCCACTTGCCCCTGGAATCGGGCGCGATAGACAAGACTTTCTTGAGCACAAGGTCGCCTTCTCGGAACACACGAGGCTTGACCTTCTTATCAAAGGCTTTCTTCATCCTTTGCTGATATAACTGACCATGGCACATGGCAGTCAATCTCTTCTCTTCTATTAAATTCAGTTGGTCATAACGACTTTGAACCCATTCAGCCTTAGTCAACTTGGATTCCATCAAGACTCTCATTGATGGGATCTCAACTTCCACGGGGAACACAACCTCCATGCCATATACAAGAGAGAAAGGGGTTGCCCCTGTTGAAGTGCGGACAGATGTACGATAACCATGCAAAGCAAACGGCAGCATCTCATGACAATCTTTGTACGTAACAACCATCTTCTGGATAATCTTCTTGATGTTCTTGTTAGCAACTTCAACATCCCCATTCATCTTGGGTCTATAAGGGGAAGAATTATGATATGCAATCTTGAACTCGCTACACAGCTCTTTCATCATCTTGTTGTTCAAGTTAGATCCATTATCAGTAATGATTTTGTCTAGCACACCATAACGACATATGAGTTGATTCTTGATAAACTTCACAATAACCTGCCTGGTCACGTTTGCATATGATGCCGCTTCGACCCATTCGGTGAAGTAATCAATTGCTACGAGAATAAACCTGTGATTGTTGGACGCCTTTGGCTCTATCATGCCAATCATGTCAATTTCCCACATGGAGAAAGGCCATGGTGAGGAAATAACATTCAGAAGTGTCGGGGGAATATGAATCTTATCCGCATAAATCTGACACTTATAACATTTCTTCACATATTTGCAGCAGTCAGACTCCATTGTCAACCAATAGTAGCCTGCTCTCAACATCTTTTTTGCCATGGCATGCCCATTGGAATGAGTACCAAATGAACCCTCATGGACTTCAGTCATCAACAGGTATGCTTCGTGTCTATCCATGCATCTGAGCAGAACCATGTCAAAATTCCTCTTATAAAGCACATCACCATTGAGGTAGAAATTGCCAGATAATCTCCTTAAAGTCTTCTTGTCCTTAACAGATGCCCTAGGCGGGTAAATCTGACTCTGAAGAAAGCACTTGATATCATAATACCATGGCTTATCATCTTTCACTTCTTCAACTGCAAATACATGAACTGGTCTATCCAAGCGCATCATAGTGATATTGGGAACTTCATTCCAGAATTTCACCACAATCATAGAAGCAAGTGTAGCAAGCGTGTCTGCCATCCGATTCTCATCTCGAGGAATATGATGGAAGTCAACCTCAGTAAAGAACGTTGAAATCCTCCTCGCATAATCTCTGTATGGGATGAGGCCAGGCTGATTCGTCTCCCATTCACCCTTAATCTGATTAACAACAAGGGCCGAATCACCATAAACATCAAGATGCTTGATCCTAAGATCAATACATTCTTCTAAACCCATAATACAGGCCTCATACTCCGCCATATTATTCGTGCATTTGAAAGTTAGCCTTACTGTAAAAGGAAAATATGTGCCCTGAGGAGTAATAATCACTGCCCCAATACCATTTCCATATTGATTCACAGCGCCATCAAACACCATGCTCCATTGGAACCAGACTCTGGCCCTTCATCAAGCGTAGGCTCATCGCAATCTTTCATTTTCAAACACAGAATTTCCTCATCTAGGAAGTCATACTGAACAGACTGATAATCCTCAATTGGTTGATGTGCCAAGTGGTCAGCCAAGATACTACCTTTAATAGCTTTCTGAGCTCGATACTCAATATCATTTCCAGACAACAACATCTGCCAACGAGCGATCCTCCCAGTTAAAGCAGGCTTTTCAAAGATATACTTCATTAGATCCATTTTGGATATCAACCAAGTCGTATGATTCAACATATACTGGCGTAAACGCTTAGCAGCCCAAGCCAAAGCACAACATGTTTTCTCTAGCAATGAGTATCGAGACTCACAATCAGTGAACTTCTTACTCAGATAGTATATGGCATATTCTTTCTTCCCTGATTCATCTTGCTGACCCATTACACAACCCATAGAGTCTTCAAGAATAGTCAGATACATAATCAAGGGTTTCCCTTCCACAGGCGGAGACAGAATCGGCGGCTCGGACATATACTCTTTAATACTGTCAAAGGCCTTCTGGCAATCCTCGGTCCAATCATGACGTTGATCTTTCTGGAGGAGCTTGAATATTGGCGCACATGTGGCAGTCATGTGGGATATAAATATGGAAATATAATTCAAGCGGCCAAGAAAACCTCGGACTTGCTTCTCAGTTTTGGGCGCAGGCATCACTTGTATTGCTTTGACCTTGGCAGGATCAACTTCAATACCTCTCTCGCTGACAATAAAGCCCAATAACTTGTCGGAACGAACTCCAAATGTACACTTGTTAGGATTCAGGCGGAGTTTGTACTTCCTCAAACACTGGAATAGCTTTAACAAGTGCTCTACATGTTCAACTTCCGTTCTCGACTTTACAATCATATCATCAACATACACCTCGATATCCTTCTGCATCATATCATGGAACAAGATAGTCATAGCTCGTTGATACGTGGCTCCAGCGTTCTTCAAACCGAAGGGCATCACTCGATAACAGAATGTTCCCCAAGGTGTGATGAATGTTGTCTTCTCCATATCCTCGGGTGCCATTTTAATTTGGTTATAACCGGAAAATCCGTCCATAAATGAGAAGACATTGAACTTAGCTGTATTTGTTGATTCCTTAGGATTGGCAGTAATTTTAGAAAACAAATAATGTAATCATCTCTGTTGTTTTAATATGTTGGGTTGAAGAAATTCAACATCTGGACCAACATGTCATGTACGATGTCACGACATCAGGTCTGTGACATCGCACATGTGTAGGAAACTGAATTAATTAATTCAGTATATGTCATGGGATCAGCAAGGATATCTGGTGAATATCCTAACTCCCTTGTGAAGGTCTTGAAGACTAAATCAGAATATATATAGGCTCTAAATATGGAGATATATATGGAGAGAATTTAGGAACTTGAAGACCTTGTTTGTAGCAGAATCTTTCTGCTGAAGTTGCAACAGCAAAGAACAAGTCTGCTGCAATTTTCTGAAGGCCCAAATCCAGTTGGGTGATTAGGTTATAAATAGCTGATTGTAATCTAGTTTTTGTAAGCCTCTTAGAATGAATTTTTAGGGGTGTGTGTAAGGTAAACCTCCCAATCTGTGGGAAGGTTACCATGTGTTTCTCAGTGGTAAAACCTGAGAGTGTTTGTAACTCGAAGCCTGTAGGCAAGAGTGATTTTGTTCTTGAATGAAGCTGTGAAGCAAGTTCAAGGTGTGGTAACATTACATTGTAGTTGTAGTGATAGGAATGGAAACTGGAGGTTTCTATCTAGGAGTTCCTAGGTATAGATTGCATTGGGTAGGGATTAAGTGATGAGTTGTAAACAGGTGAGTTTAACTCTGAGTTGATACTACTAATAGTGGATCTTCTTCCTGGCTTGGTAGCCCCCAGATGTAGGTCATGTTGGACTGAACTGGGTTAACAATTTCCTGTGTTTGTTTTCCTTCTATATGATATAATCATGTCTGCCATAACTAAGCATGTATTCCAGTCTGTTCATCAAGATAATAGCAGACCTGATACATAGCCTTCTGTTGGAATGTCAATCAGAATGTTTTGACATTCATCAACAACAGCACATACTGTTTAATAAGCTGATGATTTCAGTTCAGTATGTAGTGAAGTCTGGAGTTTAAAAGCACAACAGACCTGGCCAAAAGATCAGTGTGAAACTGTCAAACTGGATGTCTTGACAGTTCTTCCAGTAAGCTGATACTGAAGTAGAGACTGGTTGGTCTTTTATAGTACAGCAAATTTAGCACAGTCTGTTTTCAGGAACCAAGCAGACTTAGCATATGGTTCTGGACTTTGGTGTCAAACGGAATGTTGTGACATTCACTCCTGTCTGCATATACTAAATTGTTGGATGGTTAGTTTTTCTGTTTCAGGATTTTTCTCAGGCTATTCTTCAAGAATCCACCAGCTGATCTAAAATCTAGGAAACTAACAACTAAGCTACAATTAATGAACCTGGCAAATAATCTATTTGTTAGCTCCTTAATAAGTGGAGATTAGTTTAACTTGTTACAACCTTTAATTTAGGAAATACAAGTACATGACCAACAAACTGGAACAATGTAACAGACAATGTCCAAAACAGGATTGAGACATCTTGCTGATATCTGTGTAGGAAAACAACAGAAGTGAATGATTAGGTGCACACAACTAGGTGTCCCTCCATTCTAGGATGACATAGAAGGAGAGGTCGTGACACTGTGAAAAGGTGCACATTAGTACAGAGTGTAATAACTGTCTTGCTGTAATAGATACAATGTTAGATCAGATGTCATGACTTGAAGTAGAACATCTGAATACTGACTACGCCATAATTTCAATTGGTATCAGAGCAGGCATCCTGTTCTGTCTCTGGATGAGATCCATGGGTGATACTTTCTGGTAGCTGGCAAGGAGTTATGTTAGTACTGATGCTGGAACCTGTGTAAGGTTCTGTAATTCCCTGAATGGTCCCTTGAAGTAGGTGGATGGACTGTTCATGACAGGAATGGTGTGTACCTGTCTCTGGAGGTTGGCAATTGGCCTGTGTGTGGGACAGCTGTGCCAGTACTAAATCACATTCAAACCTGGTATGGTCTTGGAGTCCAATCTGGTGAAGTGTGTGTTCATAGGTTGAGTTGTATTATGATTTCCGCTGCATAATACATGGCAAAACTCAAACTCTGATGTAGTTTCCCCTCATGTGGATGAAAGGCTGTTGTGTTCAAGATCTCATCATAATCTACTGAAGATGTCAAAGATACTTGAGTCTCCTCAAGTCCACTCATCATGACGTTCTCACTTCAGGATGGTTAGAGTCACTTAATCATTGATTCTCTTACTCTCTTGAGTAGTGTATATGAAGACCTTGAAGACCTTCAAGGAAGGGTTATTCCAAGGAGGTGGAACCAATGTTCTATGTGATGTTAGAACATGTTGTTCAACAAGTATGCAGCTACTGGTTGAAGAGCAGATGTTTTTAGGGTCCAAACAATGGGATAATTCTGTTTGGAACCTACTCCTGACCTGGAAGAGGAGACATCTGTGTGTGCTAAGTTGACAAGAGCAGGGTCAACTGGGTGTGTGCTCAAGAAGGTCATCCCTAGAAGTTGAGCTGGTTGAGATGTGACATTGTGCAATCTCCTGCTGTTAGGCATCTCCCTGCAGTTTGATCAGGGTTGGATAGTTGTTCCCTGAAGTACTATGGTGTGTTGGAAGACAAGTCTCCTGGATGTTGGCAGTCAATAATGGGGTAACCTGACTGTGATATCATTTAAGGGGGTTATAACCATGAATCTTGGTATTCAAACACCACGTTCAGAAGTGGCAGTTCTTACTAGGAGTGAGAATATGAAGATTCAGTGGTTGGTTGAGGTAATATGCTCTGGCAATGCATATCTACTATTGACTGGTGTTGTTTGTCTCATTAGTACTTATGGTCAGCTGAAGTCTGATTGGTGTGAGTGGAGGAGTTAGTTGCCACTGGTAGGGATAGTGTATGTCATGTTGAGAAATATGTGTACAATGCATGGATATTGGTGTGGAGTATCCATGATTGTTAATTTGAGGGGGAGTTTTGGTTAACCTCCTCAAGTCTGGTCAGCCTAGGGTCTGGTTGGCTGTTGACCGGTGTCACATGGGTTCTGGTGGTTGTGTGACACATTTGCAAGGAAGAATTCATCTCTCTCATTCCTAAGGGTGAATTTAATCTGGGAAGACTTTCAAAATTGTCTAGGTGCTTGCAAGCAGAAGATGTTGACACAAGAAGAGTACTTTCAAAGTATTCTTATGGTGGAAGTATCTGAAAGGAAAATTGGGAAAGGATTTAAGATCAATGTCTACTTGTGCCAAGTACAAGTGTGTAATTGATTATCCTTGGAGCTCAAGATAACGGATGTTCTTAAAGATGTTGGAACATCACTTCTTCAAGACCCTGTGCAGAATCAAAGGAAGGATAGTACATTGGCGTAGGATCTATCTCTTTGGTGGCAGCAAAAGCATATGATCTCTGAAAAGGTTTCCTGGCAAGAAACTTGATTCAGCCTTGGTATGTACAAGAAGAAGAAGACATCATAGTCTTGATGGTGGTTACTTGGATCAGTTTATTTCTGATCTAGGTAAGGAAGTGCATTAGCTTATGCACACTGTGGAGTCAAGAACAAGTGGCAGCAATCTTGACATCATGGAAACAGCCTTGCCTTAGGATGTGAAATCCTTGGTAGAGCTGAAGGGTTAGTGTCTAACTGGTCCTTCTGAAGACTCATACATCAGAGTGTTTGATGTCTTTGGAGAAGAAGCAAGGATTCATCAAGGTGTGAGCTTGGATGACTTAACTGCAAACCAGCAGGATGGAGGTTGTTTACTCAAACTTGGTTCCACAATCAAGTCTATGAGAACATTGAACTCTTGTTCTGTGAAGGGAGGAAGTTCTTTCAAGTGGCAGAAGAAGGAGCTGAATTCAACAGCTAGATGTCAAAACACAATGTTGTGACATTTGGTTCAACATCAGACCCTTAGTTGGTGATATGGCACATCAACTTGAGATAGAAAGGTCTACAGGGTTGTAGATTGGATACTTCAAAAACTTGAAGTTCTAGTCTCACTTGAGAGGTCAAAATATCTTAGGGAGAAGTCTGATAAACTTGGGGAGGTCAAAAAGCAGCATTTGACCTTTTCATATGAGAATTCATGAAGGAGGTAATCAACCAGTGGCAGTTGGTCTATCTCAGAAGTGAGTTCGAAGAATCAAGATAATCAACATAAGGCAGCTGATTATTCTTGAGGAAAGTCTGAGACAAATTACTTTTGAGCAGAAAAGTATTAAGTTGAAGACAAAAGGAGGTGTTTTCTATTCATCCCTTGGAGCTTGTGGTAGGAGTTCTGAGCCATCTATGGAAGATTATCTCATGTAATGGGATGAAAAGGTATATGTCCCAATTTATGTCTGGATTCTTCTTGATCAAGCTGGTGACTCAGTGATATCTGAAGACTATCAGATGGTGTTCCCTGTTATGTGTGAAGGATGTCCTAACGAATGTTAGAACATTGTGTGAAGTGGCTTTCTGTTCTGGTTAGAAGAGAGATTGACACAGGGTGTGGATGTGTTCAACCAAGAGGGTTGAACAGAGGGTGCGCTCTTGAAGACATGAAGATGAGTCTTATGTTTTCCATTCATCAAGTGGGTTGAGTTCTTTTTGAATCAG
The DNA here is from genome assembly GCF_024323335.1 of Lathyrus oleraceus. Lineage (NCBI taxonomy): Eukaryota > Viridiplantae > Streptophyta > Magnoliopsida > Fabales > Fabaceae > Lathyrus > Lathyrus oleraceus. The sequence goes on from NC_066581.1 coordinate 496,011,038, forward strand.
GAAGAAGGTGAAGGTCCAACCATGTTGGATATGTGTGACCTCCAAGAGAGTAGGTTGTCCATGACAGGGGGAGTTGTGCCTTTGTGCTGCAAGCAATCACCAAGCTTGTGGTCTATGTGTTCTCAGATGACTAGGTAGTTATCAGGATGCTGTGATGTATGTCAAGGCTGAGTGAGCAGAAGAATGTCTGACCGGATGTCATGACATTGCCCTGGACATTGCTGTTAATTCCTTCTGAATTTTAAAGTCATTAGGAATTATAAGGGTGATGTGGCTAAGTCTGATAAACCAGAATAAGCCTGTTGGCTACAGCTGTGTGGTACAGGGGGAGTAACCATCAACTGAAGTGTGAAAAGTTGGCTGTAGCAGTGCTAGATGTCAAGTATCTACTGGAGGTATGACAGAGGTCTTGTTGAATACTGGCTGAATGCAGGAATGTTAAGACATCGCGTGCAATGTGTCTGACTGCATATATGGAATGGTCTCCATGCACTGGAACGGCTGTTTTGGAAAAGAAACAGTCAAGAGCTATAAAAGGTATTCAAAGATAGTCTGAGATTTTGTTGGTAATTCTCTGACTGTTTCTCAGCAAAAATAAATGCATCTTGACCAAGCATTTATTTCTACCGGAAATTCCTAGGCACGGGCTGGACTATTTAAAGGATGCAATATCCCTCTTCCTCTCACAAGAAAAACACTCCATTCTCAGAATCATGGGGTATGTTAAGGTTTGGGCAAGCTGCGCCTGGATCTGGTTTTGTAAAGGGTGCCTTTACAAATGTTTAGCTAAAAAGGGGGAGAGAAATATAGTCCTGGGGTTGAGAATGCACCAGAAGCAAGCCAACTGTGGATGTGGCAGCAAACAGACGTTGGCATCAGGCACAAAATCCACCAACTGGGGTTTCCACTTATGTCTTGTGATCTGAGTTAAGAAGACAGAGAAATATAGTCTTGGGGTTGAGAATGCACCAGAAGCAAGCCAACTGTGGATGTGGCAGCAAACAGACGTTGGCATCAGGCACAAAATCCACCAACTGGGGTTTCCACTTGTGTCTTATGATCTGAGTTAAGAAGACAGTTGTGCCTTGTGATCTGAGTTACATTGTCTATGTACTCAGCATTACATATTCTTCTGGAAGCTCTCCGGTTGAGGGGAAGGGTTCTGGTACAACTAAGTCTTGTCCCTCTTCTTCCCCATGTACACCAACTTTGGTGTTTGTGGTGGTGGAGCCAATGACGGAGATGAAGAGCATTCCCAAATTGGGATGTTTTGTCCAGTGTATTGTTTATTTGTTTTAGCTAAAATTTGCCAAAGGGGGAGATTGTTGATTCCTTAGGATTGGCAGTAATTTTAGAAAACAAATAATGTAATCATCTCTGTTGTTTTAATATGTTGGGTTGAAGAAATTCAACATCTGGACCAACATGTCATGTACGATGTCACGACATCAGGTCTGTGACATCGCACATGTGTAGGAAACTGAATTAATTAATTCAGTATATGTCATGGGATCAGCAAGGATATCTGGTGAATATCCTAACTCCCTTGTTAAGGTCTTAGAAATATAGTCCTGGGGTTGAGAATGCACCAGAAGCAAGCCAACTGTGGATGTGGCAGCAAACAGACGTTGGCATCAGGCACAAAATCCACCAACTGGGGTTTCCACTTGTGTCTTGTGATCTGAGTTAAGAAGACAGAGAAATATAGTCCTGGGGTTGAGAATGCACCAGAAGCAAGCCAACTGTGGATGTGGCAGCAAACAGACGTTGGCATCAGGCACAAAATCCACCAACTGGGGTTTCCACTTGTGTCTTGTGATCTGAGTTAAGAAGACAATTGTGCCTTGTGATCTGAGTTACATTGTCTATGTACTCAGCATTACATATTCTTCTGGAAGCTCTCCGGTTGAGGGGAAGGGTTCTGGTACAACTAAGTCTTGTCCTTCTTCTTCCCCATGTACACCAACTTTGGTGTTTGTGGTGGTGGAGCCAATCACGGAGATGAAGAGCATTCCCAAATTGGGATGTTTTGTCCAGTGTATTGTTTATTTGTTTTAGCTAACATTTGCCAAAGGGGGAGATTGTTGATTCCTTAGGATTGGCAGTAATTTTAGAAAACAAATAATGTAATCATCTCTGTTGTTTTAATATGTTGGGTTGAAGAAATTCAACATCTGGACCAACATGTCATGTACGATGTCACGACATCAGGTCTGTGACATCGCATATGTGTAGGAAACTGAATTAATTAATTCAGTATATGTCATGGGATCAGCAAGGATATCTGGTGAATATCCTAACTCCCTTGTGAAGGTCTTAGAAATATAGTCCTGGGGTTGAGAATGCACCAGAAGCAAGCCAACTGTGGATGTGCCAGCAAACAGACGTTGGCATCAGGCACAAAATCCACCAACTGGGGTTTCCACTTGTGTCTTGTGATCTGAGTTAAGAAGACAGAGAAATATAGTCCTGGGGTTGAGAATGCACCAGAAGCAAGCCAACTGTGGATGTGGCAGCAAACAGACGTTGGCATCAGGCACAAAATCCACCAACTGGGGTTTCCACTTGTGTCTTGTGATCTGAGTTAAGAAGACAATTGTGCCTTGTGATCTGAGTTACATTATCTATGTACTCAGCATTACATATTCTTCTGGAAGCTCTCCGGTTGAGGGGAAGGGTTCTGGTACAACTAAGTCTTGTCCCTCTTCTTCCCCATGTACACCAACTTTGGTGTTTGTGGTGGTGGAGCCAATGACGGAGATGAAGAGCATTCCCAAATTGGGATGTTTTGTCCAGTGTATTGTTTATTTGTTTTAGCTAAAATTTGCCAAAGGGGGAGATTGTTGATTCCTTAGGATTGGCAGTAATTTTAGAAAACAAATAATGTAATCATCTCTGTTGTTTTAATATGTTGGGTTGAAGAAATTCAACATCTGGACCAACATGTCATGTACGATGTCACGACATCAGGTCTGTGACATCGCACATGTGTAGGAAACTGAATTAATTAATTCAGTATATGTCATGGGATCAGCAAGGATATCTGGTGAATATCCTAACTCCCTTGTGAAGGTCTTAGAAATATAGTCCTGGGGTTGAGAATGCACCAGAAGCAAGCCAACTGTGGATGTGGCAGCAAACAGACGTTGGCATCAGGCACAAAATCCACCAACTGGGGTTTCCACTTGTGTCTTGTGATCTGAGTTAAGAAGACAGAGAAATATAGTCCTGGGGTTGAGAATGCACCAGAAGCAAGCCAACTGTGGATGTGGCAGCAAACAGACGTTGGCATCAGGCACAAAATCCACCAACTGGGGTTTCCACTTGTGTCTTGTGATCTGAGTTAAGAAGACAATTGTGCCTTGTGATCTGAGTTACATTGTCTATGTACTCAGCATTACATATTCTTCTGGAAGCTCTCCGGTTGAGGGGAAGGGTTCTGGTACAACTAAGTCTTGTCCCTCTTCTTCCCCATGTACACCAACTTTGGTGTTTGTGGTGGTGGAGCCAATGACGGAGATGAAGAGCATTCCCAAATTGGGATGTTTTGTCCAGTGTATTGTTTATTTGTTTTAGCTAAAATTTGCCAAAGGGGGAGATTGTTGATTCCTTAGGATTGGCAGTAATTTTAGAAAACAAATAATGTAATCATCTCTGTTGTTTTAATATGTTGGGTTGAAGAAATTCAACATCTGGACCAACATGTCATGTACGATGTCACGACATCAGGTCTGTGACATCGCACATGTGTAGGAAACTGAATTAATTAATTCAGTATATGTCATGGGATCAGCAAGGATATCTGGTGAATATCCTAACTCCCTTGTGAAGGTCTTGAAGACTAAATCAGAATATATATAGGCTCTAAATATGGAGATATATATGGAGAGAATTTAGGAACTTGAAGACCTTGTTTGTAGCAGAATCTTTCTGCTGAAGTTGCAACAGCAAAGAACAAGTCTGCTGCAATTTTCTGAAGGCCCAAATCCAGTTGGGTGATTAGGTTATAAATAGCTGATTGTAATCTAGTTTTTGTAAGCCTCTTAGAATGAATTTTTAGGGGTGTGTGTAAGGTAAACCTCCCAATCTGTGGGAAGGTTACCATGTGTTTCTCAGTGGTAAAACCTGAGAGTGTTTGTAACTCGAAGCCTGTAGGCAAGAGTGATTTTGTTCTTGAATGAAGCTGTGAAGCAAGTTCAAGGTGTGGTAACATTACATTGTAGTTGTAGTGATAGGAATGGAAACTGGAGGTTTCTATCTAGGAGTTCCTAGGTATAGATTGCATTGGGTAGGGATTAAGTGATGAGTTGTAAACAGGTGAGTTTAACTCTGAGTTGATACTACTAATAGTGGATCTTCTTCCTGGCTTGGTAGCCCCCAGATGTAGGTCATGTTGGACTGAACTGGGTTAACAATTTCCTGTGTTTGTTTTCCTTCTGTATGATATAATCATGTCTGCCATAACTAAGCATGTATTCCAGTCTGTTCATCAAGATAATAGCAGACCTGATACATAGCCTTCTGTTGGAATGTCAATCAGAATGTTTTGACATTCATCAACAACAACACATACTGTTTAATAAGCTGATGATTTCAGTTCAGTATGTAGTGAAGTCTGGAGTTTAAAAGCACAACAGACCTGGCCAAAAGATCAGTGTGAAACTGTCAAACTGGATGTCTTGACAGTTCTTCCAGTAAGCTGATACTGAAGTAGAGACTGGTTGGTCTTTTACAGTACAACAAATTTAGCACAGTCTGTTTTCAGGAACCAAGCAGACTTAGCATATGGTTCTGGACTTTGGTGTCAAACGGAATGTTGTGACATTCACTCCTGTCTGCATATACTAAATTGTTGGATGGTTAGTTTTTCTGTTTCAGGATTTTTCTCAGGCTATTCTTCAAGAATCCACCAGCTGATCTAAAATCTAGGAAACTAACAACTAAGCTACAATTAATGAACCTGGCAAATAATCTATTTGTTAGCTCCTTAATAAGTGGAGATTAGTTTAACTTGTTACAACCTTTAATTTAGGAAATACAAGTACATGACCAACAAACTGGAACAATGTAACAGACAATGTCCAAAACAGGATTGAGACATCTTGCTGATATCTGTGTAGGAAAACAACAGAAGTGAATGATTAGGTGCACACAACTAGGTGTCCCTCCATTCTAGGATGACATAGAAGGAGAGGTCGTGACACTGTGAAAAGGTGCACATTAGTACAGAGTGTAATAACTGTCTTGCTGTAATAGATACAATGTTAGATCAGATGTCATGACTTGAAGTAGAACATCTGAATACTGACTACGCCAGAATTTCAGTATTATCTACCAACATATCAATATATGGTAAAGGAAAATCATCTTTCGGACTAGCTTTATTCAAGTCTCTATAGTCCACACACATTTGGACTTTTCCATCTTTCTTAGGCACGGGCACAATATTGGCCACCCATTGAGGATATGTAGAAGTCACCAGAAACCCCACATCAATTTGCTTCTGAACTTCTTCTTTGATCTTCACTGCCATGTCAGGATGAGTTCTTCTGAGCTTCTGCTTCACAGGCACACACTCAGGCTTCAAAGGCAGGAAATGTTGCACGATATCAGTATCCAAACCAGGCATGTCTTTATATGACCAGGCAAAGACGTCGACATATTATCGTAGCTACTCAATCAACCCCTTCTTCACAGACTCTTCAAGGAGTGTCCCAATCTTCACCTCTCAAACACAATCCTTAGACCCCAAGTTGATTGTTTCTAGATTCTCAAGATGTGGCTGAATGATCTTCTCTTCGTGCTCAAGTAGACGAGTAATCTCGTCAGGAATCTCTTCGACATCATCTTCTTCATCCTCAAATACAGGGAACTCAAAGTTGGGAGATGGTGTTGGATCATTATGTTCAATGGGTTTGATTAACCTGCATAATGATTTTGGATATAAAAGAGATCTTAGAATTCAAACAAAGCAAATCATTATGCAGATGAAAAGATTGATTTCATTCTCTTTTTAGGGTTTTATGTGATCACCAATTTCATGCAAAAAGCAAAAAGTGAAAATAATTTGGAAAAAACAAACATTTAACATGAATTTATTGAATGAATATCATTGTATTTATGTGCCAACAATGTCATCACTTCTCCTTTTTTCATGGGATAAGGGTTTTTAAACAAAAATGAACATTACGTGGACTTATGGACAACTGTTGGAACATCAACAGCGACCCAGTTATTGCAGACTCCTCCAGGGATGACAAAGTTGCCAGAATCTTCCTCTGCATCATCTTCCACAACAACAACATCTTCTTGGTCTTCGACCGTGTGAATGAAACCACCACTCTGAAAGAAACCGTGCTTGTTGAAAGTGCCTGAAGAGTACCCTATGCCAGCCGGGATTTATTGTCTTCCAGCTTAATCATTTGTCCTAAACCAGTAGTTGCGCCATGCTCAATGGCCAACTTCGCATCATTGTAGGACGCAAATGAAGAAGTTCCTTTCTTAGAAGGCTCAACAATAGACAAGGCTTAGAACAGAGTCCCAAGCTCATCCTCAGCATCAATGTAAGAAAAGGAAGACAAATGGCTAACCCAGAGAGCCTTCTCTCCTCCTACCACCACCAACTTCTTGTTCTTCATGAACTTCAACTTTTGGTGTAGGGTGGATGTCACAGCGCCTGCCTCGTGAATCCATGGTCTGCCCAACAAACAACTATATGATGGTTGGATATCCATGACCTGAAAAGTGATATGGAAATCACTAGGTCCTATCTTGATTAGGAGCTTAACCTCACCAATCAAAGTCTTTCGGGATCCATCAAAAGCTTTGACGACCACTCCACTCTACCTCATGGGAGGTCCCTGGTATGAAAGTTTCGCCAGAGTGGATTTTGGCAACACATTCATCGATGATCCTGTGTCTACCAGCAATTAGACAAGGCATCTTCCTTGCAGTTCATAGAGATGTGAAGTGCCAAATTATGGTCTTTTCCCTCCTCAGGGAGATCAACATCGCAAAAGCTCAGGTTGTTACAAGCAGTAATGTTTGCAACAATGCTATCAAACTGTTCTATGGTGACGTCGTGATCCACGTACGCCACATCCAACACCTTCTACAAAGCTTCTCAGTGTGGCTCGGAGTTCATCAACAAAGACAGTACATATATCTTTGAAGGTGTTTGTAGCAGCTGATCTACAACATTATACTCGCTCCTCTTGATGAGCCTTAGCATCTCATCACAGTCCTCTTTTAACATGCCATTCTGGCCAGCAGGGACAGGAGCTCTAGCAATCACGGCAGGTCTATAAACAGCAAGTTCCGGATTCGGAGAAGACGAAGAATTCCCCATAGGACGGACGACACTATCAGCAGCAACATCTCTTCTGGTGTTAGCCTGGGGTTTCAGCGGCACTGAGAAAACACGACCACTGCGGGTCAAACTACTGACATCAGCAATATTCACAACAGAAATGGAGGGTAGGGGCACCTCCTTCCCATCTTCTAATGCAACCGCATTATATCGATAGGGAACATCCTTGTCGGAAGAGTATGGATCAGGGCCAACTGGCTTAATAATGAGAGTAGGAGAGGTCTTCTGCTTGCTACCATCATATCTGACAATAACAGGCTCAGGTAATCTGAATAAAGGTGATATAACATTGACTTCATCATCATCACGATTCTGAAGTATCTCAATCACACCCTGATCCAGCATTTCTTGGATGTCCTTCTTGACTTGACGACATCCCCTCTCATTGACAGTGCATACACGACAACTGTCATGGTCATGCTCATAGTGACTGTATCCATATAACAACCTATGCATCTCGACCAATGATTTTCTGATATGGCTGACATATCTGACCTTGTACTTGCCAGGGCAGCCCTGAACCATATTAACAGCAGATTTCCCATGCTCGGGCAATGGGTTCTTCTTCACACACTACGCCAAATAAGGGAAAAGAGGGCGCTTTTTTTGTCCTATAACAGCGCTTTAAAGCGCCCTCTAATCTGGCGCTGGCATAGGTAAAGACAGCGCTTTTTTTTCTGGTGAAAGCGCTCTCTAAAGTGGCTCTTTAAGCCCTTTAAGGGCCACTTTAGAGGGCGCTTTTTAAAGAAAGCGCCCTCTAAAGTGGAAACTTTTAAGGGTTTAGAGGGCGCTTTTACTGGAAAGCGCCCTCTAAAGTGGAAACTTTTAAGGGTTTAGAGGGCGCTTTTACTGGAAAGCGCCCTCTAAAGTGGAAATTTAAAGGGTTTAGAGGGCGCTTATTTTGGAAAGCGCCCTCTAAAGTGGGTGGTTATTTAAATATTTTTTTTTTAAAAAGCGCTATATTTATTTATTTATTTTAGACAACCTGTATATTGAAGCAGTACACCTAAAATTGTATAATTTGAAGCCCTTTTTCACACATTGTATTCAACAAGCCTTATATACAACAATCCATACATATACAACAATCCATACATATACAACAATCCACTGATATATAATCGTTTAACTTCTAAAGATTCTAAATATACAACCAATTCATAACTTAAAAAGAAATAAAACTAAGTAGCAAAAGCATCTCTGAGATGTATGTTTTTTTTGCTAGCCGCAGTCTTCTTAGGGTCCGCTTCCTGAATCGAAGTTCATTTCTAGCAGCCATTCCTCGCATGCCGGTTTGAATACAAACAGCTTTGGAATAGGTAGTTTTATAAGCATATGTCTTCAAAGATACACTACATTTTGTTTTCGGATCAATCAAAGATAAATTACTAGATAGGAAGATAAAATAGGAGAAAGTATCTTTCAAAAGGAAACAGAGTTAAAGAAAAAGCAACATTTAATACCATCAAGACTAACCTGTTTATGTTAATGTACTGTGCCAAATTCTTTGAAAGTATAACAAGTGAACCAGATGCATGTCGGAAATACCTAAAAACAAAATAAATCAATAGAGATGAGATACACATTGTAAAAATAAAGCAGTTCAATATGGAGATCCATACTAAAAAAGAAAAAAAAATCATGTGCAATATTTATACATAAAGAGACTTCAGTCAAAAGTATCCAACATGCATTTTCCATCAGGAGTTATAACTTACAATATCATAGAGATGAGTATGCTGAAGTTAAAAATTATTTGTTGCCTCTAATATATGTTAGTACTTGGCACTGATGTGATATATTGTGAAGACTGAAGATCATTAATTTACCCATTCAATAAGATTTGGTTTCAACAAATAATATATTAAGCCATAATCACATTGAAGATCATTCCTGAATAAACAAAAAAAAAATAATCACCAAATATTTTCTCATCTAAATGGTATTATTACTTACGATTTTTCATCCCCAAATTTCCACCAATCAGGTTCATACCAAGGCTTTCCCCTGGAAAAAAAAGGATAAAATACAGAGCATATAAGTTGAATACAAAATCACAATTGAAAAGGTCAAATTTGTAAAAAAATTATGAAACAAAATGATATTGTAGTTATGAAGGAGAAAATAACATGCGATAAAGAAATATAATTGTACTAAGAAAAGATTAAGTACATATCAATTCAAAATAGAAACTTTCATTACTCATTAGAAATTAAGATACTGGTTGGGAATACCTAAACACCAGGGAATGCAAATTTTATTGGAAAAAATGAGACATGCCTAAAGACTTGCAAAGGGATGAAAATTAAGATAATCAGTTACATCTACAAATATGGTAACTTCAAAGTATTTACTGAAAAATAAAAACCTACAGTAATAACTCGACAAAAATGGATAACAGATAATAATGAATAAAATTCAACACATGTTCAATTTTTAAAAATGAACGATTTTAGACATCTTAAAACAAAATCTTCTGGGACCATCTACACATAAAAACTGGCAACTATTTCCTCAGATCTATCATCATAAATAAATAATCAGAATTAATTCAGATAGAGGAAAGTACTCTTCTGATATCATGTCTCCTGACTTCATGCATCCAATATATGCGCCATCCTGGCCACGGCGATGTTCAAGAAGTTTAATTAAACTCTCTGTTAGGCCAGTGAGTGGGTAGGGTAGCTCAACTGGTAAGTGCTAGTTTTATAAAACATAGTTATTGCTCAAAGTATATATATTTGCATGCGCTAACGCCACTTTACATTATGTAAAATGACATAAAGAAACCATTAACTATAATACAAATATTTGAACTATTGTCATTTAATACGTACCAGGCCTCGTCCAGAAGAGTAATAACGCCGCCAGGTTTCTGAAGTTATAAACAAGAATGAGATGACAAACTGATAGAACTTTTCTAAAATGACAAAAATGCAAGGGTGAGTTGCACCTTCTCAATAAGATCGAGAACATCTTGATTATCAACGAACTCTATATAACTCCAATCAATTTCTTCCTTTGTATATTCCTCTTGCTCCATTTTGAAGACATGCTGCATAATGAAATAATAAAGTGTTATTTGAGTCTATAGAAATTGTTTACCAGGAGATAGTAGAAAAATCAAACCTGGTTGAAATGCTGCTGTAACTTCTCATTTGTCAAATTGATACAAAATTGCTCGAAGCTGAACAGGGCCGATGTAAAGTTAGTTACTGTTAGAACAATAAATGTGGTTCAAAAGTAAATAGATACGAAAAATGTAAATAGAGAACACAAAAAATTCGATCACATGAGAGATTGGACAAATGTGCATACGTCTATAAACTTCATATAAAATTAGGCAAGAGGGTGGTTAAGATTAAGAACCTGTTTGTCTTGAAACTCTCGAATCCGTATATATCTAGAACTCCAATTAAGTTCTTCGAAGTCAGAAGAGAAACCAAAAATGAACAATAGCGAACGTCAGAAGAGAAACCAAGTAATATGAAGATTAGAAAAATACCTATGGTGTCAAAATCGAACAGCTAACAACGAATTAATAGAAGGAGGAAACGTCGTAGATCTAACAGAGGTGGAAGGAGAACGCCTTAGAAGTAGCGAAAATCGTAGCAGTGAGAACCCTAACGTGAAAAAGAACGAAAATAACAGAGAGTGAAATAACAAAACGCGCAGTATGTTATAATTTTAATGTTTACTAAAGGGGACCTTAGAGGGCGCTTGTGGAAAAAAAGCGCCCTCTAAAGGGGGCCTAAGAGGACGCTTATGAAAGCGCTCTCTAAGGCTTTCCAAAAGCGCTTTATAAACTGGAAATGCACATGGACTTATAGAGCGCTTTTTTAAAAGCGCCCTCTAAGGGTAACCTTAGAGGGCGCTTTCTAAAAAGCGCCCTGTATTGTTGTCCCTCTATCTCCTCCTTATTTTTTCGCTTCACCTTAGAGGGCGCTTTATTACAAAAGCGCCCTCTAAAGTGCGCTGTCTATTCCAGTTGTTCGCTCCTTATTTTTTCGCTTCACTTTAGAGTGCGCTTTTGTAATAAAGCGCCCTCTAAGATGCGCTGTCTATTCCAGTTTTTGGCGTAGTGACATTAGGACCTATGTCCTCAAAAAACAGAATACCGCTTCTAACGAGGTCTTAAACCTTGGTCTTGAGAGGGTAACAGTTCTCCACATCATGTCCGGGAGCACCGGAATGATAAACACAGTGAAGCTCGGGCTTATACCACCACTGAAGGTTGGTTGGTATAGTAGGTGGGTCACATGGAGTAATCAACTTCCTTTCAATCAATGAAGGATATAATTCAGCGTAGGTCATTGGAATAGGATCAAAAGTGAACCTCTTTCTATCATAGCTAGTGTTGGTTTGATTGTTGTTTCGAGGCTGGTAGGCCTGCTGTTGAGGATGATGTTGTTGTTGCTGATACTATTGATGTTGTTGTTGCTGGTTCTGATGTTGATAATGTTGACTCTCTCTGAATGCAGATGCTATATGAGCCACCTGGTGCTGGTTACTGGCTGGACAGTCTTCCTCTTCACAAAGGGTCTTCTTTGTTTGACATGGGAGGACACAACATGCGCCTCTCCATCTTTCTTCTTGGCAAACGCCCCTTTGGCAGAAGAGCCTTCTTCTCTGGTCAGGCTCCCTTCCCTGACTCCCTCTTCTAAGCGCATCCCCATGTTCACCATCTTGGTGAAATCAGAAGGAGAGCTAGCAATCATCCGCTCGTAGTAGAAAGAGCTTACAGTCTTGAGAAAGATCTTCGTCATTTCTTTCTCTTCGAGCAGAGGCACAATTTGTGCATCCAATTCATGCCACCTCTGGGCGTACTCCTTAAATGTTTCTTTCTCCTTCTGGGACATAACCCTCAGTTCGTCCCTATTGGGAGCCATATCAACGTTATACTTGTACTGCTTGACGAAAGCTTCGCCAAGGTCGTTGAAGGAGCGGATGTTCACACTATCCAGACCCATGTACCATCTCAATGCGGCACCGGACAGGCTATCCTGGAAGTAGTGGATCAGGAGTTGATCGTTGTCGGTCTGAGTCGACATCTTGCATGCATACATCACAAGATGGATGAGCGGGTAAGTGTTTCCTTTGTACTTTTCAAAGTCAGGCACTTTGAATTTGACAGGAATCTTGACATTAGGCACGAGACAAAGCTCAACAGCAGATTTGCCAAAGATGTATTTCCCTCTGAGAGTTTTAAGTTCCTTGCGCAGCTCAAGGAATTGATGTTCATAGCGTCCATTTTCTCATACACGTTTGGGCCCTCAGATGGCTCAGAGTGGTAAATGGTGTCATCTACTCTCGGCAAAGTATGCACGACTAGAGGTGGCACAGCAAGGACCGGGCTAGATGCCGGCAGAGAAGCAAATGCAGGGGCGAGACCCTCTAGAACAAAGTTAGCGGGCATCCCCCAGGGAAACCCAGCTGGCATAGCAGACGGAGCAAAGTGAGCACTGGCAGCAGGCACTGTAGAGGAAGCAACCTCTGAGATGACCGTCCTCTGGGGAGGAGTTAAAGGTGTTGGAGAAGACTGGCTTTGGACGGCCAAGAATGACTCCATCAGGGCAGTCAATCTTGCCACTTCCTCATTGAGTTCTCTGTTCTCTTGCTCGAGGTGATCCATTAGCTTTGATGAGTTGGCTCTGGTATAGTACCGGTGCGTCAGCTTGTCTTCAAAATAGATGAAGAACACAGAGTTAGACCACTGAACAAGAAGCCCTGAACAAAACCTGCTTATGCATATGATTTTATTTTTTATCAGAGGAACTTTAGAGTTCTACTTGCAAATATTTGGACATATTAATCATTTAGACATATATGGAAAAATCATATCAATAATATCTGGAAAAAAAATTTACACCAAAGAAGTACAGTCTTGGTAACCTTAATACAAGAGAGAAGGAAAATGAACATCCTATGGAACCCTAGAAACAATCATCCAAAGCTCTCGAGACTAGAAGATAAGCTACACAAAGCCTCTTCACCTTTCTCTCATAAGCTGCCTCCATATCTGCCTTCTCCTTGGTAAGTCGGTCATACTTCCTCTTCCAAAACCTGGAAGACTGAGGAAGAAGAGATGTAACCACATCATCAGGCTCGGTGATAACCTAATGCTCCAGAAACTCTATCAACGCATCCTTATCTCTAAGTTGCTGAAGTAGCTCCTCTCGCTCAAGGACCGAAGCACGCGAACGGTCATCATCTCTCAACTCCTCTACTCCTTGGTTAGGGAGGGTTTAAGGTCCAACCATAACCATGGGTGTAGGTCTCGGATAATCATAGGGCATACGGTACTCAGAAGCTCTCCTCCTCACCCACGAGGTATAGGGTTCCAAAGCAATACAATTCTTCGGACTAAGCTCTTTCCTTCCCTTCCTATGAATCTTGCGCCAAGCGCGGACCATCCGGCCCTTCAAGTTTTGGGGATCTTTACCCTCTTGAAAGAAAACACCCTCTAACAAAATGTTATTAGGTTTATCCTTTAAAGGGAACCCAAGCTGACGACGTGCCAAAATAGGGTTGTAGTTAATCCCACCACATGTACCAAGAAGAGGCACATTGGAGATTTCACCACAAGAGTCAATAATCTACACATCATCATATACACGGTTATACCAAAAGATATCATCATTAGTGAGAGACATAAGTCTCGTGGATCACCGTGGACATCCTTTGTTCTCCTTGAAGGCGAGCGTCTGAGGCAAGTGCGAAATAAACCACTTGTACAACAGAGGCAAACAGCACACAATGGTACCACCACCCTTTGCATTCCTCATGTGCAAAGAGAAATAAGTGTCACCCAACAGAGTAGGAACGGGATTAAGAGTAGAGAAAATCCTAATGGTGTTCATATCCACAAAATTGTCGATGTTGGGGAATAACACTAGCCCATAGATGAGAAGTACAAATATGGCCTCAAAGGAGTCCTCACTCATGGCCTTCCCAAAATAAGTAGCTTGAGCAATGAGGGAATCAGATGGGAGACCTTGAATTCCACCTTTGGTAGTCATATGAGCACCAATAATAGACTCATCTATATGAAACATATCAGCAATCTCTTGGGAAGAAGGAATTCTCTCCAAGCCACTGAACGACAACTGATCTAGGATAGGTATACCCACAAGATAGGCATACTCCTCAAGTGTAAGAAAAAGCTAGAAATCCGGAAAAGTGAAGCAACGGTACAAGGGATCATAGAACTGCACCAACACACTCATCAGACCTTCATCCACCTGAGTAGCAAGAATAGACAGAAGCTTCCCATGACGAGCCTTGAACTCTAAGGGATCTAATACGTAGGATGTCAAACTCCTTAACTCTTTCAAGTGGGGTTGTCTGAAACTGTACTTCTTTGTATTTCTTCTTTGCTTATCCATGTCTGAAAATTTGCAAATAGACCTCTTAAGTTTCTTGAAAATTTTCTCATTGTTGATGATATGGATGTGTATGAATGCATGAATGCATGGATGCAACAATCACACTCAAGGATTAAGCAAATCACACCACACAAAGGTCATCGAATGGATCAAGTCATCCTTAATATCAATCATCCATTTTGGTAGATTATGGTTTACACCTTATCAACACCCAAGTTCCATTGATATTAAGGATACACAAGAACGGATCAACCATGAATCAAGGGTTTGTTGCAAGTCACGAGCATGGAGTCTTGGTTAAGAACCCCCCAAAGGGAGTGTACTATGGTTACACCTGACAATCATGTTCTACAAGAGGTTCCCATAGTCATCATCCCATCTTTCGGATATTATCGGATAAACGACTACTCGTATTCCAAAAATATTCTCAAGAGAGACTCTTATGAGTGTAGTATCGGGTAACAATCGTATCAAATCTTACACTTGAACAATCTTCGCACTACGTCCTAAAAATAGGCCAAGATGGGATAGGTAATCTAAGGTCCTTGGCTTCTAAGGCATATATTGGAAAGAGTAATGCCTAACCACGACTACTCGTGTGACATTATTGATCCCAACATAACCTCCACCAAGTGAATGGGCTTGCAAGTCAACTTGCTAAGGAATAACTCCACACAAGTCAACAAGACTATGCCATTCTCCTATCATAAGTGCACTCGAGTTCGGGTATAGAACTCATCTCACAAGAGACCACCAAGCACACAAGCAATTAATATATCAATCAATTCATACATTACAAACAATACAGTCATCCCAAATTTGCACAAAAATATGTCACAAATAATATAAACATACAATACAACAAAGGTAAAAAGTAGGCAAAACCCACTAGGCAAATAGATCCCCAGTAGATTCGCCACTTTTCTGTAGCGGGGTATTCGTTACCTTTAGATTTATTGACTAAATCAAAAGTAAATCATATAATTCGAGTCGCCACCGCACTTCTATTTATCCAAAGGAAAGGTTAGAAAGCGAACAAAAACCGAGAAGTTTTATCAAATCAAAAACTAATAAAAATGTCATAGATCTGGGTAAGGGGGTTGGTTATCCAATGGGAAGGTTTTAAGCACCTAAAACATCCTTAGTACTCTAAGGGAGCCCTTTTTACAAATGTTTTAAGGTAGGTTGGTATTTGTGAAAATATTTGTGCAAACATGATTGGGGAGATGAGAAAAGAATATACAAGTTATTTACAATTTTGTGTTTGAATGGATAAACCCATTGCCTACGTACCATCTTAAAAAGGTAGGATCAAAACCTCGTAGTTCGAGGTAAAAATCTCAAAAGAAGTTGGTGAATTGATTGGCCAAAAGCCTTAAGGTCTTTTGTTATCAAAGGGAGAAAACTCAACCTAAAACCACAAATACACCATGTGAGGAGAGCTTCAACATGCTAGTGAGGGGTTAACCCTATAATAAGCATGGAAGACTTATAGTCCATCACTAAGGATACAGGTGAGTATTATATCAACCTCTAAGATAACTCAAACCTAATAGCTAATGCTTATGAAAAGCTTTAACATAAATGGTCATTCGAACCACAAAAACAATTGAGTGAGTTGTATTTACAAATGAAAAGTATTCACGAAATAAGGTCAAAGTTGACTTAAGATTCAATTCAAAATAAGTGTTATGAAAAGAGTTTGAAAAAATCAAAGGCATAGTGCCCAGGTTTCTAATTTTGAAAACAATGTTAATGTTTGCACAAAAGTTTGGCTTGGGTTAGAGTGGAGAGAAAAAGAGAAGGGCTAGGTCCTAAACATGCAAAGACGAGGGAAGAGAAATAAAACCACTTGGAGTTCCCTTCTTGAGATCATAAAGATGATCCAAGTTGCCCCATTCCTTTGGACTTAGCAAGAAATAAGCAAATAACTCAAGCAATCAAGCAAACAATCAACCAAGCTCCTAGGAATCTTCCAATTGGCTTTTGTGTCTCTTATCTTGGATGTCCATGACAATGGTTCTTCTAATTGGCTCAAGTTTAGGATCCCTAGCACACAAGAACACACAAATCAAAAAGTTCCACAATGCAATAGAAATAATGGACAAGAGTGAGTTTAGAATTAGGATCCTTTCAATTCATCTTCAAGATTAAGCATTCTAAAGGCATGAGGCCTAGTTGCTCTTTGACAATTTTAGCATTCTAAAGGCATGAGGCCTAGTTGCTCTTCAAACTCCATTAGCATAGGTAAGGTCCTAAATCTAAGTCCTTTCTCCATTTGCATTGGGTTCACACAAACAAAACAAAACAAGCACAAGGCAATAGTATATACACAATAATGTGCTCAAGTGAGCAAAAGGCAAATTGCATTAACATAAACATGAGCTCAAGTGAGCAAAGGGCAAAGACAAATGAATTAATGAGCAAGAAATTAAATTGCATTAATGTAAATTGCAAGAATTAAATGCTTGAATTAAGAGTTAGTAATTAGTAGTTAGTGTTAGTGTGCCATAAGACAGTTTAGCGTTATGTTAAGTAATTGTAAGTGGACTAATGTAGTAGTTACACCTATCTGAGGCCGGTCAATAAAACTATAGGCAGCAAACACAAGTTAGAGACCATGACTAGTAAGCCAAGCTCCTACAACTTGCCATGCCAAAAGAAAAGAAGAATGATCTTATATGGATTTAGGTTTTTTGCTTGACCAAGAAGTAACCTATCTCTAATGCAAAGCAATTCACTTGATCTTTGATCAAGATTAATTTGATTTGAATCAAAGAAGGTTAAGCCCCTCATATGTCAAGGCTAACCACCAATCATTAACTCATTGATCAAAAAAGAAAAAAGAAGAAGAAGAAGAAATAGAATGTACATAATTGAAATTCAAATGACATAACCAACACACATTGATCAAACATGAATGGAATCAACATCAATCAATGGTAAACAAAAGTGAGTTGAAGCTTAGAAGTCAAGAAACAATAAAAATATTTTTGGTATTTTTTGGAATTAAAATAATACTTGAATTAAAATAAACAAATAAAGGTCAAACTTCAAATCCAATTCAAATAAACTTGGAAAAGTCCAATTGGATCATCACAAGTTCAACATGGTCAAACAAGGTTTGACAAAAATTTTCATCATTTTTTGAAAACAAAAACTAATTTTAAACAATTAAAAATGAAGAAAAATAACATAATTGAACTAAAATCTCAAATAAATCTCAAATCAATTAAGAAATTGATGAGAATATTTTTCATAGATTCATCATCATTCAAAGATGTTAAGAAAATATTTTTGGCATTTTTGAATATTGGAAAGTATTTTAAATGAATTAAAAATAACCAGAAAAGAGAAAATTCACAAAAAATATTAAATGAAATCATAAAAAATATTAAAAATCATTTTTAGAAACTAGAATTTAAAAGGAGAATTTTGCAATTGGTCCCATATTTTTATGATTAAAAATGAAGAAGTTATGAATTTTTAAAATAAAATGGAATAAAAGAAATTAAGATGGAAATTCAGAAATTGAAAAAACCAAGGAGCGTCTGATCAAGGCTCATTAAATGACGTGGATGATCAGAAGGCTGTATAGCACGCGCTCATGGTGATCCATAGTCAACAACGAAACATAAGGATTAAATGAAAGTCATAACAAAGCACGACCAAGATTAGATCCTAGGGGCCAGATCCAATGGCCAAGAACTCAGCCACGTGGGGGCGGTGGTGGAAACCACCGTCTTCTTCGGTGAGCTTCCATGTTCCGGCCAGAATTGCAGGTTTTTAAACCTGCATCATTTTGCATGATCCACACATCAATGGAAAGCTTCACCCCTGTACCTTTGGTTTCCACTCAAGATCTCTATAGAGAGAGAAATTTGAGATTGAAATTTATGGTGTTCAAACTGAACTTATTCAATTCATGAAATTAAAAGCTCAAATCAATTGCCTATCACATGAGGACTTCAGAGGTACCAAGCAATGCAAGAAATGATCAATATCCAAGGAGTTTCGAATGAAAACAGTTTGAACAACAACCTTTGAAGTGCAGCTTTTCAATGCTAGATCCACTCCAATTCTTTGAGGCAGCTTGTTCTTGAGGTAGCAAGGAAGCAAGGTTCAGGAATTGAAGTTCAAAGATCAACCAATGAAGTTGAAAATTGAACTTGAAAACTGAAAAAAGAAAACTCAGAATTCCTTTTAATGGAGGTTGGGATTTCACTTGTATAGAACTTCAAGCGCCTTAAGGTTGGTTTTTGAATAGAAATGAAGCTTCTATTTATAGCCAAGGGTGTTGCATTGCATGAGGAATCCGTGTGCATGTGAAGTTGGGTCCTCCATGCATGGGCCTGTACAGGCGCATGGGAGGCCCAAACTTGATTGGTTTTGCATGTTGATGATGAAACAAATGAATTTGGACGTGTACATGGCAAGGCCATGTGGTGTGCAAGAAGTTTTCACATGTTATGCATAATTGGAACCAAAACTTCCCCTCTTCGAAAATACCCTTTGCAAAATTGAAACATAGGCATGTGGATAATGGTTGGAAAGGTCTTGACATGAGGAACAAATTTTATGTTGAATAAAAATCCATTTGGAGTTGGGAAAATATTGAAAACAGGCCATAAAGTTCAAGGTACAAAACATGTATATGGAAATTTTGCCAAAATGGACCAACCTCAAGCCCTTATGTTTCAATGATGCAAGCCTCAAATGACAAAACCTTCAACATAAACTCTGTAGATATTTTCAAGACAATCAATTTGGACTTAAATATGGAATCATTTGGATTTTTTATGAGAAAGTTATGGGCACTTGAAGTTGGATTTTTTCACATTTCAATGACTTTGGTCCAAAGTGACCTATAATGTTTTGTATTATCACATGTGTTTATTTTAGGATTATGAAATTTTGTCCAACATAACAATTGAATTAGACATCTTAAAATTTCCAATTGACTTGGTCCCACCTCAAAATCATAAAAAATGAAGGAGTTAGGTCGTTGGGAAGTTGACCCAAAATTAGGGTTTCAGTCAAAATGACCTATAATGTTTTGAAATGAATAATGACCTTCCAAGTTTCAAATGGATATTTGATGAAAATTAAAGTTGTTAATATGATTCTTAAGAACATTTTCTCTCATGGGGTCATCATCATTTGACAAACACATCAAAAGTTAGGTCTCAGTGGATTTCAAAATAGTTAGATGATTTGACTGATCAACTTCTCAAGTCCAAACTTCAAATCTTGATGAATTGATGATTTAGAGGTATCAAATGGGATCATATATGAATGAAATAATGATTTAAAGAACTTCCCTTGATTGTATTTGATCATAGGTTGAGGTTGCTTCATGAGCAAGGCATAGTCAATGCACAGCTGAATTAGGGTTTCCTTGGGAAACAATCCTCAAGCCCTTTAGTTTATCTTGATCAAATTGAAAAAATGAGACACTTGGGAGGCATATATGATTATTGAGATCTTTGTGAACCAGTGTCTTGCTTGCTTTCAACTTCAACTGGCCACTTCAATGGGCATAAGGGCCTCCTACGAGCCTTGGATCACATGATTGCTTAAGCTTCAAAACAAAACAAGTTAGTGACATATTTTTGTGCTTTTGGTTAGTAAAAAAAATAAGAAAAGCAATAATATACAATTCAAGCATGCTTGGTGGTCTCAAACCAACTCACACAAGTCCTAACCCAAGGGTTAAGGAGCCAAGATGTTGTGATCCTTGAGACAATGCAATGAGCAAATGATATGATGCCACGAGGGATCTTAGGGTAAAAATTAGGGTCTTACACCCCCAATCATGTTTTCACAAATATTTTCATAACTACCAACCTACCATGCAACATTTGCAAAGAGGTATGGCAGTAATTTCGACAGAAGAAAGACAGTGAGACGAACGCAATAAGCAGTGGGAGGTAGAGGAGGCCTCGGATCAGAAGGAACCCAACATCCCGTCAACATCATCATCATCAAGTATCCTCGGTAATTCCGGTATTTTCTAATCAACAAGCAACACCAGTTCAACAACAACAATGTCAACAACAACAACCGCAACAACGAACAAACACCTACAACCACAACAATACCAACAACAATCATCATCAACAAAACTTTGAGAGGAAGAAGGTCTCTTTTGACCCGATTCCTATGTCATATGAAGAGTTGTATCCTGTAGCGGGGTATTCGTTACCATTAAAGATATTGACTAAATCTAAGGTAAACCATACAAGTCGAGTTGCCACCACACTTCTATTTATCCAAAGGAGTGGTTAGAAAGCGAACAAAAACCTGAAATTTTTATCGAATCAAAAACTAGTAAAAATGTCAGAGATCTGGGTAAGGGAGTTGATTATGCAATAGGAAGGTTTTAAGCACCCAAAACATCATAGGTACTGCTAGGGAGCCCTTTTCACACTTGTTGTAAGGTTGGTATTTTGTGAAAAATTTATTTGTGCAAACATGATTGAAGAGATGAGAAAAGAATATACAAGTTATTTACATTTTGTGTTTGGATGGATAAACTCATTGCGTACGTACCATCTTAAAAAAGATTAGGATCAAAACCTCGTAGTTCGGGGTAAAAATCTCAAAACAAGTTGGTGAATTGATTGGTCCAAAAGCCTTAAGGTCTTTTGTTATCCAAGGGAGAAAACTCAACCTAAAACCACAAATCCACCATGTGAGGATAGCTTCGACATGCTAGTGAGGGGTTAACCCTATAATAAGAATGGAAGGCTCATTGTCCATCACTAAGGATATAGGTGAGTATTACATCTACCTCAAGGATAACTCAAACCTAATAACAAAAGGTTATGAAAAAAGTTTTGATTAAGAAAGTGGCCATTGAAACCACAAAAGTATTTGAATGAGTTATATTTACCAATAAAAAGTATTTACAAAATATGGTCAAAGTTGACTTAAAGGTTCAATTCAAAATAAGTGTTATGAAAAGAAAGTTTGAAAATCAAAAGCATAATGCTTAGGTTTCTAATGTTTAAAAAGAAGTGTTAATGTTTGCACAAAATGTTTTGGCTTGGGTTAGAGTGGAGGGAAGAAGAAGAATGGCTAAAGTCCTAATCACACAAGAGATGAAGGATAAGAAACAAGACCACAAATGGAGTTCCTCTGTTGAGATCATATTGATGATCCATGTAGCTCCCATCCTTTGGAATATGCAAGCACAATAAGTGTAAGCTCAAGAAATCAACATAATCAAGCAAGCTCTTAGAAGATCCTCAATGGCTCTTGTATCTTTCACTTTGGATGAACATGACAATGGTTCTTCAATTTGGCTCAAATAGGATTCCCTAACACAAAAGCACACACATCAAACAGTTCTATGAAATAAATCAAGAATGGACAAGATTGAGTTTAGAGATTTGGTCCTTCTAATCCATCTTCAACATTAAGGTCCTTTTACTCCAATTTTCATAGGGAATGTCCTAGAAAATAAGTCCATTTGTCCATTTTTTTGCATTTGGTCCACAACAATCAAAGCAAAACACAAGCACAATAATATATACACAATTATGTGCTCAAGTGAGCAAAAAGGCAAATTGCATTATCATAAACATGTGCTCAAATGAGCAAAGGAAAAAGCAAATGAATAATATGTACAAGAATAGTAAATTGCATAAATGTAAAGAGCAAGAATTAAATGTTAATGGTTAATAGTTAGTTTTAGAATTAGTGTGCCATAAGGCAATTTAGCGCTATGTTAAGAAATCGTAATTGGACTTATGTAGAAGTCAGAACTATCTGAGGTCGGTCAATAATAATGTAGGCAACAACACAAGTTAGAGATTTTGATTTGTGAACCAAACTCCTACAACTTGCCATGCCAAAAAGAAGACGAGAAATGATCTTGTATTGATTTAGGTTCTTTGCATGATTAGGAAGTAACCTATCTTTAATGGAAAGCCATTCACTTGATGCATGATCAAGATGAATTAGATTTGAATCAAGGAAGATTAAACCTCCATGTATCAATGCTAACCACCAATCTTTAACTCATTGATCAAAAAGAAGAAGAAGAAAAAGAAGAAGATGAAGAATTAAAATACATTAATAGAAATGAAATAAGATAAATCAACAAGCATTGACCAAAGATAGAGAAGATCAAGGTCAAACAATAGAAAACAGAAGCAAAATGAAGATTAGAAGTCAAGAAACAAATAAAATATTTTTTGGTATTTTTCACTATTAAAATAAAACTTGAATTAAAATAATAAAGAAAGGTCAAACTTCAAACTCACTTCAAATCAACTTTGAAAAGTCCAAGTGAATTATCCCAAGTTCAACAAGGTCAAACAAAGTTTGGCAAAAAATTTCAACATTTTTAGAAGTCAGAAACTTTTTTTATTAATTAAAAATGCATAAAAATAACCTAATTGAACTAAAATCTCAAATAAATCTCAAATCAATTAATAAATTGATGATAATATTTTCCATAGATCTATCATCATTCAAAGAGGTTGGAAAAATATTTTTGTATTTTTTGGATATCAAAAATTATTTTAAATGAATTAAAAATAACCAGAAAAGAGAAAATCCCTAAAAAATATCAAATGATAAAATAAAAAATATTAAAAATCATTTTCAGAAACTAGAAATTAAAAGGAGAAAAATGCAATTGGTCTCACATTTTTTGGACCAATAATGGAGGAGTTATGAATTTTTAAAATGAAATGGAATTAAAAGAAATAAAAGAAAATATGATCAAAAGTTAAAATAATTGGAAAAACGTGGAACGTCAGATCTGAGCTCATCAATTGAGCTGGCAAATCATGAGGCTCCTGAGCGCGTGTCCACCATGTTCCTTTGGTCAATACATAACATGGGTCGGCTGTGATTAAATCTGGAAAAATGAAATGCACGACTGAGATTGAATCTGGGGACCAGACGGTGACCAACGCCACCGTTTTCTTCGACCAGACTCCGGCGAAGTTCAAACTTGCAGAGAAAAAAAAGTTAACCAAATGCTACGATCTTGGTGCCAGTCGAAAGCTGGGGTGATGTACATCACCCCTGTACCAACCAAATCCACTCTAGGTTTCTACATTAAGAGAAATCAGAGATGGAATTTCTGTGGTGTTCAAATGAACTTAATGGATTTCGAAAATTCGAAGTTCAAGAATGTTGTCTCTATGCAGAGGACTTCAGATCACACAACAACAGCAAGAAATAACCAGTATATGAGTAGATTCGAAGAAATTAAAATGTGAGGTAAACCTCTTATTTCCAGAGTTTGGAGACATAATTTCTTGATATGGATGCTTGCAGTTTGTTCTTTGGATCAAAAGGAAGAAGGCTAAGGAACTTTAGATCAAGAAAATAATCAATGAAATTGAATTCTAGATCTGAAAAATTGAAATAAAATTGGTGAGTTCCTTTGGAGTGAGGGTAAGGAATCAATTGTGCAGCATTTGGGGCGCCTTTAGGTTGTTGAAACGAGAAGCCTGAGCAATGTATTTATAGCAAAATGTAGCTGAATGCATGAGCGTTTCGTGTCCATGGATGGAAAGGGCCTCCATGCATGGGCCTGTACAGGCGCATGGAGGGCCCAATTCCAATTGGAAATGAATGCTTATCATCAGCAAAAGTGTTTTGGTACGTGCAGACAATGTGTACTGAGCTTATGCAATGCGTTTTCGATAAGTTTCCAAAAGTGCACTAAATCTTTCTCCTCTTCGACAATGACATTTCCAACAACGAAGCATAGCCTTATGGGTAATGTTTGGAAAGCTCTTGATGTGAGGATCAAATGTTATATCGACCAAAACTTTATTTGGAAACGGGAACTTGATGAAAATTGATGTGTTAGCTCGACGAAGTTGCTTCGTTGTTATTTCAAATCCCTTCGCCTGAAGCTTCGACTCTGTCAAAATTCCTACGTCGAAGAGGGCTTTGTGGAGATACAAAAATCTGATAAGTCCCAGGCTTCGACAAGAAAGATTTGTTTACCCAAAGGGAAGATTCCAACAAAACAGCTTCGACACAACCATCTTTTCATCTATTCTCCAAAACATAACACTTCCAAAGAACTTCAACCATTTGTCTAAATCTCCAGTTAACAAATTGCCTCCAGGAAATGTCTATATCGAATTACTGTAGAAATGGTCATCTTCTGTGGTCACCAAATTTCGACCTTAGCTTCCCCCAATTCCAACAAAGCCTTAAGTCCTGCACTAAGGGCTTTATATTCTACTTCGTTGTTAGAACAAAGGGGACCTTCGATTCTATTTGAGTTTTGGCGAATTTTTGTCAGGAGAAATAACATGATCCCAACATCACTTCTATCCTTATGAGTGGCACCGTCGAAGAAAAATCTCCAAGGTTTCGACTTAACTTGAAGTTGAGGATCTTCGACCAAACCTGGCCACATCAATGAGCATAGGGGCTCCTAGAAGCTTTTGATCCTGTGATTGCCCAAACTACAAAACAAACAAGGTCAGTGACATATTTTTTGTGCTTTTGGTTAGTAAATAAAAATGAGAAAAGCAATAATATACAATTCAAGCATGCTTGGTGATCTCAAACCAACTCACAAAAGTTCCCACCCAAAGGGTAAGAGCCAAGATGCTTATGATCCTTGAGGAAAATGCAAATGCAATGTTATGATGCCATGAGGGATCTTAGGGTCAAAATTAGGGTCTTACATATCCCTCGTTAGTTCTCAAGAACTTAATTCAACCGAGGAACCCACCGCAGATTCCAGAACCACTTCCTTCGTGGTATAGACCTGAACTCCGTTGTGTTTTTCATCAAGGAGAACCCGGACATGATATTGAAAACTGCTATCCATTGAAGTATGAGGTTGAGAAATTAATGATGAGTGGTATGGTGTCCTTTGAGGACTGTGCGCCAAATGTGAAAGAAAACCTTTTGCCCGCCCATGGAAACTCTTCTGTGAATATGGTAGACGATTGTCCTGGAGAATTCAAAGTTTTTTATGTACGTTTTATCAGGAGGTCCTTAGTGCAGATGCATAAGGATGTTTGTTTGGTAAGTGAATGTGAGCACGACCATGATGGTTGTGCTGTTTGTAGTGTTAACCCAAGGGGTTGTGAGGTTGTGAAAAGGGACATCCAATGTATGATGGATGAAGGCATGATCCAAATTGTTCCCGTCATGTAGATGACGATGTTAATGTCATAGTGCCTGTTTTCAAGCAACAAGAGCGGTTGGTAATCCAGTATGACTCCAGTAACAACAACAGTCAAAGATCAGTATCGTCGTTGGTAATACGGTTAGCGGGCCCGGTCCCGTATTCATCTGATAAAGTTGTGCCATATCAGTATAATACTACAATGATGAAGGATGGTCAAGAGGTCTCCTTGCCTACGACCAGTTCAGTAGTGAGCATTTCTGATGTTACAAAGGTGACCCGCAGTGGTCGAGTGTTTGGGCCGGTGTTCCCAAAGGATAAAGAAGAATCGATTGTTGGTAAGAAAGTGGAAGTGCCTGCTGTAGATCCAGTTGGTTGTTCAAAAGATAAGTTTGGTGAATCCAGCAACTTGAAACCCAATGATGATGATGCGGTACTCCGACTAATCAAAAGAAGCGAGTTCAATGTGGTGGAGCAGCTGCTCCAAACCCCCTCAAAAATCTCAGTGTTGTCTCTGCTGATGAATTTTGAAGCGCACAAAGAAACACTGCAGCGAGTTCTAGAACAAGCGTTCGTAGAGCATGATGTTACTTTGGATCAGTTTGATCACATTGTGGCTAACATCACCTCTTGCAATAATCTGAGCTTTTGCGACGAAGAACTCCATGAGGGGGGCAGAAACCATAATCTTGCTTTGCATATTTCCATGAATTGCAAGGAAGATGCTTTGTCAAATGTGCTTGTTGACATCGGGTTGTCACTGAATGTGCTTCCGAAGTCAACTTTGTCTTAGCTATCTTATCAAGGAGAACCCATGAGGTATAGTAGTGTAATTGTCAAAGCCTTTGATGGTTCGGGCAAAATAGTAATTGGTGAAGTGGACCTTCTAATCAAGATAGGTCCGAGTGATTTTCAGATTACTTTTCAAGTAATGGACATCCACTCGGCCTACAGTTGCTTATTGGGAAGGCCATGGATCCATGAGGTGGCAGCTGTTACTTCCATATTGCACCAGAAATTGAAATTTGTCAAGAATGGCAAGCTGGTGATTGTTGGTGGAGAGAAGGTGCTATCGGTTAGCCATTTGTCATCTTTCTCTTATGTTGAGGCTGAGGATGAGATTGGAACTCCGTTCCAAGCCTTATCTATTGCTGCTGTAAAGAGATTTGGGGCACCTATGTCCTCATTAAAAGATGCTCAGAAGATTGTCGAGGAAGGTGATGTTGATCAGTGGGGGCGCATGGTAGAGGTCTCCGACAACAAGGGCAAAACTGGTTTGAGGTTCAAGAAAGGATCATCAACTGTTAGATCTGAAGATATGCAACTTAGCTTCCGTAGCGGAGGGTTCATTCATGGCAATGAACAATACTTAGTTGTTGTGCTAGAGGAGGACGAAGAGGAAGACTGCACCAACTTTGTAATGCATGGAAAGACGTGCAACAATTGGATTTCTGTTGACATTCCTGTTATTTTGCATCGATCTAAGTAATTGTTTTTATGTTTTTTAAAAAATCCTTCTCTTATGCCTAAGGGAGAAGTGAACATTGTTTGGGCATTTCATTTTGATCATTAATGAAATTAATTTTATTCATCCACATCTATGATGTTTGTTTTTACTTTTTGCTTTATTCTGAAAATGGTAATCACAAAAAAAAAAACATAAATAAACAATATAATTGTCCATCTACATAATATTTGGTCACAAATTCACTTCTCTAAAATCAAAATATCAAATCATTATGCAGGTTGGTTCCTAACCCCCTTGAATACAATGATCATTCTCCTTCTCCAAATTTTGAATTCCCTGTGTTTCAGGCCGAGGAGGAAAGTGATGTAGAAGTGAGTGATGAATTATCTCATCTTCTTGAGCAAGATGAAAAGACCATTCAGCCATTCGAAGAGCAGATAGAGCTAGTCAACTTGGGTTCTAAGGATGATGTGAAGGAAGTTGAGAAGAACGCATCCTGATATGGCTGTGAAGGTCAAGGAAGAAGTGTAGAAGCAGATTGATGCCGGTTTCCTTGTAACCGCTGAGTATCTGCAATGGGTGGCCAATATTGTGCTAGTGCCAAAGAAAGATGGAAAAGTCCGCATGTGCGTTGACTATAGAGATTTGAACAAAGCCAGTCCAAAAGATGATTTCCCTCTGCCACACATTAATATGTTGGTAGACAATACTGCTAAATTCAAAGTCTTTTCGTTTATGGATGGATTTTCCGGATATAATCAGATCAAAATGGCACCCAAAGATATAGAAAAGACCACATTGATTACACCTTGGGGAACATTCTGTTATAGAGTGATGCCTTTCGATTTAAAGAATGCTGGTGCAACTTACCAAAGAGCAATGACTACTCTTTTTCATGATATGATGCATAAATAGATAGAAGTTTATGTCGATGACATGATTGCTAAATCGATTGATAAAGAGGAACATGTTGAGCATTTGTTGAAGTTATTCCAGCGTTTGAGGAAGTATAAACTCCGCTTGAATCCCAATAAGTGTACTTTTGGTGTTCGTTCTGGTAAGTTGTTGGGCTTTATTGTCAGCGAGAAGGGTATTGAGGTTGATCCTTCCAAGCTCAAAGCAATACAAGAGATGCCTGCGCCCAAAACTGAGAAGCAAGTCAGAGGTTTTCTCGACCGCTTGAATTAGATTTCCAGATTTATTTCCCACATGATTGCCATTTGTGCGCCTATATTCAAGCTTCTTCGGAAAGATCAGTCTTGTGATTGGACCGAAGACTTCCAGAAAGCTTTTGACAGTATCAAGGAATATCTGCTTGAACCTCCGATTTTGTCTCCACCTGTTGAAGGAAGACTATTGATCATGTATTTGACTGTGTTAGAAGATAGCATGGGTTATGTCTTTGGTCAGGAAGATGAGACTGGAAATAAATAATTTGCAATTTACCACCTCAGTAAGAAATTCACCGACTGTGAGACTCGTTATTCGATGCTTGAGAAGACTTGTTGCGCATTGGCTTGGGCTGCTAAGCGTCTCCGCTAGTATATGTTGAATCATACCACTTGGTTGATATCCAAAATGGATCCAATCAAGTATATATTTGAGAAACCTGCTTTAACTGGAAGGATTGCCCGTTGGCAGATGTTGTTATCAGAGTATGATATCGAATACCGATCTCAGAAAGCAATCAAATGTAGTATCGTGGCTGACCATTTGGCTCACCAACCAATTTAAGATTATCAGTCAGTGCAGTATGATTTTCCTGATGAAGAGATTTTGTACTTAAAAATGAAGGATTGTGATGAACCATTGCTTGAAAAAGGGCCAGAACCTGGTTCCCGTTGGAGTATGGTATTTGATAGAGCTGTTAATCAATATGGAAATGGCATTGGGGCAGTGATTATTACTCCTCAAGGAAGGCATTTACCATTTACAGCTAGATTAACTTTCAAGTGTACAAACAACATGGCAGAATATGAAGCTTGCATTATGGGGCTTGAAGAGGCCATGAATCTCATAATCAATTATTTGTATGTCTTCGGTGATTCAGCTTTGGTTATGAATCAAATCAAAGGTGAATGGGAGACGAATTAACCCGGCTTGATACCGTATAGAGATTATGCGAGGAGGATTTCAACTTTCTTTACAAAGGTTGAGTTTCATCATATCCCTCGAGATGAAAATTGGATGGCAGATGCTCTTGCAACATTGACATCAATGATTATGGTGAAGTATTGGAATGAAGTTCCCAATTTATCTGTAATGCGTCTTGATATGCCAACTCATGTGTTTGCTGTTGAAGAAATCAAAGACGAAAAGTCGTGGTATTATGATATCAAATGTTTCCTCCAAAGTCAGATTTACCCGCCTGGGGCATCTTTGAAAGATAAAAAGACTTTGAGAAGATTAGCTGACAATTTCTACTTGAATGGTGATGTATTGTACAAGAGAAACTTCGACATGGTTCAGCTCAGATGCGTGGATAGACACAAAGCAGACTTGTTGATGACCGAAGTGCATGAAGGTTCCTTTGGTACTCACTCCAATGGACATGCAATGGCGAAGAAGATGTTGCGAGCAGGTTACTATTGGCTGACAATGGAATCTGATTGTTGCAAGTTTATAAAGAAATGCCACAAGTGTCAAATATATGCTGATAAGATTCATGTTCCTTCGACACTATTGAATGTTATGTCTTCCCCATGGCCCTTCTCCATGTGGGGAATTGATATGATTGGGATGATCGAGCCCAAAGCTTCGAATGGACATCGTTTCATTTTGGTGGCAATTTAATACTTCACAAAATAGGTTGAAGCGACATTGTATGCAAATGTAACCAAGCAAGTTGTTGTAAGGTTTATCAAGAATCAGATTATATGCCGTTATGGTGTGCCAAGCAAGATCATTACTGATAATGGATCGAACTTGAATAACAATATGGTGGAAGCTCTTTGTAAAGACTTCAGGATTACACATCATAACTCTTCTCCCTACAAACCTAAAATGAATGGGGTTGTTGAAGCTGCGAACAAGAACATCAAGAGGATTATTCAGAAGATGGTTGTCACGTACAAGGATTGGCATGAGATGCTCCCATTGGCTTTGCAAGGGTATCGTACATCCATCCGCACTTCAACAAGGGAAACCCCTTTCTCTCTTGTGTATGGTATGGAAGCAGTGTTGCCCGTAGAGATTGAGATTCCTTCATTGTGTGTGCTCATGGAAGCCAAGTTGACTGAGGATGAATGGTGTCATACCAGGTTTGACCAGTTGAATTTAATTGAAAAGAAAAGGTTAACTGCCATGTGTCATGGTCAGTTATACCAGCAGAGAATGAAGAAAGCTTTTGATAAGAAGCTCAGACCTCGTGTGTTCAGAGAAGGTGACCTTGTGCTCAAGAAGATTCTATCTTTCAAACCATATTCTAGGGGAAAATGAACTCCTAATTATGAAGGCCCATATGTTGTTAAGAGAGGCTTTTTAGGCGGTGCTTTGATTCTTACAACTATGGATGGTGAAGAGTTCACTCATTCTGTGAACGCAGATGTAGTCAAGAAATACTTCGCCTAAAAAGAAAATAATAACTCGCTAAGTTGAAAATCAGAAAGGACGGCTTAGGCAAAAATGAGCGTCTCGGTGGATTGAAAATCCGAAAGGGCGGTCCAGGCAAAAATTAGAGACATAAAACAGAAAGAATTTCCCGATAAGTTGAGTACCCCACCTTGGGGCAACTTATGCAAAAATTAGGGATTGTGGCAAGTAACTGCACTCTGCTGATCTTCAAGGTTTCGAAGACTTGTTTGAGCACAAGGGGCGACACCAGCTCATCCAGCAGCGGTCAAGAGCACAATGGATATCAAGAGTTGGTAGAAGGATTAAGGATCATTTTTATTCAATGTAACCCTTTTCCATGTAAATTACCATTTTCAACTTTGTAAAAATCTATGGAGTCTTGTCATTTACAGACTACCATTCCATTAAATAAAGTTGAGCTTTTATCCAATTGTTTCTATCTTATTTACTTCAGCCAATAGTTTTAAAATTTTATTATGATCATTTTGGAATTAAATTTTTAATCAAAATCAGTTTTTCTTAAATATATAAAAGCAAGAATTTTTCAAAGCAATTAAAACGAAATATCAACAGCATTTTGATGGATAACAAGACCTTAAGTGCGAAACATCGAAGGTTCCCCAAGCAGTTAACCCTTCGGGTATCCCTAGACATTTGTGTTGATTCAGTTCCTCGGCGGAGTGTTTGATCCCCAGTGGAGCTTTGTTCCTTGTCCTCAGCTGAGTTAGTTGATTCAAATACCCTGCGGCGTGTTGTTATCCCCGACAGAGTTTCGGCCTTCCTCAGGGGAGTTCGTATTTCCTCAGCAAGATGGATCTTCAGCAGAGATGGTTGATCTTCCCCAGTAGACCGTATTGGTTTCCTCGCCAATCGCCATACAACTTTTTCCCAGTCAGAGTTTTCTCCTGGTTTTTGAGCAGCTTTTGATTATTCTCTGTAGGGTTGTCTCCCATTTTTATGGTGTTGACTTAAAATTCCCCATAGATTTGATGTTCCTTCCTCAACAGATCTCCTCCTTCCCCAGCTAGGGTTGAGCCTTTGGGATGTTGATCTCTCTGTTCTCCAGCAGTTGTCTCCATATATTTGTGGATTGATCGAGGATTGTACCGATGATTCAAATTCTTTGCGACGCCTTTGTATCCTTTGTGATCGTGTTGTCATCATAATCATCATATATACATATACATACACACTCATAAAATTTCATGATTTGCATTATCATATATAATTGATTCATTCGAGATTATTCTTTGTTATTGCGGTACTTTATCCCCATACAAAATCTGGTGTCGATCCTCCTTCAATTGTAGAGTGTTAGCCCCTTAAGCAGAAAGACTTTAACCTTTATCCTTTCCCCCACCGAGTTTGTTTCCTCGTGGATAATTATTATTTCAGTTTCCTCCCCAGTTAATTATCTGGATGGAATCACTCCCCTTGGGTTATGTCCTCAATGGGTTGAGTCTTGATTGACCGCTTCTTTCTAGCTCTTACCTAGATAGATGCTTTGAGTCCCCTAAGAGTCTATTGCCGAGTAACTGGCAATAGTCTTCTTAGTTTACAGTTTGTTACTTCTTGCCCAATACCCTGCAAAAGTACCCCAGCTTTCCCAACAGTGGAGTCCTTAGTGGATCTGTTTCCCTAGGAAGTACAACATTGATATGTTCACCCTAATGGATGACGAATATCTTTCTCTCCCCTGCTTGAGTCTATCCTTGATATGTTCATCCTAACCAATGACAAATATTCTCTTTTTGGTATTCTACCTAGTAAAAAGGTAGTTGTAATCCCTATTTTTTGTTCCCCACAGAGTTAATCCTTGATATGTTCATCCTAACCAATGATAGGTTTCCTTCTCTTTGCGGTCTTCTACCCAGTAACCGGTAGTTGTAAATCCTTCTTTTGTTCCCTCCACAGAGTTTATCCTTGATATGTTCACTTTAACCAGTGACAGATTCTCTCTCTTGGTATTCTATCCAGTAGCTGATAGATGTAATCCCCATTTTCTCCCTTCACAGAGTCTATCCTTGACATGTTCATCCTAACCGGTGACAAATTTTCTCTTTGATGGTCTTCTACCCAACATTCGATAGATGTAATTCTCTTTTGTTCAGTTGGTATATCCTTGATATGTTCATCCTAACCGATGACGGGTATCCTCCTTGGCAATCCCAGGCAAGTATATCCTTGATATGTTCATCTTAATTGGTGGCGGATTTTCTTCCCTGTCGAGTTTATCCTTGATATGTTCATCCGAACCGATGACGGATACTCTCACCCTTAGTCTTCTGCCCAGTAACTGGTAGTTGAAAATCCAATTTTTTCTGCAGTTTTCCCCAGCAAGGCTATTCTTACCCAGTAACCGGTAATGAATACTCCCTCTTGGAATCCTCAGCGAGTCATCCTTGATATTTTCATTCTAACCGGTGACGGATGTCCTCTCTGTCAGATCTTTATTATCTCCTTACCAAGTAACAGATAGTAGATAATAGATTTCTGCTCCTCCTGTGTTGAAGTTTATTGCTTCCCCAATTGAGTTGAGTGTATTTTTCCTTAGTGAAATTGTTTGTCCCTGCATGATTCAAGTACTTCAGTTTTATCCTGACTTACTCGTATCCCCTACAGATGTTTTTAGTTCCCCGACTGAGTCTTTTCCGTGTTTGTATGGAATCCCTCGAGTCCCCCAGTTAGTTTTAAGTCGTAGCCTGGCCTACGCATAACTCCTTTTTATCCCCTCAGAGTCTTTGTCTCCCCAGTGAGTTTTCCTTACGGAATGCATGATACTCCTGCGGATTTTCGGTCCCTCTGATTCTTTTCCTTTGTGGAAGTATTTCCCCATAAAGCATTAACTTCTACATTCATATCATATGCATCATGAGGTCTCTTAGGGACCAAAATTTGTTTCTATATGTTGTTATTTAAGCCCATTCTACTGAGTCGACATGAAGATATTAACCTTCGCCTCCTCAGTTAGAATGTCCTTAAATAGGGCAGCTGTAAGACCCCAATTTTGACCCTAAGATCCCTCATGCAATTCCATCATATGCATTAGCATTGGGATCATACCTTGGCATCCTCCTTACCCTTTTTTCATTAGGTTTGTTTTGGGAGAGATCACCAAGCACTATGTGATTGTATCATACTTGTATTTTATCATTTCACTAACCAAAATACCAAAAATATGTCTTTGCATTTGCCTAACTCTTTTGTAGGTAGGGCATGATCTCCATTGATCTATCATGTTCACATCTAGGGTTTGAGACCCTCATAACAACGAGCACAACCATGGATTGATTCAAGGATGGTCATAAACATCATATATGAATCCCAATGATCTCTACATGTTATATTGATCAAGTTTTCTTCAAGAGTTTGAGGGTGATTTGCCTTGGAAACCCTAGTTTGACTGGGTATCTTGAGTAACTTCTCCAACAAGATATCTCACCAATTGATCAAATTTCTCAAGGGACACTTCAAAATTAATCACATTATGAAAATATGATCTATCATGAGCCTAGAAAGTCAAGATAATTGAAGATTAGCAAGTTGGTTGATGGTGGTTGGCCAGATGAATTCATCTGACCAAAACTAGGTCTCCCTAGACCCTATCTCCTACAATTTTCATCATATGAAAATGATTCCAAGAGAAAATGTACTCTAAATGACACTACAAACAACTTTCATGTTGAGACCTAGAGTTAGTTTTGCTTGGAAAATCATTTTCTATGTTGAAACATTATAGGTCATTTTGTCTAAACCCTAATTTGAAAGTCAACTTCCCAAGGCCATAACTTGCTCAATTTTTATTATATGAAATATTTCCAAGTTGAACAATCAAATTAAAGAGGTATACTTCAACTTTTATGTTTGGAGTGAGAGCTAATTCAACTTTTATGAGCATGTGATATGAGGTTACATTATAGGTCACTTTTGACCTATACCATTGATCAAGTGATTTTTCCAAACTTCAAAAATGCATAACTCTATCATTTCAAATCCAAATGACATGAAATTAGTGACCATTTTTAAGGTCTTTGAAAGAGTTACAACTTTTATGAAGACACTTTTCTCATCTGAAGCTCACATAAAAAGTTAAGCAAGGTGGAATATTGAGACATACGGCTTGACACTTAGAAAAAATTTCAATATGTTAAAATTTCCAAATTTCCACCTCAAGATTCTTCATGTTCCAAGCTCCAAATGGAAAGGTTTTGAACATGAAAGTTGTTTCTCTTGATCTAAACTTTCCAAAAAGTCCAAGTTCATTCATTTTGGATAAGAAATGAGTAAGTTGCGCATGGCTTGAACATGGTATCATCATTTGGCAAGATTGAACTTCAAACACCCATGCACAATTTCCTAGCATTCCAACATGACTTCAGTCTTGCTTACACTCAATTATGGATCAGATGGAGTGATTTCATGGGCCTGCACACGCTCATGCTTTCATGCATCACACATTGCTAATTTTGGAAGTTCACTTCAAGTGTGCAAATATCAATTGAATTGGCTATAAATAGAGCTTCATATGCTCAGAATTTCAGACACATTCGTGCCAGCGTTGATCCCAAACCTCTAACCCTCTCATTCCACAGGATAATCCTAAGAATTTCACTTGAAACTGAGTTTGAATTCTCACTGTTTTGAGATTCAAAACTCCAAGGATCCAAGACCTTTTGAGCATTCAATTCATCTTTTGCAAGCATTTGGAGTGAGATCAAGCACGAGCCAAGGCAAGAACAGCTGAATCCAGACCTACATTAAAGGTAATTTCCAGATATTTTAATCTCTTCGATTCTCTCTCAATCTTGCTCAATTCTCTTGATTATTTGGTTGTCTGAAGTCCTACCAATGTAGGAAAGAAGATTGAGTTGCTTTGATGCCAAATCGAAGCAACTCAGTTTATGTACCTCAAATTTCAACTCCATATATCTCTCAATATACTTGGAGTTAGGATAAATTGAGGTCAAATTCGTGCTCAGTGCCATTTTTACTTTGAAATCATGTCCTTCTTTTTAATTTTGGTGATGGTTATGATTGAACCAGTTTGGCGAGGCTCGCTTGAGAAGGAGACCGGAGTTGTAGCTCCGGTGGTGAGTTGGCGTGTTCAGAGCCACATGATCCATTTGAAATGAAATAATCCCGTGTGTTGGTTTGAATTACCTTTCCTGTGGCACACTGACTCAGGCGTATCGTGGATTACACGCTTGTGACCACTTGATCTGCCACCTCAATTAATGAGGGAGATCAAGTGGTCCGCGTTTTTTCTAATCATTTAATTTTCATTTTAATCCTTTTATTTTCATTAATTCATATTAATTTTAATATTGATCCAAAAAATATGGGAGTTTCACCAAAAAAATTCAAATAATTTCCTCTTTCATATTCAGAACTAAAATTATTTTTTGGATCATTATTAATATTTTCATGATTTAATTGATTTTTCATTTGTTTTTAATTGTTTAAAAATACTTTTAAATGTCCAAATATTATGAAATTTTTTCTCCAAGGTCCTTTGACCTTGTTTGACCTATGATAAATCTCATGGCCATTTCTTTGATGTTTTGATGAGGTTTTATGAATTGGACAAACCATATTTAATTTAATTGCCTTATTTTAGTATTTTTAATTTGAATAAATGCCAAATAAATTTGTTGACCACTTGTGATGACTTGTTTGAGTTTGATTATTGTTGTTGGGCCTTAGTCAAGGTTGATTTGACTTTGTCAAATTAATATCATTGGATTTAGGGGATTGATGGAATGTATATTCCATCTCCCAAAATGAATGAATGATATTAATTTGGTAAAAGTCCTCCTTTGACCAATTTGTGTTTTCACCTATTCCCCTCCCACTTCATCTTATTCCCCTTCTTCATTCATTCATTCCATTTGGCCTATGATATCTCAAAATCCTAAGGCTAGTTGATTGAAAAATTAACATGAGTATGGATGAGATTAGGCAACACCTTTTGCATATTCTTTTTGTGTGTGGTATGTTTCATGAGCATAATCTATTATACTATGTCTCTAACATGCATTAACACCAAAATTCTATTTCCCGACCTCAAATAGTTGTGACTTCTACATAAGTCCAATTACGATTGCTTAACATAGTGCTAAATTTGTGACATAAAAGGCATAAGCATTCTAGTTAGTGAGATTGTAAGTCTCCCCTCTTTCATGGTATTGTATGGAAACTTGGCCTTTTTTCCTTCCTTTGGAAGATGTCTTGGTTCAAGGATCCATGCTTGTGATAAGTGGGTTGAGTGTTCTCCAAAGAATGTCTTAAAATGAAAAGCAAAAGCAAAACAATAATAACTTCTAACCTATTAACTACTAACTTTTAATTTCAAGCCCTTTACTTTAATGTCATTTAATTCTAGCTTTTATACATTTGCCATTGTTCATATCATTCTAATTGTTTATGTTAATGCAATTTTCACTTTGTCCACTTGAACCATATTGTGTGATATATTTTGTTTGTGTATACTTTGTTTGTTTGTGTGGTCTTTGACCATTAATGTACATAATAACAACAAAAACCCTAAAAAACTTTTGTGTGGACTGTTGGCTTGATCTTGGACAAATGGACTTAGAATTTAGGCAATATTCATATGCTAAAGGACTTGGCCAATGCCAACTTATTGAGAAACCGAGTGCTTGCAATTTTAAACTTCATCGGATACATCATTCAAGATCCTTCTGAGGTCATCTGCAACATGATCATTGTGAAGTTGTTATTTTGAACCTGTGACTTGTGAAATTCATCTGTTACATGGGCTATTTTGAAGAAGATCATGGAATGGATAAGCTTGGATTTGGCCATCTTCATTTGATGCCTTTGCTCTTCAAGATTAATATAATTGTGCATTTGTGTGTTGCTTGATTCTAAAAGTCCAAGAGAATTCTGGGTTTCTATTTGAGATTCTTGTCTATTGGATTGCTACCCATTTGGTCAGATCTTTTCAACTCTAAACTTTTAATTTTGTACATAGGATAATCTCTTCATCTTCTCCCCATTTTCTTTAATTTCAAAATATCTCCCTCTCTTTTTCAAAACCTTCTTTGATTGAACTTATTTTGTTCTAAACTTTGACCACTTTGCAAAAAGATAGAAACTTTGGCCTTATGCCATTGCATTTTTCAAACTTATTTTCTTAAATCAAACTTGTGAATAAATATAATTATACTTGACTTAAACTTTCAAAAAGCCAAAAAATAACTAACTCATTCAAAACATTTTTAGGCCTTTGTGCCTTTCAAACTCAATTTTTGTTAAAAAGCAATGCATCCACTTTGAAATTTGTATCACGAACTACGAGGTTTTGATCCCTCATTTTTATGTTGGTACGTAGGCACAAGACCGAAGGTCTTCTCAAACACAAAAATATAATTAATGAATTCTTTTCTCATCCCCCCATTCTATTTGTTTGTAAACATCACTTTATACCAAGTACATATGCACACAAAAAGGGCTCCCTAAGAGTACCTAGGATATTTTGGGTGCTAACAGCTTCCCTCTGTGTAACCTGTCCCCTTACCTGTAATCTCTAACATTTTATTAGTTTTGATTTGAAAACTTCTTACTTTTGGGTTTTGTTTGTACTTTTTTCCCTTTTCCCTTGGAAACAATAAAAGCATCGTGGCGGTCTTGTTATTTGATCTCTAGGTTATCCATAGCTTGATGATCATGAATTTACCGCTACAGTCACTCACAAGCATAAGGCATCTTCAACTTCGAAGCTATCTTCTTCACCCAAAGAGTGTAAGCTTCCCAAGCTACACAGTTGCGCGGACCAAGCTCGGATCTTCCTTTCCTGTGCACATTATGCCAAGCATGCACAAGCTTTTACTTCAAATGTTGGGGATCTTTACCCTCTTGATTGAAAAAACCTTCTAACAAAGTGTTATTAGGTTTGTCTCTCAAGGGGAACCAAAGTTGACGACGAGCCAAAGCAGGGTTGTAGTTGATTCCTCTTTGTGTACCAATGAGAGACACATTAGAGAATTCACCACAATAATCAATAATCTCCAAGATACTCAATGAAGAATCATACCAAACTATATCATCATTAGTGAGATACATAAGTCTCTAAGACCACCTTAGACATTGTTTGTTCTCCACAAAAGCAGGCGTCTGAGGCAAATGTGAAATAAACCACTTGTACAGAAGAGAAATACAACATACAATAGTTCCACCACCTTTAGAATTCCTTAGATGCAAAGAGAAATACATATCACCCAACAAAGTAAGCACGGGATTCCCAATCAATAAAATTCTAATGGCGTTAACATCAACAAAACCGTCAATGTTAGGGAACAAAGCTAAACCTTAGATGAGCAACACAAAGATAGCTTCAAAAGCATCCACACTACCGGCTTGAGCAAAGATAGTAGCTTCCTTGATGAGGAACTCAGAAGTTAATCCAAACAATCCTCCTTTCTTCACCCAATGAGCCTATATCCCAAACTTCTTCAAGTGAAGAGCTTCAGCTAAAATATGAGATCTAGTCATCTCTTCCAATCAACTAAAAGGCACTTTATCAGAAACAGGTATTCCCAAGAGATGGGCATACTCCTCTAACGTAGGCACAAACTGATAATCAGGAAAAGTGAAGCAACGATGGAGAGAGTCATAAAATTGAACCAACATGCTTAAGAGTCCTTCAACCACATCAGCAGATAGAATAGACAGAAGCTTCCCATGACGTTGCTTGAAGTCCAAGGGATCTAATACAAAAAATGACAGCTTCCTTAACTCTTTCAAATCTGGACATCTGAAACTATACTTCTTAGTGTTCCTTCGTCCATAATCCATGGTCTGAAAATATTTGAAAATAAGACCTTAGCTCCTTGAAATTATTTTTGGTGTGATGAATGTTATGATGTGCATGAATGCAACAATCACAAATAAAGGATCACACACAAGGCAAACAAACAAAGGTCAATGGATGAACCAAGTCATTGTCAAGATCAATCATCCATTTTGGTGGATTATGGTTGTCACCTTATCAACACCCAAGTTCCATTGATATTGACAAGACTTGACTGGATCAACCAAGAATCAAGGGATTGTTGTGAGTCACTAGCATGGAGTCTGGGTAAGAACCATCCCAAAGGAGTGTACTAAGGATAAAACTTGTAGATCATGTTCTAAAAAGTTCCCAGAGTCTTAATTCCATCTATCGGATATTACAGGTTAGGATGACTGACTCATCAACCCAAAATATTCTCAAGAGAAAATCGTTTGAGTGTAGTATCGCGTAAAAATTGTTATCAAGTCTACACTTAAACAATCTTCGCACTACGTCCTAAATAGGCCAAGAGAGGTTAAATGTACTACGGTCCTTAGCTTCTCAGATCCCAAATCAGAGAAAGTAATGCCTAACCACAAATGACTTGTGTGACATTCATAACTCCAAAAGCGTCTCCACTTAGTAGATGGGTCTCAATCCAACTTGTTAAGGACTACTCCACACAAGTCGAACATGACTATACCATCCTCCTATCTTAATTGCACTCAAGTTCGGGTTAGAACTTATCTCACCATTCAGAGATCACCAAGCACAACAAGCAGATTATATCACACCAACAAATATACCTACATCAAATATATAATTATATACACACACAAAAGTAGGCTAAACCCACTGGAGACTACTCCCCAACAGAGTCGCCACTTAATTTCTGTAGCGGTAAATTCATGACCATTAAGTTATGGATAAACTTAACGTCAACTAAACCAGAGTCGCCATCGTGCTTTTATTATTTCCAAAGGAAAAGGGAAAAGTACGAACAAAACCCAAAGATAAGAAGTTTTCAAATCAAAACTAATAAAATGCCAGAGATTACAGGTAAGGGGGTTGGTTACACAGAGGGAAGGTGTTAGCACCGAAAGTGTCCTAGGTACTCCTAGGGAGCCCTTTCTTGTGTGCATATGTGTTATGGTATAGAATGATATTTGCAATAAATAGAGTGTGGTGATGATAAAAGAATTCATTAATTATAATTTTGTGTTTGATAAGACCTTCGGACTTGTGCCTACGTACCAACATAAAATGAGGGATCAAAACTTCGTAATTCGTGGTAACAAATTCAAAGTGAATGCATTGCTTTTAACAAAAAATTAATTTTAACAAAGGCACAAAAGGCCCAAAAAGGTTTGAATGAGTGTTAGTTCTTTTTGTCTTTTTTTGAAATTTTAAGTCAAGTATAGTTAGGTTCATTTACAAGTTTGATTAAGAAAAGAGTTTAATGCAATGGCATAAGGCCAAAGTTTCTAATTTGCAATATGGTCTAAGTTTAGAAATCATATACAAAGAATATTTTAAAAGTAGGGAGAGATTTGAAATTAAAGAAATGGGTAGGAGATGAAGAGACTAATCCTAAGCAAAAATTTAAAAGTTAAGAGTTGAAAAGATCTGACCAATGGGCTGCAATCCAATAGACAAGAATGTCATATAGAAACCAAATTTCCCTTGGACTTTAGAATCAAGCAATATCAATACACAAATAGAAAGATAAAGAGCAAGGTATCAAATAAAGATAGCCACATCCAAGCTTAGCAACTCCATGATCTTCTTCATAATCTCCCATGTATCAGATGACATACTCCTTGAGTGGCTCAAAGATATGCATTAGACACAGGTTCAAAGTGAAAATGGCATTAAGGTAAACAAGTTAAATGGTATGAATAATGGAAAATGAATAAAGACTTAAAAATTAAAGTGCATAAAAGTAAATGGCTTGAAATTAAATGTTAGTTGTTAGTTGATTAGAAGTCAGTATTGCTTTTGCTTTGCTTTGTTTAAGTCATTCTTTGGAGAACACTCAACCCACTATTCACAAGCATGGATCCTTGAACCAAGACATCTTCCAAAGGAAGGAAAAAAGGCCAAGTTTCCCTATAATACCATGAAAGAAGGGAGACTTACAATCTCAATTACTACAATGTTATGCCTTTTGTGTCAAAAATTTAGCGCTATGTTAAGCAATCGTAATTGGACTTATGTAAAAGTCACAACTATTTGAGGTCTAGCAATAGAAATTTTAGTGTTAATGCATATTAGAGATATGGTATTATTAACCATACTCCTAAAACAAATCACACTTAAAAGAATATGCAAAAGGGGTGGACCTAATCTCATACATACTTATGTTGATTTTACAATCAACTAGCCTTGGGATATAGAGATATCATAGGTCCATGAAATGAATGAGAAAAGAATGGGATTGAGATGAAGAGGGAGGGGGAATGGAATCAGCACAAATTGGTCAAAGGAGGACTTTTATCAAATTAAAATCATTCATTCATTTTGAGATATGAAATGTACATTTCATCAATCCCCTAAATCCAATGATTTTAACTCAACAAAGTTAAATCAACCTTGACCAAGGCCCAACAACATAAGTCAAACTCAACAAGTCAATATCAAAAACTCAACACAATTTATTTTGCAATTAAACAATTAAAATCAATTAAATAATGCATTAAATTAAATTATGGTTGGTCCAAATCCTAAAACCTCATCAAAACACCAAATAAATGGCCCTGAGATTTATCATAGGTCAAAGGACCTTGGAAAAAAATTCATTAATTTTGGAAACTTAAAATTATTTTTAAACAATTAAAAATATTCACAAAAATAATTAAACTATGAAAAATATTAATAATGATCCAAAAAATAATTTTAATTTAGAAAATGAAAGAGGAATTTATTTAAGAAAAATTGGTGAAACTCTCATATTTTTTGGATCAATATTAAAATTAATATGAATTAATGAAAATAAACCAAATAAAATAAAAATAAGAAAATAGAAAAAAAAACGTAGACCACATGATCTCCCTCATTAATTGAGGTGGTAGATCAACTGGTCATCAGAGTACGTTCCATCATGGACACGAGTCAAAGCGCTGCAGGGATGGTATTCAATACCAATGCATGAGATTAAAATAATTCAAAAGGATCCTATGACTCAGATGAACGCCAATACACCACCAGAGGCAAGGCTCCGACTTTCTTCTCCGGTGAGCCTCACCGGACTGGTTCACTCTCAACCATCACCAAAATTAAAAAGAA
Source organism: Lathyrus oleraceus (assembly GCF_024323335.1). Lineage (NCBI taxonomy): Eukaryota > Viridiplantae > Streptophyta > Magnoliopsida > Fabales > Fabaceae > Lathyrus > Lathyrus oleraceus. Next base: position 496,054,034 of record NC_066581.1, read on the forward strand.
GGACATGAATTTAAAGTAAAAATGCTCAGGAGCTCGAATCTGGCCTCAAGTTCTCCTAACTCAAAGTATATTGAAAGATACAGGGAGTTGAAATTTGAGGATCATGATCTGAGTTGCTTCGATTTGGCCTCAAAGCAACTCAATCTTGTTGCCTACATTGGTAGGACTTCAGACAACCAAAGATCAAGAAGAATTATGGAGAAATGAGTGAGAATCGAAGAGGTGAAAAATTATGAAAAATACCTTCAATGCAGGTTTGTATGAACACTATTTTGCTTCCACTTGCTCTTGATCTTGCTCTAGACACTTGATGGAGTGGGATTGAATCAACAAAAGGCATAGGACTCTTGGAGATTTGAATCTCAAAATAGTGGAGATTCAAACTCAATTTCCAATGGAAATTCTCAAGGTTATCCTTTGAATGATAGGGTTTTGGAGATTGGGATTCAAAGCTGGCGCGCAGGGTCCTCAATTTAGGGTGCAAGGGTCTTTATTTATACCCATATGATTGCTAATTGCACACTTGAATTAAAGTTCCAAAAATAGCATTGTACATGGCATGGATGCATGGGCGTGTCATAGGCCCATGTAATCATCTCTTCAGGTCCACAAATGAGTAAAAACATTGTTGAAGTCACATTGGTAAGCCATGCAATTGTGTATGAGAAATGCAAGTTCAATTATGCCAAACGTTCATCCATGTTTAAGCCATGCGCAAGTCACTCATAATTTTAAGTATCCCTTGAAATATTTGATCAATTGTTGAAGAAGTCACATAATATACCTAGATGAAATTGTCCAAGGCAAACCACCTCCAAACTCTTGATGATTTCTTGATCAAAATAACATGTAAAGACCATGGGGACTCATATATGATGCTTAGAGTCAATTTAAATTAATTCTTGATTGAACTCATTGCTTTGAGGGTCTTAAACCCTATATATGAGCTTGATAGATCAAAGGTGAGCATGTGCCCTACCTACAAAAGATTTAAACTATACAATGACATATTTTTGGTATTTTGGTTAGTAAATGATGAAAAACAAAGTATGATACAATCAAATGTGTTTGGTGATCTCTCCCAATGTAACCTAATGAATGAGGGGTAAGGAGGATGCCAAGGTGTTATCCTAATGTCAATGCATATGATGAGATAGCATGAGGGATCTTAGGGTCAAAATTAAGGTATTACAATACCACCACAGCCGAGGATCAAAATGAACAATGCATCACCAAGTGTAATAATGCAATAATGAAATTATATGAGTGTATATGTATATGTATATATGATGATTATGCTGACAAAATGATCACAAAGGATACAAATGTCACTAGTTTGAATCATCGATACAACTCCTAGCCAATCCTCGCAGGAGGGAACAACTGCTGGAGAGAGATCGAACGATCTCGAAGGCACAATCCGGGCTGGGGAAAGCACAATGAGAGGATCCATTGAGGAAACTACTACAAACTCTGCGGGGAATTTTAGGTCAACACCATATCAAATGGGATACAACCCTGCGGGGGAAAACCACAATAGCTGCTTAAAATCAGGAGTAACTCTGACGACTTGCGGGGAAGCAAAGATCTGTCGAATCCATGCAAACTGCCAAAATAACGTGCCTATAACTCAAGGGAGGCCAACAAATCTTGGCTGGGGAAACCAACAAAACTCGGTTTGCTGAAAAAACTTAGGGGGGATGAAATAGGGATCACGTCCACTGCTTGGGAGAACCAATAATGCTCCACATTTTGGGCTTACCGCTTTTCAAACCGTTATTGATATTCCTTTACATGACATTAATCGCTTAAAGTAACTGCTTTTATATATTTAAGAAAACATGATTTTGATTTAAAATTTAATTTCAAAAATGATCATCATAAAATTTAAATCTATTTGGCTAAATAATAAATAAGAGTAAAAACAATTGGATAAAAACTCAACTTTATTTAATAGGATGGTAGTCTGTAAATGGCAAGACTCCATAGATCTTTACAAAGACTGAAAAATGGTAATTTACATGGAAAAGGGCTACATTGAATAAAATGATCACTAATCCTTCTACCAACTTTGATATCCATTGTGCTCTTGGCGTCGGCTAGGGATGGTGAATCAGAATTGACCGACTGGCTCAAGAATGCCTTCAAAACTGAAGATCAGCAAGATGCAGTTACTTGCCATAATCCCTAATTTTATTCATAAATTTCCCCAATGTGGGGTACTCAATTTATCGGGATAATTTTTTCTGTTTTATGTCTCTCAATTTTACCTGGATTGCCCTTTCGGGTTTCAATCCACCGAGACGCTCATTTTTGCCTAAGCCGCCCTTTCGGGTTTTCAACTCAGCGAGTTGTTATTTTTTATTATTATTTTTTAGGCGAAGTATTTCTTGACTGCATCTGCGTTCACAGGGCGACTGAACTCTTCACCATCCATAGTTGTAAGGATCAAAGCACCTCTTGAAAATGCTCTCTTAACAACATATGGGCCTTCATAATTAGAAGTCCATTTTCCCCTAGAATCTGGTTTGAAAGATAGAATTTTCTTGAGCACAAGGTCACCTTCTCTGAATACACGAGGTCTGACCTTCTTATCAAACGCTTTATTCATCCTCTGCTGATATAACTGTCCATGACACATGGTAGTTAACCTCTTCTCTTCAGTCAAGTTCAGCTGGTCATACCTGGTCTAACACCATTCAGCTTCAGTCAACTTGGCTTCAATCAGAACACGCAATGATGGGATATCAACTTCTATTGGGAGCAGATTTTCCATGCCATAAACAAGCGAGAAAGGGGTTGCCCCTTTTTAAGTGCGGATGGATGTACGATACCCATGCTAAGCGAATGGGAGTATCTCATGCCAATCCTTGTATGTCACAACCATCTTCTTGATGTTCTTGTTTGCAGCCTCAACAGCCCCATCCATCTTAGGTCTGTAGGGAGAAGAATTATTATGTGCAATCTTGAAGTCTTTGTAAAGAGCTTCCCTCATATTATTATTCAAGTTCGATCCATTATCAGTAATGATCTTGCTTGGCACACCATACCGGCATATAATCTGATTCTTGATAAACCTCACAACAATCTGCTTGGTTACTGTAAGACCCCAATTTTAACCCTAAGATCCCTCGTGTTATCTCATCATATGCATTATCATTGGGATCATACCTTGGCATCCTCTTTACCCCTCATTCATTGGGTTTGTATTGGGAGAGATCACCAAGCACCATGTAATTGTATTTTATCATCTTTACTAACCAAAATACCAAAAATATGTCTTTGCATTTGTCTAACTCTTTTGTAGGTAAGGCACACGATCACCTTGGATCCATCAAGCTCATATTTAGGGTTTAAGACTCTCATGGCTAAGATCTCAATCAAGAATTGGTCTACAATGGCTTTAGACATCATATATGAGTCCCCGTGAGATTCATATGTTATTTTGATCATCAAATCATCAAAAGTTTGGAATTGGTTTGCCTTGGAAACCCAAGTTCATTTGGGTATCTTGTGTAACTTCTTTACCACGCTTCTTCAACAAATGGACAAATATTTCAAGGTACGCCTCAAATTTCATCATCTCATGCATATATGATCTCCCATGAGTCCCAAAAGTCAAGAGAATTGCAAGCTAGCAAGTTGGTTAATGGTGGTTGACCAGAGGAATTCATCTGATCAAAACTGGGGTCCCCTAGACCCTATCTCCTACAATTTTTATCATATGAAAATGATTTCAAGAGAAACGTTACTCTAAATGACATTCCAAACAACTTTCATGTTTAGGTATAAATCTAGTTTTGCTTGAAAAGTCATTTTTTATGGTGAAAGATTATAGGTCATTTTGTCTAAATCCTAATTTAGAGGTCAACTTCCCAAGGCCATAACTTGCTCAATTTTTATGAGATGAAAGATTTACAAGTTACACAATCAAATTCAAGGTGTCTAATTCAACTTTGATGTTTGGAGGAAGAGCTAATTCAAATTTTATGAGCATGTGATATGAGGATACATTTTAGGTCATTTTGGACCAATACCATTGAACAAGTGATTTTCCTCAACTTCAAAAATGCATAACTCATTCATTTCAAATCCAAATGAGGTCAAATGTGTGACCATTTTGTAGGTCATTAAAATATCTACAACTTTGATGAATACACGTTTCTCATTTGAATCTCACACAAAACGTTAGCCAAGGTGGAATAAGAGAACATATGGCTTGATACTTAGAAAAAAATTTGATATGTTAAATTTTCAAAACTTCCACCTCAAAATTTACCATGATACAAGTTTCAAATGGAAACGTGTTCAACATAAGAGTTGTTCCTCTTGATCTAGCCTTTCCAAAAAGTCCAATTTAATTCATTTTGGACAAGATTTGGATGGTTTGCGCATGGCTTGAACATGGCATCATCATTTGGCAAAATCAAAAACTTCAAACAACCATACACAATTGCCTTGCATTCCAAGTTGCTATTAGACTCATTCACACTTGATTATAGACCTAAGAGAGTGGCTTCATGGGCCTGTACACGCCCATTCAAGCATGCATTTTCCAATTCCAAATTTGGAAGTTTAATTTGAAGGTGCAAATAACATGTCCTACAACTATAAATAGAGGCCGTTGGCATCAGTAATGAGGATCCCCTCGTGGCAGCTTTGCTCCAATACCCTAAACTCTTTCATTTGAAAGGAGAAAACTGAGAATTATCTTTGAAAATTGAGTTTGAATCTCACTGTTTTGAGATTCAAAACTCCAGGGATCCATAGCCTTTGGTTGATTCTAATCTACTTCTGCAAGCTTCCTGAGTGAGATCAAGCAAGAATCAAAGCAAGAGCAATAGAATTCTGCACTGCATTGAAGGTATTTTCCAGAATTTTTCATCTCTTGGATTCTCACTCAATTCTACATAATCCTCTTATTTCCTTTGTTGTCTGAAGTCCTACCAATGTAGGCAAGAAGATTGAGTTGCTTTGAGGTCAAATCGAAGCAACTCAGATCATGTACCTCAAATTTCAACTTAATGTATCTCTCAATATACTTGAAGTTAGGATAAATTGAGGTCAGATTCGTGCTCAGTGCCATTTTTACTTCAAAATCATGTCCTTCTTTTTTATTTTAGTGATGGTGATGAGTGGACCAGTCCGGCGAGGCTCGCCTGAGAAAGTGACTGAAGTTTTGCTCCGGTGGTGAGTTGGCATGGTCCAGAGCCACATGATCTATTCAAGTTGTTTTAATCACGAGCGTTGGTTTTCAGTGCTTTGTTTGTGGCGCGCTGACTCAAGTCCATGGTGGAATGTGCGCTTGGATCCACTTGATCTGCCAGCTCAATTAATAAGGGAGATAAAGTGGTCCACGTTTTTTCTGATTTTCCAATTTTCATTTTATTTGTGTTATTTTCATTAATTCATTTTAATTTTAATATTGATCCAAAAAATATGAGACTTTCACCAAAAAATTTAAATAAAATCCTCTTTCATTTTCTAAATTTAAATTATTTTTTGGATCATTATTAATATTTTTCATGATTTAATTGATTTTAATATTTTTAATTGTTTAAAAATAGTTTTAAGTTTCCAAAAATTATGAAATTTTTTCTCCAAGGTCCTTTGACCTTGTTTGACCTATGATAAATCTTATGGCCATTTCTTTGGTGTTTTGATGAGGTTTTAGAAAATTGACCAACCATTATTTTAATTAATGCATATTTTGATTATTTTTAATTGTTTAAATGCCAAATAAATTATGTAGAGACATTTTATTTGACTCGTTGAGTTTGCCTTGTGTTCTTGGGCCTTGGTCAAGGTTGATTTGATTTTGTTGAGTTAAGTTCATTGGATTTAGGGGATTGATGGAATGTATATTCCATCTCCCAAAATGAATGGATGATCTTAATTTGGTAAAAGTCCTCCTTTGACCAATTTGTGTTTGATCCATTCCCCCTTCCTCTTCATCTCATTCCCCTTCTTCATTCATTCATATCATGGACCTATGATATCTCAAATATCCTAATGCTAGTTGATTGCAAAATCAACATGAGAATGGATGAGATTAGGTCAACCACTTTGCATATTCTTTTTGTGTGTGGTATGTTTCATGAGCATAGTTCATTATACTATGTCTCTAACATGCATTAACACCAAAATTATATTGTCCTACCTCAAATAGTTGTGACTTCTACATAAGTCCAATTACGATTGCTTAACATAACGCTAAATTTGTGACATAAAAAGGCATAGCATTCTAGTAAGTGAGATTGTTAGTCTCCCCTCTTTCATGGTATTATGTGGAAACTTGGTATTTTTTCCTTCCTTTGGAAGATGTCTTGGCTCAAAGATCCATGATTGTGATAAGTGGGTTGAGTGTTCTCCAAAGAATGACTTAAACAAAACAAAACAAAAACAACACTAACTTCTAATCAACTAACAACTAACATTTAATTTCAAGCCATTTACTTTTATGCACTTTAATTTTGAGCTTTTAATGCATTTGCCATTATTCATACCATCCAATTTGTTTACTTAGAGTCATTTCCACTTTGCCCACTTGGGCCATAATTTGTGATATATTGTGTTTGTATATACTTGTTTGCTTGTGTGGTCTTTTGACCTTAATGTACATAATAAGAACAAAAACCCTAAAAAAATCATGTGTGGACTATTGGTTTGATCTGAGACTATTGGACTTAGAATTTAGACAACACTCCCTATGCAAAGGACTTGGCCAATGCCAACTTTCATGAAACCAAGTGCTTGTGAAGTGAACTTTCATCTTATACAATATTGAAGATCCATTTGAAATCATCTGCAACATGATCATACTTGAAGTTGTTACTTTGAACCTGTGTCTAATGCCATCTTTGAAGTCATCTGATACATAGGAATTTGGAAGAAGATCATGGAGTTGCTATGCTTGGATATGGCTATCTTTATTTGATGTCTTGCTCTTCATCTTACTATTTCTATATTGATATTGCTTGATTCTAGAGTCCAAAGGAAATTTGGATTTCTATATGACATTCTTGTCTATTGGATTGCAGCCCATTGGTCAGATCTTTTCAACTCTTAACTTTTAAATTTATGCTTAGGATTAGTCTCTTCATCTCCTCCCGACTTCTTTAATTTCAAAAATCTCTCCCTCATTTCAAAAATCGTCTTTGTCTGTGCTTGTTTTCTAAACTTAGACCATTTTTGCAAATTAGAAACTTTGGCCTTATGCCATTGCATTTTTAAACTCTTTTTCTTAATCAAATTTGTCAATGAACTTAACTACACTTGACTTAAAATTTCAAAAGCCAAAAAGAACTAACATTTATTCAAACCATTTTTAAGCCTCTTCTGCCTTTGTTAAACTTAAATTTTTTAAAAAGTAATCCACAAACTACGAGGTTTTGATCCCTCATTTTTATGTTAGTACGTAGGCACAAGTCCGAAGGTCTTGTCAAACACAAAAATATAATTAATGAATTCTTTTCTCATCCCCCCACTCTATTTGTTGCAGACATCATTTTGTACAAAAACACATATGCACACAAGAAAGGGCTCCCTAGGAGTACCTAGGACACTTTGGGTGTTAACACCTTCCCTCTATGTAACCAACCCCCTTACCTGTAATCTCTGGCATTTTATTAGTTTTGATTTGAAAACTTCTTATTTTTTGGGTTTTGTTCGTACTTTTCCCTTTTCCCTTGGAAACAATAAAAGTGCGGTGGCGACTCTGGTTTTATTGACGTCTAGCTTATCCATAGCTTGATGGTGATGAATTTACCACTACAGAAATTAAATGGCGACTCTACTGGGGAGTAGTCTCTAATGGGTTTAGCCTACTTTTTTGTGTGTATAAAACTGTATATTTAATGTATGTGTATTTGTTTGTGTGATATAATATGCTTTTTGTGCTTGGTGATCTCTGAGTGGTGAGATAAGTTCTAACCCGAACTTGAGTGCAATTAAGATAGGAGGATGGTATAATCAGGTTCGACTTGTGTGGAGTAATCCTTAACAAGTTATTTATGGTTAGACATTACTATCTCTGATTTGGGGTCCAAGAAGCTGAGGGTCGTAGAACATTTAACCCCTCTTGGCCTATTTAGGACGTAGTGTGGAGACTGTTCAAGTGTAAACTTGATAACAGTTGTTACGCGATACTACACTCAGACGAGTTTCTCTGGAGAATATTATGGGTTGATGAGTCAGTCATCCTAACTTGTAATATCTGATAGATGGAATTAAGACTCTGGGAACTTTTTAGAACACAATCTATAGGTTTTATCCTTAGTTCACTCCTTTGGGATGGTTCTTACCCAGACTCCATGCTCGTGACTCACAACAAACACTTGATTCTTGGTTGATCCAATCAAGTCTTGTCAATATCAATGGAACTTGGGTGTTGATAAGGTGTAAACCATAATCCACCAAAATGGATGATTGGTCTTGACAATGACTTGATTCATCCCTGGACCTTTATTTTCCTTGTGTGTGATCCCTTATTTGTGATTGTTGCATTCATGCATTCTTGCGCATCATAACATTCATCACACCAAAAATTTCAAGGAACTGAGGTCTTATTTGCAAATATTTTTAGACCATGGATTGTGGATGAAGGAACACTAAGAAGTAAAGTTTCAGATGTCCCAACTTGAAAGAGTTAAGGAAGCTAGCATCCTTTGTATTAGATCCATTGCACTTCAAACAACATTATGGGAAGCTTCTGTCTATCTTGTCTGCTGATGTGGTTGAAGGACTTCTGAGTGTGTTGGTTCAGTTCTATAACCCTCTCTACCGTTGCTTCACTTTTTCTGATTATCAGTTTGTTCCTACGTTGGAGGAGTATGCCCATCTTTTAGGGATACCTATCTCTAACAAAGTTCCATTTAGTGGATTGGAGGAGATTCCCAGATCTCATATTATAGCTGAAGAAAGGAGGATTGTTTGGATTGACTTCTAAGTTCCTCATCAAGGAAGCTACTGCATTTGCTCAAGCCGGTAATGTGGATGCTTTTGAAGTTATCTTTGTGTTGCTCATCTATGGGTTGGCTTTGTTCCCTAACATTGACAGTTTTGTTGATGTTAACACCATTAGAATTTTCTTGATTGGGAATCATGTGCCTACTCTGTTAGGAGATATGTACTTCTCTTTGCATCTAAGGATTCTAAAGGTGGTGGAATGATTATGTGTTGTGTTCCCCTTCTGTACAAGTGGTTTATTTCGCACTTGCCTCAGACGCCTGCTTTTGTGGAGAACAAACAATGTCTACGGTGGTCTCAGAGACTTATGTCTCTCACTAATGATGATATAGTTTGGTATGATTCTTCATTGGGCAGCTTGGAGATTATTGATTGTTGTGGTGAATTCTCTAATGTGCCTCTCATTGGTACACAAGGAGGAATCAACTACAACCCTGCTTTGGCCCGTCGTCAACTTGGGTTCCCCTTGAGAGACAAACCTAATAACACTTTGTTAAAAGGTTTTTTATATCAAGAGGGTAAATATCCCCAACATTTGAAGTAGAATATTGTGCATGCTTGGCAAAATGTGCATAGGAAGAGAAGATACGAGCTTGGTCCATGCAACTGTGTAACTTTGGAAGCTTACACTTCTTGGGTGAAGAAGAGAGCTTTGGAATTGAAAATGTCGTATGCTTGTGAAAGACCTATGTCTTTGGTTGTGGTTGAGCCATTAACACTCCCTAACCAAGATGTAGAGGAGTTGGAAGACTCGCTCGCCAAGATGAAGCAATAGAAGGATATGTGGGAAGAGCGTTTCCATGCTTTGAGCAGAAAGCATGAAGAATTGAAGCTTGAGTCTAAGGATAAAGATGCACTTATTGAGATACTTGTTGTTAGGGATCCTTAGGATGTATAGTCTCCTTTTCTCTTGTATTTTCATTTGGTTTCTGAAATTGTACTCTGTGTAATCCTTCCAATTATATAAATAAAAGAGATTTTTATGGTCATATCAATTTGTTGCAATTATTGTTAAATATACATATATTGCAAATAATATAGTAAGTTCCTTGAAAATAAAAATAATCAAGCATTTCATTTCATGCATCATTTGCATAGCAGGTTTCTCTTTCGCTAAATCGCTTATTGGTATTTCTTTTGTGCTTCAGCCAAGCTGACTCATCGATACAATACCCGCGCCAATCACTCAAGGATTATAGAACATCTAGAGCAAGAAAATAGAGATATGAAAGACAAGATTGCCCGTTTAACTGCCATGATGGAGTCAGTCTTAGCTGTTCACAGCCAATCTTCTCCAACGCCTGTTACTCCTCCTCCTCAGAGGACTGTTATTTCAGAGGTGTCTACCTCTACCATTCCTGCTACTGCCACTCATTTTGCGCCTAACATGCCTTTCATATTCCCGTGGGGAATGCCGCCCAACTTCGTTCCTGAAGGTTTTGCACCTACCTTTGCTTCCATGTCGGCATCTAGCCCAGTCATGTCTGTACCACCACCAGTTGTGCATACGCTACCCCGGGTTGAAGACACCATCTATCATTCCGAGCCGTCTGAGGGCCCTGATGTGTATGAGAAGATAGATGAAATGAAAGATCAATTCCTTGAGCTGCAAAAGGAGTTGAAAACTTTAAGGGGTAAAGATCTGTTTCGTAAGAGTGCTGTGGAACTTTGTTTGGTTCCAAATGTCAAAATCCCAGTGAAGTTCAAAGTGTATGACTTTGAAAAGTACAAAGGGAATACCTGTCCGCTCAGACATCTTGTGATGTACGCTAGAAAGATGTCTACTCAAACTGATAATGATCAGTTATTGATCCATTATTTTCAAGACAGTCTGACCGCTGCCGTATTGAGATGGTATATGGGCTTGGATAGTGCGAGGATCCTCACATTCAATGATTTGGGTGAAGCATTTGTGAAACAATACAAGTAAAATGTAGACATGGCGCCAGATAGGGACCAATTGAGGTCATTGTCTCAAAAGGATAAGGAGACGTCAAAGGAGTATGCTCAAAGATGGAGAGAGCTTGGTGCTCAGATTACCCCTCCTTTGGAAGAGAAGGAGATGACCAAGATTTTTCTCAAGAGCCTGAGCTCATTTTACTATGAGCGGATGAATTCCAATGCCCCCCAGTGATTTTACCGAGATGGTAAACATGGGGATGAGGCTAGAAGAAGGTGTCCGAGAGGGACGGTTATCTAAGGAGGAAGCTTCGACCAGCAAGAAGTATGGCAGTGGGTTTGCTAAGAAGAAAGAGAGGGAAGCTAATGCAGTATCAGTTGGGAGGCAAAGGAGGCCTCATGTCAGAAGAAGTCAAACACCCCATAACCACCATCATCAAGTATCATCTTTAATCCCAGTATTTTCTAACAATCAGTCAACACCAGTTCAACAACAACAACGTTAACAACCGCCTGTTGGTGTAAGCCCTAGAGGCCAATACTTTTGGTACTTGTATCGAATTATTTAAGGATTTTTCTTTATTATGGTTGTTTAATAAAGTCCATAGAATAGCTAGTCCGTTTAATGTATCAAGTATGACTTAATCATGAGATCACATTAAACATAAGGACACTATTCTTAAAGTATCTGTAGTCGAGCTTTATTGTGAAGTGGGATAACATTAAAGCATTAAGACTATTATGTTTGTAGACTAATGATCACATCTCATGGATCATGGATAAAGAGTTATCAAGTCTTAAACATAGGTATGAATATTAAGAGTAATATTTATACCGGATTGACCCGCTATGGGAATACTATATAGAAAGTTATGCAAAGTGTCATAAGTTATTCTCATGGTGATAATGGTGTATACCACTCTTCGACCTGAAACCACTATGGACCCTAGATGTAGATTCGAGTGCTTTATTGTTGATCCAACATTGTCCGTAACTGGATAACCATAAAGACAATTGATGGGTACTCCACAAAGCATTCTGAGGGACATGAGTGTCCTAGATGGAATTTGCCCATCCTGCGTAACAGGATAAATATCTATGGGCCCAATATTGAACTGGACAAGGATGACACGGTTTATACCTTGTGTTCAATATAGACATAAGGGAAAAGGGGTAATTATACACATAATTATTATCACAGGAGGTTTTGTCAGATCACATGACATTTTCGTGACTTGGGTAGCAGTGATGTGTTGCTAGATACCACTCACTGTTTATTATGTTAAATACGTGATTTAATATAATTGCCAACATCGCGAAAACCTACAGGGTCACACACAAGGAAGGATTGATGAGAAATAGAGTAACTAAGGAACACCGTAAGGTACGGTGCACGTAAGTGGGAGACGAAATATGGTAAGGTACCAAATACTTAAGTGATTTTGGCATATTATGAGATATGGGCCAAAATACACTTAAGTGGGCTTTTTAGCTTGAAGCCCACACAAGTGGTTCTATAAATAAAACCCTTGGGTAGAAGCATTGTCACTCAGACTAACACTCAAGTGAAGACTTGGAGTTTTGTTTCCCTCTCTATCTCACTCAAAAGCCTTCATTCGTACCAGCTAGCACTGAGATTGAAGGAACCCGTTCGTGTGGACTGAGTAGAGACGTTGTCATCGTTCAACGTTCGTGATCGCTCCGTGGATTTGTATCCAAGGTTTTGATCATTACAAGAGATCTGCACCAAAGGTTTGAATCGCCACAAGAGGTAACGATTCTATCACTGATCATGCCCATTCGTAAGGATCACTAAATGGAGAAAATTCTAAATTCCGTTGCGCCTTGGATGGCAATTCTCCTTCAGTGGTATCAGAGCCACTTACGAAACCATGAATCTGATAACTGTTTTTTTCTGTAATAATACGATTAAAGACAGAATGAATCAAAGATTAAATTGAGATCGATCAAGTTATATATATGATATATGTAATCATGATGCAAAATACATTATATATGATATAGTGTTCTCGTTTCGTTTATTCAAACACTCAATGATTGTTTTCCTTTGAGCGATCAATGGTCATTTGCATCTTGATCCGACATTAGTATGGTGAAGCAATGACGTGTTGATCAATCATACTGAATCAACAATCGAGATGTGTTTGACGGTCTGAAATTGGTGCATCAGGGTTAGTGACGGCACAAGGGTTGTGTTGTCAGAGAGTTATGCAATTGGGGTTATGACTGCACAAGAGTTGTGCTTTCTAAACACTTTTTGGAAAAGTGTTAACCGGTTAACGCATATGGTTAACCGGTTAAAGCAATGCGAAATAAAACTTTTAAGGTTTTCAAATAGTGTTAACCGGTTAACGCAAGACGGAAAACAGTTTTCCAAGAGATTTTCAAACAGTGTTAACCGGTTAACGCATTTGGTTAACCGGTTAACACAAGACAGAAAACAATTTTTGAACAAATTTCAAACAGTGTTAACCGGTTAACGCATTTGGTTAACCGGTTAACGCAAGGCAAAATTCACCCGTTCGGCTAACTCAGTGCTTTAAAGTATCAAGTGTTGATGCGAAAAGCAACGTCGATTTTAAATGAATTGTTCATTAAAAATTTCGGCCAGGGGCGCTGCCCCCTTGACCCCCGTCCGCTGACTGGGCAGCGGACCCCCGGCTAACTCTGCGTAGTGTGATCGGTCGTCAAAATTTAATTTGGTTTTAATTAATTAAAGGAATTAATAATAATAATAATAAAGTGTTTATTATTGTCTTGTGGTGATCGGTTATGGCCTTAGTTTTCCTTTATTTTGTTTTGGGTTTTAAAATACGACCTGCGTGTCGTGCCTCTCTCTTAATCTCCCAAATGTAACTTCTTTTCTCATCTCACTCTCTCGTATGTAAAACGAGTTTCTTTTAAGTAATGTAATGATATGAAGAAAGCAAAGAAGTCAATTCCAAAGGAGGACAACCTTGAAGATCTTTCTTGGAGAAGCTTAGATCGTTGTTAGGTTAGCTTAGGTTCTCTCATTGGCTTGGAAGAACAATTGCGCTAGGGGCGATAACCGTTTCATTATGTATGTATGTATGTGGATGCATGTGAATGTATGTTGATGCATGTGAGAGACGCTTTATATGATAAACAAGCCGGTGAGATCAGAAAAATTGCAATTCCCTCAACTTAAATATTAAGTTTATGCTTTCCAAGTTTTAACACTCATCAAGACTAGTAATGGATAATGTAGGTTTCGCCTACACGAAGTGCATGTTCTATATTAGTAAGGTGCGATGGGATAATTGTAATATCCAATTGTTAAAACAATGGGTCAAACTTAACTAAACTAATTATAATAACATTATATATGTTTAGAAGCAAGAGTTGGGGATGATCCATATGATGGATTGGAATAAGGAGTTATTCACCCAAATGAAATTTTCGAGAGTTGTATGAGATATAATTGGAAGGAGTTCCTACCTAAATAACCTAGTTTTGTGTAATCCGCCTACGCGGACTTAGAACGAAGTGAAATATGGATCTCGACCCACTAGAAAATCTTCCAACGGGATTTTCCGAATCAAATGATGAGGGTCATTTGTTTTAAGTAAAATAGTGGGAGCATATTTGATTAAAGGCCTAATTAAATATGTCAATGATACTTATATTTTCATTAATCCTTATGTAGATAACCATGACAGCAAACACCTCTAACAACATTTTGCGATCAATCCTTGATAAGGAAAAATTGTCTGGGACAAATTTTCTGGATTGGCACCGAAACCTGAGGATTGTCCTCAAACATGATAAAAAGTTGTATGTCTTAGAGACACCTGTTCCTGAAGAGGAACCTCCTAGTTCTGCACCTAAGGCAGAAAGAGATGCTTATAAGAAGCATGTCGATGATGCCAATGAAACTGCTTGTCTCATGCTAGCTACCATGAACTCAGAATTGCAAAAGCAACATGAGAACATGTCAGCGTTCGATATGATCGAACACCTGAAGATGCTCTATCAAGAGAAAGAAAGGCATGAAAGGTTTGAAGTTTCAAAAGCCCTTTTCAAGGCAAGTTAGCTGAGGGAGCCCCTGTAGGTCCCCATGTGCTCAAGATGATTGGGCATGTGGAAAACCTTGAGAGATTGGGTTTTCCCCTTGAAAAGGAACTTGCGACTGACTTGATCTTGCAATCATTGCCAGATAGATTCAGTCAATTTGTCCTAAATTTCAATATGAATGAAATGGACAAATCTCTTCCTGAACTGCTCGCCATGTTAAGAACTGCCGAGCAGAATCTGAAGTCAAAAGGGAATTCCATTCTGATGATCGGAAATGGAAAGAGACAGAACAAAAAGGCCACTAAGCAGGGTGATAAAGGGAAAGGCAAGGAAGTTGCCAAACCCAAACCCACCGTTGTTGCTTTAAAGCCTAGTGGAGGCATAGCAAAAGAAGGCACCTGCTTCCATTGCGGTAACACCGGACACTGGAAGAGAAACTGCCCAAAGTACCTGGAAGATAAGAAGAATGGAGTAGAGACTTCAACTTCAGGTATTTTTGTTATTGAAATTAATTTATCTACTTCAGCATCATGGGTATTAGATACTGGATGCGGTTCTCACATTTGTACAAATGTGCAGGGACTAAAAAGGAGTAGAGATTTGGAAAAAGGTGAAGTCGACCTACGAGTTGGCAATGGAGCAAAGGTTGCTTCCTTAGCCGTAGGAACTTATGTATTGACTTTACCTAGTGGTTTAATAATTCAGTTAGAGAACTGTTATTATGGCCCTTATACATACTGATGTATGTGGACCACTAAACATACCAGCCAGAGGAGGTTTTCAGTACTTCATCACATTCACTGATGATTTCAGTAGATATGGTTATGTGTATTTAATGAAACACAAATCAGAGTCCTTTGAAAAGTTCAAGGAATTCAAGAATGAAGTACAAAACCAACTAGGTAAGAATATTAAAACTCTTCGATCAGATCGAGGTGGTGAGTATTTAAGCCTAGAGTTTGATGACCATCTGAAAGAGTGTGGGATCCTATCCCAACTCACTCCTCCTAGAACACCCCAATGGAATGGTGTATCTGAGAGAAGAAATCGAACCCTGTTAGACATGGTCCGATGCATGATGAGTCACGCCGATCTTCCAAACTCCTTTTAAGGACATGCACTATTGACAGCAGCTTACACACTTAACCGTGTTCCATCCAAAAGGTTGAGAAGACACCATATGAGATATGGAGTGGTAAGAAACCACATATATCTTACATGAAGATTTGGGGTTGCAAAGTTTATGTGAAACGACAAATTTCAACTAAGCTTGAGCCCAAATCTGAAAAATGCTTATTTGTGGGGTATCCTAAAGAAACAAGAGGGTATTACTTCTACAATCCTTCAGAGGGCAAAGTGTATGTCGCTCGAACTGGAGTTTTCCTAGAAAAGGATTTTATTTCCAAAGGAATCAGTGGGAGGAAAGTAGAGCTTGAAGAAATTCAAGAATCATAAGGCATTAATACACCTATGGAGGAATTAGAGCAGGAAACACAAATAGTTGTGTAAAGAGCAACCTGCTCAAGTAGAACAAGACCAGCGTAGGTCAAGCAGGATACGTCACCTACCTGAGAGATATGGATATCTCATAACAGATCAAGATGATATATTACTCATGGATCAAGATGAGCTTGTGACCTACTCATGGAATCTTCGTTTTGATGAAACAGTAAAACAATATGGATTCATCAAGAACGAAGATGAGCCTTGTATCTACAAGAAGGTTAGTGGGAGCATGATCATTTCCCTGGTTTTATATGTAGATGACATATTACTCATTGGAAACGATATCCCTACCCTGCAACAAGTAAAGTCTTGGTTGGGGAAATGCTTTTCTATGAAGGACCTAGGTGAAGCAACCTATATATTAGGAATCAGAATCTATAGAGATAGATCACAAAATGCTTGGCCTAAATCAGAGCACATAGACAAAGTGCTGAGACGCTTTAATATGAATGGTTCCAATGGTTATGTGTTTTGCTTAAATGGTGGCGCTGTGAGCTAGAAAAGTTCAAAGCAAGATACAGTTGCTAATTCTACAACCGAGGCCGAGTATATTGCTGCCTCAAGTGCAATAAAGGAAGTTGTTTGGATCAGAAGCTCCTTAGTGAACTTGGCATAGTTCCTAGCATTGTGGATCCCATTGGTCTCTATTATGATAACAATGGTGCTATCGCACAAGCTAAGGAGCCTAGATCTCACCAACGATCCAAACAGATACTTAGGCATTATCACCTCATACGAGAGATAATAGATAGAGGAGATGTGAAAATATGTAGAGTACCGACACTTGACAATATTGCTGACCCACTGACAAAGCCTCTTGAGCAGCAGAAGCATGATGGCCATACTAGATCAATGGGCATTAGGGGTATGTCTGATTGGCTCTAGTGCTAGTGGGAGATTGTTGGTGTAAGCCCTAAAGGCCAATAATTTTGGTACTTGTATCGAATTATTTAAGGCTTTTTCTTTATTATGGTTGTTTAATAAAGTCCCTATAATAGCTAGTCCGTTTAATGTATCAAGTATGACTTAATCATGAGATCACATTAAACATAAGGACATTATTCTTAAAGTATCAGTAGTCGAGCTTTATTGTGAAGTGGGATAACATTAAAGCATTAAGACTATTATGTTTGTAGACTGATGATCACATCTCATGGATCATGGATAAAGAGTTATCAAGTCTTAAACATAGGTATGAATATTAAGAGTAATATTTATACCGGATTGACCCGCTATGGGAATACTATATAGAAAGTTATGCAAAGTGTCATAAGTTATTCTCACAGTGATAATGGTGTATACCACTCTTCGAACTGAAACCACTATGGACCCTAGATGTAGAGTCGAGTGCTTTATTGCTGATCCAACATTGTCCGTAACTGGATAACCATAAAGACAGTTGATGGGTACTCCACAAAGCATGTTGAGGGACATGAGTGTCCTAGATGGAATTTGCCCATCCTGCGTAACAGGATAAATGTCTATGGGCCTAATATTGAACTGGACAAGGATGACACGGTCTATACCTTGTGTTCAATATAGACATAAGGGAAAAGGGGTAATTATACACATAATTATTATCACAGGAGGTTTTGTCAGATCACATGACATTTTCGTGACTTGGGTAGCAGTGATGTGTTGCTAGATACCACTCACTGTTTATTATGTTAAATACGTGATTTAATATAATTGCCAATGTCGCGAAAACCTACAGGGTCACACACAAGGACGGATTGATGAGAAATAGAGTAACTAAGGAACACCGTAAGGTACGGTGCACATAAGTGGGAGACGAAATATGGTAAGGTACCAAATACTTAAGTGATTTTGGCATATTATGAGATATGGGCCAAAATACACTTAAGTGGGCTTTTTAGCTTGAAGCCCACACAAGTGGTTCTATAAATAGAACCCTTGGGTAGAAGCATTGTCACTCAGACTAACACTCAAGTGAAGACTTGGAATTTTGTTTCCCTCTCTATCTCACTCAAAAGCCTTCATTCGTACCAGCTAGCACTGAGATTGAAGGAACCCGTTTGTGTGGACTGAGTAGAGACGTTGTCATCGTTCAACATTCGTGATCGTTCTGTGGATTTGTATCCAAGGTTTTGATCGTTACAAGAGATTTGCACCAAAGGTTTGAATCGCCACAAGAGGTAACGATTCTATCACTGATCATGCCCATTCGTAAGGATCACTAAATGGAGAAAATTTTAAATTCCGCTGCGCCTTGGATGGCAATTCTCCTTCACCGCCACTGTAACTAACAAACACTACAACAACAACAATACCAACAATCATCAACAACAATAAAACTTTGAGAGGAAGAAGGTCTCTTTCGATCCAATTCCTATGACATACGCAGAACGGTATCCATCATTGATTCTCAAGAACCTTTTGCAACCGAGAAACCCACCTCAAATCCCTGAACCACTTCCAAGGTGGTACAAATCGTAACTCCGTTGTACCTTTCACCAAGGAATTCCCGGTCATGATATTGAGAACTGCTATCCCCTGAAGTATGAAGTCCAAAAGCTGGTTAAGAGTGGAATGGTGTCCTTTGAGGACCGTGCGTCAAACGTCAAAGATAACCCACTACCTGCCCATGGGAATTCATCTGTTAATATGGTGGACGGCTGTCCTAGGGAGTTCAAGGTATTTGATGTACGCTTTATTAGAAGGTCATTGGTAACGATGCACAAGGATATCTATTTGGTAAGCAATTGTGAGCATGACCATGATGGTTGTGCTATTTGCAGTGTCAATCCTAGAGGTTGATGGATAAAGGTATGATTCAGATTATCCAGTCTCGTCATGTAGATGACGATGTGAATGTTATCGTTCCCATTTTTAAGACTCCTAAAAGAGTTGTGATCCAGTACGACAACATCATCAGTAACAATGTCAATAATAGATCGATATCGTTGTTGGTTATACAGTTAACGGGCCCCATCCCGTATGTATCCGATAAGGTTGTCCCATATTAGTACAATGCTACCATGCTAGAGAATGGTCAAGAGGTTCCTTTACCTACGACTAGTTCTTTTATGAGCATAGTTGATGTTACTAAGGTGACCCGCAGTGGTCGTGTCATTGGGTCGGTGTTCCCGAAGAATGTGGAAGATTCATCTGTTAGCAAGAAAGATGATGTGCCTGTGGTAGACCTTGTAAGTGCTCCAAGATGTCAGTCTGGTGAATCCAGCGGTTTGAAGCCTAACGATGATGATGATGAGGTACTCCGATTAATTAAGAAGAGCGAGTTTAATATGGTGGAGCAGCTGCTCTAAACCCCCTCCAAGATTTTAGTGTTGTCTCTGCTTATGAACTCAGAAGCGCACAGAGAGGCACTACAGAAAGTCCTAGAGAAAGCTTATATGGAACATGATGTTACGGTGGATCAGTTTGATCATATTATAGCTAACATCACTTCCTGCAACAATCTCAGTTTCTGTGATGAAGAACTCCCCGAGGAGGGTAGAAATCATAACTTGGCTCTGCACATTTCGATGAATTGCAACGAGGACGCTCTGTAAAATGTTTTGGTTGACACCGGTTCCTCATTGAACGTACTTCCGAAGTTAACTTTGCCGAGGTTATCATACCAAGGAGCTCCGATGAGATATAGTGGCATGATCGTTAAAGCTTTTGATGGTTCTCGCAAAACGGTGATTGGTGAAGTGGACCTTCCTGTGAAGATAGGTCCGAGTGACTTCCAAATTACTTTTCAAGTAATGGATATCCACCTAGCCTATAGTTGTTTATTAGGAAGGCCATGAATTCATGAGGCAGGAGTCGTTACTTCAACGTTGCATCAGAAGCTGAAATTTGTCAAGAATGGGAAGCTTGTTATTGTTGGTGGGGAGAAGGCGTTGTTAGTCAGCCACCTGCCATCTTTCTGTTGCGTAGAAGCTTAAGATGAGATTAGAACCTCGTTCCAAGCTTTATCTATAGCTGAAAAAAAAAGAGTTGGGGAACCTATGTCTTCATTCAAAGACGCTCAGAAGATTGTTGAAGAAGGTATTTCTGACCAGTGGGGACATATGGTAGAGGTCACCGACAACCAGAGCAGAGCCGGTTTGGGATTCCAACAAGGTTCATCAGTGTCTAAAGCTGAAGATATGCAACCCAGTTTCCGTAGTGGGGGGGTTCATTCATGGTAATGAACAACACTTAGCTGTCGTGATAGAGGGTGATGAAGATGAAGACTGCACCAATTTTGTCACGCATGGAAAAACTTGCGACAATTTGACTGCTGTTGATATTCCTGTTATTGTGTATCAATCTATGTAATTGCTTTTATTTGTTTTTGAATATCCTTCTCCTATTCCTAAGGGAGAAGTGAACATTGTTTGGGAATTTTTCAAATTTGAACATCAATAAAATATAATTCTATTCATCCACATGTATGATGTTTTATTTTTGCTCTTTTTCTTTATTCTGAAAATGGTAATCACAAAAAACATGAATAAATAATATAATTGTCCATCTGCATAATGCTTGGTCACAATTCACTTCTCTAAAATCAAAATATCAAATCATTATGCAGGTTGGTTTCTAAACCCATTGAATACAATGATCCTACTCCTTCTCCAAATTTTGAATTCCCTGGGGAGGAAAGCGATGAAGAGGTATCTGATGAATTGTCTCGCCTTCTAGAGCATGAGGAAAAAGACATTCAGCCATTTAAAGAACAAATTGAGTTAGTCAACTTGGGTTCTAAGGATGATGTGAAGGAAGTCAAGATTGCGTCTCGACTGTGTCCTGATGTTAAGATGGGGTTGGTTGATCTTCTCCGAGAGTATTCAGATGTGTTTGCTTGGTCCTATCAGGACATGCCTAGTTTGAATTCTGAGATTGTGGAGCATAGATTTCCATTGAAGCCAAAATGCCCGCCAATCAAGCAGAAGTTGAGGAGGACTCATCCTGATATGGCAGTGAAGATCAAAGAAGAAACGCAAAAGCAGATTGATGTCGGTTTCCTTGTCACTGCAGAATATCCGCAGTGGGTGGCCAATATTGTGCCTGTTCCGAAGAAGGATGGAAAAGTCCGCATGTGCGTTGATTATAGAGATTTGAATAAAGCCGTTCTGAAATATGATTTCCCTCTGCCCCACATTGATATGTTGGTAGGCAATACAGATAAATTCAAAGTTTTTTCGTTTATGGATGGATTTTCCGGATATAATCAGATCAAGATGGCACCCGAAGATAAGGATAAGACCACATTCATTACACCCTGGGGAACATTCTGTTATAGAGTGATTCCTTTTGGTTTAAAGAATGCCGGTGCAACTTACCAAAGAGCAATGACTACTCTTTTTCATGATATGATGCATAAAGAGATCAAGTCTATGTTGATGATATGATTTCTAAATCTATTGATTAAGAGGAACATGTTGAGCATTTGTTGAATCTATTGATTAAGGAAGTATAAACTCTGCTTGAATCCCAATAAGTGTACATTTGGTGTTCGATCTGGTATGTTGTTGGGCTTTATTGTCAGCAAGAAGGGTATTGAAGTTAATCTTGCCAAGGTCAAAGCAATACAAGAGATGTTTGCGCCCAAAACTGAGAAGCAAGTCAGAGGTTTTCTCGGCCGCTTGAATTATATTTCAAGATTCATTTCACACATGACTGCCACATGTGCGCCTATATTTAAGCTCCTTCGAAAAGATCAATCTTGTGATTGGACCGAGGATTGTCAGAAAGCTTTTGACAGTATCAAAGAATATCTGCTTGAACCTCCGATTTTGTCTCCGCCTGTGGAAGGAAGACCGTTTGTCATTTATTTGACTGTGCTTGATGAGAGTATGGGATGTGTTCTTGGTCAGCAAGATGAGACTGGAAAGAAAGAATATACAATTTACTACCTCATTAAGAAATTCACCGATTATGAGACTCGGTATTCTACGCTTGAGAATACTTGTTGCGCATTGGCTTGGGCTGCTAGGCGTCTGCGACAGTATATGTTGAATCATACCACTTGGTTGATATCTAAAATGGATCCAATCAAGTATTTATTTGAGAAGCCTGCTTTAACTGGGAGGATTGTCCGTTGGCAGATGTTGTTATCAGAGTATGATATTGAATACCAATCTCAGAAAGCAATCAAAGGTAGTGTCTTAGCTGACCATTTGGATCAGCAACCAATTGAAGATTATCAGTCAGTGCAGTATGATTTCCCTGACAAAGAGATCTTGTACTTAAAAATGAAAGATTGTGATTAACCATTGCTTGAAGAAGGGCCAGAACTTGGTTCTCGTTGGGGCATGGTATTTGATGGAGCTGTTAATCAGTATGGTAATGGCATTGGTGCCGTAATCATTACTACTCAAGGCACGCATTTTCCATTTACATCCAGATTGACTTTCAAGTGTACAAACAATATGGCTGAGTATGAAACTTGCGTTATGGGGCTTGAAGAGGCCATTGATCTCAGAATCAAGTATTTGGACGTCTATGGAGATTCAGCTTTGGTTGTGAATCAGATCAAAGATGAATGGGAGATGAGTCAACCCGGTTTAATACCATATAGAGATTATGCAAGGATGATTTCAACTTTCTTTACAAAGGTTGAGTTTCATCATATCCCTCGAGATGAAAACCAAATGGCAGATGCTTTTGCGACTTTAGCTTCGATGAGCGTAGTGAAATATTGGAATGAGGTTCCCAATTTGAATGTGATGCGTCTTGATAGGCCATCTCATGTATTTGTTGTTGAAGATATCAAAGATGAAAAGCCATGGTATTTTGATATAAAATGTTTCCTCCAGAGTCAGATTTACCCATCTGGGGCATCTTTGAAAGATAAGAAGACTTTGAGGAGATTAACTGGCAACTTCTACCTAAATGGTGATGTGTTTTACAAGAGAAACTTCGATAAGGTTCTGCTCAGATGCGTGGATAGACACGAAGCAGGCCTATTGATGGTTGAAGTCCATGAAGGTTCCTTTGGTACTCATTCCAATGGACATGCAATGGCAAAGAAAATGTTGCGAGCAGGTTACTATTGGCTGACAATGGAATCTAACTGTTGCAAGTTTGTGAAGAAATGCCACAAGTGTCAAATATATGCAGATAAGATTCATGTTCCTCCGACACTGTTGAATGTCATTTCCTCTCCATGGCCCTTCTCCATGTGGGGAAATCGATATGGTTAGCATGATTGAGCCCAAAGCTTCGAATGGACATCGTTTCATTTTGGTGGCTATTGACTACTTCACAAAGTGGGTTGAAGCGGCATCATATGCAAATGTAACCAAGCAAGTTGTTGTAAGGTTTATCAAGAATCATATTATATGCCGATATGGTGTGCTAAGTAAGATCATTACTGATAATGGATTGAACTTGAATAATAAAATGGTTGAAGCTCTTTGCAAAGACTTCAAGATTATGCACCATAATTCTTCTCCCTACAGACCTAAGATGAATGGGGATGTTGAAGCTGTAAATAAGAACATCAAGAAGATCATCCAGAAGATGGTTGTGACGTACAAGGATTTGCATGAGATGCTCCCATTTTCTTTGCATGGGTACCATACATCCATCCGCACTTCAACAAGGGCAACCCCTTTCTCTCTTGTTTATGGCATGGAAGTTGTGCTCCCCGTAGAGGTTGAGATCCCATCACTACGTGAGTTGATGGAAGCCAAGTTGACTGAAGCTGAATGGTGTCAAACCAGGTATGAACAGTTGAATTTAATTGAAGAGAAGAGGTTGACCGCCATGTGTCATGGTCAGTTATACCAGTAAAGAATGAAGAAATCTTTTGACAAGAAGGTCAAACCTCGTGTATTCAGAGAAGGTGACCTTGTGCTCAAGAAGATTCTATCTTTCAAACCAGATGCTAGGTGCAAATGAACTCCTAATTATGAAGGCCCATACGTTGTTAAGAGAGCCTTTTCAGGCGGTGCTTTGATCCTTACAACTATGGATGGTGAAGAGTTCACTCGTCCTGTGAACGCAGATGCAGTCAAGAAATACTTCACCTAAAAAAAGAAAAGAACGACTTGTTAAGTTGAAAACCCGAAAGGGTGGCTTAGGCAAAAATAAGCGTCTCGGTGGATTGAAAACCTGAAAGGGCGGTCCAAGAAAAAGTTAGAGACTTAAAACAGAAATAACTATCACGATAAATTGAGTACCCCACCTTGGGGAAATTTATGCAAAAATTAGGGATTGTGGCAAGTAACTGCATCCTACCGATCTTCAGATTTTGAAGACATTCTTAAGCATATTTTCGGATTCTGATCCCCCAGTAGCAGTCAAGAGCACAGTGGATATCAAGAGATGGTAGAAGGGTTAAGTGATCATTGTATTCAATGTAGCCCTTTTCCATGTAAATTACCATTTTTCAAACTTTTGTAAAGACCTATGGAGTCTTGTCATTTACAGACTACCATTCTATTAAATAAAGTTGAGCTTTTGTCCGATTGTTTCTATTCTTATTTAATTCAGCCAAATAGATTTAAAATTTATTATGATTGTAGCGGGGTATTCGTTACCATTAGAAATATTGACTAAATCCAAGGTAAACCATACAAGTCGAGTCGCCACCGCACTTCTATTTACCCAAAGGAATTGTTAGAAAGCGAACAAAAACCTAATAGTTTTAACAAAAACTAATAAAAGAAACAGAGATCTGGGTAAGAGGGTTGGTTATGCAATGGGAAGGTGTTAGGCACCCAAAACATCCTAGGTACTCCTAGGGAGCCCTTTTCATACTTGTGAAGGTTGTTGTTTTGTGAAAATTTTATTTGTGCAAACATGATTGAAGAGATGAGAAGAGAATGTACAAGTTATTTACATTTTGTGTTTGGATGGATAAACCCATTGCTTACGTACCCTCTTAAAAAATATTAGGATCAAAACCTCGTAGTTCGGGGTAAAAATCTCAAAACAAATTGGTGAGTTGATTGGTCCAAAAGCCTTAAGGTCTTTTGTTATCAAAGGGAGAAAACTCAACCAAACCACAAATCCACCATGTGAGGATAGCTTCAACATGCTAGTGAGGGGTTAACCCTATAATAAGCATGGAGGACTCATTGTACATCAATAAGGATATAGGTGAGTATTATATCTACCACAAAGATAACTCAAACCTAATAGCTAAAGGTTATGGAAAATTTTGATTAAGAAAATGGCCATTGGGACCACAAAAGGGAAATTTGAATGGGTTATGTTTACCAATTAGAAGTATATACAAAAAGTGGTAAAAGTTGACTTAAAGATTCAATTCAAAATGAGTGTTATGAAAAGAAAGTTTGAAAATCAAAAGCATAAGGCTTAGGTTTCTAATGTTGAAAACAAAGGTTAAATGTTTGCACAAAAAGGGTTTTGGCTTGGGTTAGAGTGGAGAGATGAAGGAGAAGGGCTAAGTCCTAAGGAAAACAAAAAGATGAGGGATATGAAATGAAACCACACTAGGAGTTCCTCTCTTGAGATCATATTGATGATCCAAGTAGCTCCCATCCTTTGGAATAAGCAAGCACAAAGTATAAGCAATCAAACAAGTCTCATAAGAGATCCTCAATGTATCTTGTATCTTCCACTTGGATGAACATGGTAATGATCCTCCAATTAAGCTCAAATGGAAACTCCTAGTTCAAGAGCACACACATCAAAAGTTCCATGGGGTAAAACACTCTCCTAACCAGAGACCAGGGAAACAACAAACTAATAGGGAGATTAAGACTCGAGCCTTATAGTTGTCATGCAATCAACATCCCTAAGTTGAGGTCTCTAACAAGAACTTAACTCACAAGTAAACAAACATCACACACTATATCCATACAAGAGGCTCAAACAATGGGTAGGCTTTAGTCAAGAGGGGTCATGTCAACCTCGACAAACAAGCCAAACTGTAAAGGGTAATCTGTAGCTCTTAACCACTAACATTGAACGTTAGGGTGAAGCTGATCAAATCGGTAATGAGGATAAGACCTCATGCTCTTAACCCTGGCCAGGGTGAGCTCATGATAAAGAAAGCGTGGGGATCCAGAAAGTGGGATCCTTTTCCACTTGACAGACTCTGGACAAAGATCTGGGGCACATGTTCAGAAGCATCAGCACGTAGTGCGAGCATAAAGAACGACACACTGAATAACGGGGGATTGGCTACTAATCCCTTTTATCCGTCAATTTCCTCTTCTCTTGGAGGTCTTAACAAATAACACATGCCTCTTCTTGGAGGTCTTTAAGCACAATTTTAAACAAACACAAACAGAGCCTCTGAAGGAGGACTTGCCAGCAAAATGCCTGCCAAAAAGATGACAGGACTTCAGACTACATGAAGTAAGAAGCTAACTACCTGAGTGGTGTGTCAACCATAATCCAATGCTTAAGGAAGAACTAAAGCAAGCAAGCAACTAAGGTACCTGTACAAAGACTAAACAGTCAGTACTTCAGTTATACAACCAGAAAACAAGCAATGAAACTCTCTAACAGTTACACAATTCAGTGCACAAGTGCCCTAGCACTCAAATGAGCTCATGAGTTCACCACATCAATTAAAACCCTACAAAACAAAAATAGGTCAGTACTCAAATGTATTTGCATCTCACAAAGTGAGAACAAACCCAATTACCAATGCTAAGTATCCAATCGTGAAACAAAACAACAAAGTTAGCTTATGTACATCCAATCAACGTATCAAAGCATAAACAACCAATGGCATGAGATGAATCAAATCACAAGTCCCAAACAGAACCATATGAACCCCTAAACACCAATCACCATGGCCAAAGATCTATCATACTCCAAATATTATTCAAATGCTTCAAAAAGCCTCAAAAATATGCACAAAATGAGCTTCCAAATTAGAAAATTCATACCAAATCAGAAATGCATGCAATGACTTTGAGATTTTTTGTATACGTTTCTCATGACATGAATGTTCAACATGCAAAAAATCAAATCCAGAATGATGCAAATGCTATGTGAACAAAAATGCACCAATTCAATGTCAAAAATGTGACACAAATTGTCACACTTTTCTCTATATGTCAAAAATGATGATAACATGTGAGAAAAAATCCAAACCAGTGACCAATAATTCATGTCATGTATGAATGTCAAGCATGCAAAAAATTGGATCAAAAGGCTCAAAAATGAGGATTTCACAATACATTGAATGCAATAGATCAAATTAGCACAATGTTCATTCAAAAATTCACAAATTAAAATCCAGACATCAACAATTCATGAAATTAACATCTTGGAAAAGTAGACATCAATACAAAACTATGAAAAAAAATTGGGACTCATTTGGATCATTTTTGCATTTTTTATGAATTAAACAAAATAGGAAAAATAATTAGAATATCAAATAAAAATGGGGGGAAATGAATATATTTGAAACAAATCAGAAAAAACATCAACCGTCAGATATGGCGCGCGCCTCAAATCCACGGTCCAGATTCAAATGATGAAACACACTGTTTCATTAATCCACTCAGCATCCACAGTCATTGGTCAAGGCACGCGTGGCTTAGGTCAAAAGCATCCTATCCAATCAAACGTCCACGCAAGGCATACATGGCCTCCACATCATCAAAACCCTAATAATACACAGACGCCGGAGCTACAGCTCCGGTCGTCTTCTCCGACGACTAACGTGGCGGCGCCGCCCAATAAATTTCCAGAAATTCACCAAACTTATATCATACGATTCATCTTTCAACGAGGATTCCAAATATGCTATTGGTTTCTCCTAAATCTCTCTAGGTTTTGCATATCGAAGTGAATAAGATTCTAGATCCAAACTTCCATTCAACCTAACTTCCTCAATTCTCACTCATTTTCAATTCTAAACATATGTACATGCTCTACTCAACAAGATCTACAAGTCTATGATCAAAAAACAGCAAAAGGAGAGATCGAATTTTGAGTCACCTTGAAGTGCAGCTCTCTGAAATCGTGTTCCCTCAAGCTCTACAGCTCCAGACCTTCTCCTATGATCTTCCTATGAAGCTTTAAGCAAAAATGAACGGTTGAATCCTCTTGAATCCACTTCAATTTCCAAATTCCATTGCCATGTTCATGTTCTTGGTCTGCTCGAATTCTGACTGAATTGCACCAAATGATGGATGAATCTTGCTCAGTGAAGCATGAGGATCAAGATTATGCAAGGATCTTTGAGGTTTGTGTGAAGAAAATAAGAATTCAAAGTGAGAGAATTTTGGAGAGTTCTTGAATTTTCAGATCTGAAATGGTGGTTTTTTGCAGTTATGATTAGGGTTTCTATTTTTATATCCCTTGCTAATGACAATGCTAATCACCTTTTCCATTGGTTAATCATGATTAAGGAGATATGAAGCCATTTGCAAAAATGCAAAATGAGCTCATGTGCCCATGATACACGTGATCATCCTCATGTTAAGCTTCCAATTCACTTATGAACATCCAAGGGTCATGATTTGAAGATTTGTTTGCTTGCATCTTAAGCCAAAAATGAATGGTGAATATTTTCTTCATTTTGCACATGTGTGAAATAATGTGAATTTTGACCATGATCCCTTTGCATAATTGAGCCAAATGAGGTCATTTTGATATGACTTGAACATGAGAAGCATTTTTCCAAAAGGATGAACCAATTTGGAGCATTACATCAAAAGTTATGCCATTTTGAATTTCCATGCACACTTTGTGATCAAATGACCATAACTCCTCAACCAATCATCATATGGACATGAATTAGGACGTTTTGGAAATGGGAGACAAAGATCTACAACTTTCATGTTCACCATAAATCCATTTGAAACTTCTTTGACATTGACAAGTCAAGTTGAAAGTGGACCAAAACTTGCCAAATTTGGAAACTTTGAATTATAGGTCATTTTCTATTTTTAGTAACGTTTGCCATAAACTTTGAATCTTCAAGATGGATGTTTAGAATGATGAATATACCCCATTTGAACATGATTGAGGTGTCTCAACTCATTTCCCCACCTCATAGCCCTCAGTTGACTCCACAGTTGACTTTTGGTCCTTAGATGACCTTGGAATGTCTTGATTAACTTGATCCTCTACCACTTGGTGAAATTGCTTCAAAATGAAACCCTAGCTCATGTAAGCTCCTTATAATAATCATGTGATCCTCATCCCAAGAACATACCTCATCTCTTGCACAAAGGATCTTCTTGAAGCTCTTGACCTGGTGATTACTTAAGCTACAACAAAAATGTTAGTGACATATTTTTGTGCTTTTGGTTAGTAAATAAAACAAGAAAAGCAATGATATACAATTCAAGCATGCTTGGTGATCTCAAACCACTCACAAGAGATCCCTACCCAAAGGGAAAGGGATCCAAGATGCTCAATGATCCTTGAGGTTGTGCAATGCAATGTTATGATGCCATGAGGGATCTTAGGGACAAAATTGGGGTCTTACAGATGCCCCTATTTAAGGTCATTCTAGCCGGAGAAGTGAAGGTTAAAATCTTCATCTCGACGAGGTAGAATGGGCTTAAATAATAACAAAGAAACAAATTTTGGTCCCTAAGAGACCTCATAATCCAAATGTATGTATGCAAAACAAACAAACTCTGTGGGGATATGTGTCCACAAAGAAGAAAAGATCAGAAGGAATTTGATAATCCCTATGAGTTATCCACTTCATGGTGATGGGACTCTACCGGGGAGTAATGGGATGAAAACGCGTGAGTAGGTCACGACTTGAAACTTAGGGAACAGAATCCCAAAGGGAGTAAACCCAATGGAAGGACATCGAGCTGACTCGAAGGTGCATGTGTTGGGGAATATGCCAACACAGCAAAAGGCGATCCACAACAGATACCTCGCTGGGGATGTCTAAAAAGACCCTCCTGAGGAAGCAGCGGGATGAGGTGTTACCGGTTACTGGGTAACAAGCTCAATGAGACATGTGATCTGATCACCGGTATAAGGGTGAGAGAACAACAAGCTCGGGAAGAATGAATATCTAAGACCGGTATAAGGGTGAGAGATATCAATCAACCAAATCATCTGAGGAAGACCTAAAAGGTATATCTCAACTCAGGAAAATCTGACTCCACAGGGGACCAAAGTCATAATAGGGAGCAGAAGGAAGGAACACCAGGGATACCGGTTACTGGGCATATAATAGGTGACCAACCAAAGCATGAATTGGGGAATATTCCCAAGACACTCATCATCCAAAAAGAGGGCAGAACGCAAACTCGATTATGGGATGGACATTCGATTCCAAAACAGGGATACGAATCTTACTCGACTGGGGAAGAACAAAAGGCTTCGACCAAAGAGTGCATGAGATATATTATCTATTACCGTCGGAACATAGATAATATACTCGCATGGAAGATTATCCACAACCGGTTACTGGGTTAATAAAGGATAAATCGACCGACAGAGAAAGGCATCGGGATACCAAAACTAGGTATATAATGATGACCAAACAAGGGGAGTAACAAACATCACCGGCAAACGGTAAATGAAAGAGGACCCGCTGGGGATAAAATTGCTTAATCAGAGCAATTATCCGAAAGAAGGAGGGAATATCAATACCGAATATTGGATAAAGATAACCATCAAAGAGGGGATTACATCTACCGGATACTGGATAGAAAACCACAGAAGAGTAACCGTCATCAACTAGGATGAACAACAATGGTTAACTCTGCAAAGGGGGGAAAATAGGGTTTACAACTACCGGTATAAGGGTAGAAAACCACAAACTCCGCTGAGGATAAGGTGAATAATTATTGATTACTGAGCAATTATTCATTTACCACAGGGAAACACCAAAGACAGTCACAAGAGGCCAATTTAGGATCAAACCAAAAAGGCAAACTGAATCGAGACTCATCCTAATGAGGATATAACTCAATAGGGGAACCCATCCCAATATATGTGTTGGGAGGAAGCAGAAACAACCGTCGTCCACGAGGATATAACTCAGTGGGGAATATGGCAGGAAAGATAAACACTTTCTGCTTAAAGGGGCTGATTCTACATGGAGAGATCAGACACACAATCTGCTTGGGGAGATATATATATCACCAAATAGCAGGAGACAACAAACAACGATATATGGCAAAGAATGCAACATGAATATCCAAATCTTTGAAGGTTATATGCACATATGCGTGATTTATGTATGATGAATGCTGACAAACAGACATTCTAACACAAACAGCTCCAAAGGAAAAGGCACACAGTCGTCCGGTACTACATCTTAAGGGAGGAAGCCCAAAATTCCAATGGAGAGTATCCAATTTGCCGGGGAATCAGAGATACCAGGAAATCACAAAATCTTTGGGGGATGAATCATCAGTCAATCCGGCTGGGGAAAAAAGTTCATTGCACAGGCAGAAACTGCCACAAAAGCAACTCTACTAGGGAATCCATCTGAGGGATATAAGAGGAATCTGGTGATCCGACACCAAGTACCAAACTCACCAAGGAGATCACACCTGCTGAGGAGAAAAGATCGCTCTTCCGCTGAAGGGGAGAGTGGTGAACATCTCAACAAGCATACCACTCGGGGATGAACCATAAAAGGGACTCCGGAGGAAGAAGATACAGTCATGCCAGGGATATGAACAAATGTCTTACCCTGTTGGGGATCATACCACCCTTGGGAGAGCACTGAGGATCTCCTAAGTATCCTTTTGTCATTGTGAATGTTCACTTTGTTTAAAAACAAGTTATGAAAAATTCATTTTTTTCAAAACAATGATATTTTCTCAATTAAAAGCATGCAAAACATTTGTTGAATAGAAACAAATAAGAGTGCAAATAATTGGGTAAAGGCTCAAATTCGTTTGATGGAATGGTAGCCTGCAAATGGCAAGACCCCATAGATCTTTACAAGTTTGAAATTGGTGATATATATTGGAAAATGGCTACATTGAACATAATGACCATTTCTCCACCAATTCTGCATTCGATGTATTCGAAGCTTTGGTTGACAACGAATGAACAAGAATCTCTGATGGATGACAGTTGTAGAACACAGTCTTGTCAGGATGCAGTTACTTGCCAAATCCCTAATTTTTGCCTAGATTGCCCCAGGATGAGGTACTCAATCTAGCGGGATGCATATATTCATTTTTTATGTCTCTAATTTTTGCCTGGATCGCCCTTTCGGGTTTTCAATCCACCGAGACGCTCATTTTTGCCTAAGCCGCCCTTTCGGGTTTTCACCTTAGTGAGCTATTCTGTTTTTTATTTTTAGGCAAAGTATTTCTTGACTACATCTGAATTCACAGGATGAGTGAAATCCTCCTCATCCATAGTTGTAAGTATCAAAGCACCGCCTGAAAAGGCTCTCTTAACAACATATGGACCTTCATAGTTTGGAGTCCACTTTCCCCTGGAATCGGGCGCGAAAGACAAGACTTTCTTGAGCACAAGGTCACCTTCTCGGAACACACGAGGCTTGACCTTCTTATCAAACGCTTTCTTCATTCTCTACTGATACAACTGACCATGACACATGGCAGTCAATCTCTTCTCTTCAATCAAATTCAGCTGGTCATAGCGACTCTGAACCCATTCAACATCAGTCAACTTGGCCTCCATCAAGACTCTCATTGATGGGATCTCCACCTCTACTGGGAGTACGGCCTCCATGCCATAAACAAGAGAGAAAGGGGTTGCCCCTGTTGAAGTGCGGACAGATGTACGATATCCATGCAAAGCAAATGGCAGCATCTCATGCCAATCTTTGTACGTGACAACCATCTTTTGGATAATTTTCTTGATATTCTTATTAGCAGCTTCAACAGCCCCATTCATCTTGGGTCTATAAGGAGAAGAATTATGATGTGCAATCTTGAACTCACTACACAACTCTTTCATCATCTTGTTATTCAAGTTAGATCCATTATCAGTAATGATCTTATCTGGCACACCATAACGGCATATGAGTTGATTCTTGATAAACTTCACGACCACCTGCCTGGTCACATTTGCATATGATGCGGCTTCAACCCACTTAGTGAAGTAATCAATTGCTACGAGAATAAACCTGTGTCCATTGGACGCTTTCGGCTCAATCATGCCAATCATGTCAATTCCCCACATAGAGAAAGGCCATGGTGATGAAATTACATTCAGAAGTGTCGGGGGAATATGAATCTTATCTGCATAAATCTGACACTTATGGCATTTCTTCACATATTTGCAGCAGTCAGACTCCATTGTCAGCCAATAGTAGCCTGCTCTCAACATCTTTCTAGCCATGGCATGTCCATTGGAATGGGTACCAAATGAACCTTCATGGACCTCAGTCATCAACACGTCTGCTTCGTGTCTATCCACGCATCTGAGCAGAACCATGTCAAAATTTCTCTTATAAAGCACTTCGCCATTGAGGTAGAAATTGCCTGACAATCTTCTCAAAGTCTTCCTATCTTTCACGGATGCCCCAGGCGGATAAACCTGGTTCTGGAGGAAGCACTTGATGTCATAATACCATGGTTTATCATCTTTTACTTCTTCAACTGCAAATACATGAGCTGGTCTATCCAAGCGCATCACAATGATATTGGGAACTTCATTCCAATATTTAACCACAATCATCGAGGCTAGTGTAGCAAGAGCATCTGCCATCCGATTCTCATCTCGAGGAATATGATGGAAGTCAACCTCAGTAAAGAACGTTGAAATCCTCCTCGCGTAATCCCTATATGGAATAAGACCAGGCTGATTCGTCTCCCATTCACCCTTGATCTGATTGACAACGAGGGCCAAATCACCATAAACATCAAGATGCTTGATCCTTAGATCAATGCATTCCTCCAATCCCATAATACAGGCCTCATATTCAGCCATATTATTCGTGCATTTGAAAGTTAGCCTTGCTGTAGAAGGAATATGTGTGCCCTGAGGAGTAATAATTACTGCCCCAATACCATTTCCATACTGATTTACAGCACCATCAAATACCATACTCCATCTGGAACCAGGCTCTGGCCCTTCATTGAGTGTAGGCTCATCACAATCTTTCATCTTCAAATACAGAATCTCCTTATCTGGGAAGTCATACTGAACTGACTGATAGTCCACAATTGGTTGATGTGCCAAGTGGTCAGCCAAAATACTACCTTTAATAGCTTTCTGAGCTCGATACTCAATATCATACTCAGACAACAACATCTGCCAACGGGCAATCTTCCCGGTTAAAGCAGGCTTCTCAAAGATGTACTTGATTGGATCCATTCTGGATATCAACCAAGTTGTATGATTTATCATATACTGGCGCAAACGCTTAGCGGCCCAAGCCAAAGCACAGCATGTCTTCTCAAGCATTGAGTATCGAGACTCACAATCAGTGAACTTCTTACTCAAGTAGTAAATAGCATACTCTTTCTTCCCTGATCTGTCTTGCTAACCAAGTACACAACCCATCGAGTCTTCAAGAACTGTCAGATACATGATCAAAGGTCTTCCTTCCACAGGCGGAGACAGGATCGGAGGCTCAGACAGATACTCTTTGATACTATCGAAAGCTTTCTGGCAATCCTCGATCCAATCATGGGACTGATCTTTCCGGAGGAGCTTGAATATCGGCGCACATGTGGCAGTCATGTGGGATATGAATCTGGAAATATAATTCAAGCGGCCAAGAAAACCTCGGACTTGCTTCTCAGTTTTGGGCGCAGGCATCTCTTGTATTGCTTTGACCTTTGCAGGATCAACCTCAATACCTCTTTTGCTGACAATAAAGCCCAATAACTTGCCAGAACGGACTCCAAATGTACACTTGTTGGGATTCAGACGAAGCTTGTACTTCCTCAAACGCTGAAAAAGCTTCAACAAGTGCTCTACATGTTCCACTTCCGCTCTCGACTTAGCAATCATATCATCAACATATACCTCAATCTCCTTGTGCATCATATCATGGAACAAGGTGGTCATAGCTCGTTGATACGTGGCTCCGACGTTCTTTAAACCGAAGGGCATCACTCGATAACAGAATGTTCCCCAAGGTGTGATGAATATTGTCTTCTCCATATCCTCGGGTGCCATCTTAATCTGGTTATATCCGGAAAATCCATCTATAAATGAGAAGACATTGAATTTAGCTGTATTGTCTACCAACATATCAATATGTGGTAGAGTGAAATCATCTTTCGGACTAGCTTTATTCAAATCTCTGTAGTCCATACACATCCGGACTTTTCCGTCTTTCTTAGGAACGAACACAATATTGGCCACCCATTAAGGATATGTAGAAGTCACCAGAAACCCCGCATCAATTTGCTTTTGAACTTCCTCTTTGATCTTCAATGCCATATCAGGATGAGTTCTTCTGAGCTTCTGCTTCACAGGCACGCACTCAGGTTTCAAGGGTAGGAAATGTTGCACAATATCTGTATCTAGACCCGGCATGTCTTCATACGACCAGGCAAAGATATCGACATATTCTCGTAGCAATTCAATCAACCCCTTCTTAACAGATTCTTCCAGGAGTGCCCCAATCTTCACTTCTCGCACACAATCCTCAGACCCCAAGTTGAATGTTTCCAGATTCTCAAGATGCGGCTGAATGATCTTCTTTTCATGCTCAAGTAGACGGGTAATCTCATCAGGAATCTCTTAAACATCATCTTCCTCTGCCTCAAATACATGGAATTCAAAATTGGGAGATGGCGTAGGATCATTATGTTCAATGGGTTTGATCAACTTGCATAATGATTTTGGATATGAAAAGCTTTTAGAAATCAAACAAGGCAAATCATTATGCAGATGAAAAGATTGATTTTATTCTATTTTTAGGGTTTTATGTGATCACCAATTTCATGCAAAAACAAAAAGGGAAAATAATTGGAAAAACAAACATTTAACATGAATTTATTGAATGAAAATATCATTGTATTTATGTTGCCAACAATGTCATCACTTCTCCTTTTGGCATGGGAGAAAGGTTTTTTAAACAAAGTGATCATTACGTTGACTTGTGGACAACTGTAGGAATATCCACAGCGACCCAATTGTTGCAGATCCCTCCAGGGATGATGAAATTTTCATAATCCTCTGTATCTTCTTCCAAGACAGCAGCAGCTTCCTCATCCTGACCGGTGTGGATAAAACCTCCACTCTTGAATAATCCTTTCTCATTGAAAACCCCGGAAGAAAAGCCTATGCCAGCCCGCGACTTGTTGTCTTCCAGCTCAATCATTTTTCCTAAACCAGCAATTGCACCACACTCAATGGCCAACTTTGCATCTTTGTAGGAAGCAAATGAAGGAGTTCTCTTCTCAACAGGCTCAGCTATAGATAAAGCTTGGAAAGGAGTTCCAACTTCATCTTCAGCATCTATATACGAGAAGGAAGACAAGTGGCTAACCAGGAGAGCCTTTTCTCCCCCTACCACCACCAGTTTCTTATTTTTCACAAATTTCAGCTTCTGGTGTAGGGTGGATGTCACGGCACCATCCTCGTGAATCCATGGTCTGCCTAGGAGACAGCTGTACGATGGGTGAATGTCCATAACCTGGAAGGTAATTTGGAAATCACTTGGTTCAATCTTGATAGGGAGATCAACTTCCCTAATCACAGTCTTTCGAGACCCATCGAAAGCTTTCACAACTACCCCACTCTGCCTCATGGGAGGCCCTTGATAAGACAGTTTTGAGAGAGTGGTTTTTGGCAATACATTCAGGGATGACCCAGTGTCCACCAGCACATTGGACATGGCATCGTCTCTACAATTCATGGATATGTGTAAAGCCAAGTTGTGGTCTCTTCCCTCCTCAGGGAGATCAGAGTCACAGAAACTCAAATTGTTACAAGCGGTAATGTTTGCAACAATGTTATCGAACTGTTCTATTGTGACATCATGATCTACATATGCCACATCCAAGACTTTCTACAGAGCCTCTCTATGTGGTTCTGAATTCAGGATTAATGATAACACGGATATCTTGGATGGCGTTTGTAGAAGCTGGTCTACAACATTGTACTCACTCTTCTTGATGAGCCTCAGCATCTCATCACATTCTTCTTTCACATTGCCGCTAGGGCCAACAGAAGTAGGAGTTTTTAGTACAGAGGAGGGCTTAACAACAGGTGCCGGATTCGGGGTGCTTGCAGCATTCCCAATCGGGCGTTCAACAAAATCAACCTTAGCCTGGGGCTTCGGTGGTGCTGAAAACACACGACCGCTGCAGGTCAAACCACTTACGTCAGCAATATTCACAACAGAGGAGGATGGCAAAGTCATATCTTTCCTATCTTCTACAGTAACAGCGTTGTAACGAGATGGAATTGCCTTTTCAGAAGAATACGGTACTGGACCGGCAGGCTTAATGATCAGGGAAGGAGAAACCTTCTACTTGCTACCATCGTACTTAATGATAACAGGCTCGGGAATCCGGAATACTGGGGAAATTACGTTGACCTCTAGCTCATCTTCGTCAACATTCTTATTCTGAAGGATCTCGATAACTCCTTCGTCCAGCATTTCCTGAAGATCTTTACACACCTGGCGACAACACAATCGGTTAACAGGGCAGATTCAGCATCTATCATGATCGTGTTCATAATGACTGTACTCACACAGCAAACGGTGCAACTCGACCAGAGACTATCGAATATGACTGACATATTTGACTTTGTACTTGCCAGGGCATCCCTGGACCATGTTAACAGATTTCCTATGCTCGTGCAA
Source organism: Lathyrus oleraceus (assembly GCF_024323335.1). NCBI lineage: Eukaryota > Viridiplantae > Streptophyta > Magnoliopsida > Fabales > Fabaceae > Lathyrus > Lathyrus oleraceus. The sequence goes on from NC_066581.1 coordinate 496,092,096, forward strand.
TGGGTTCTTCTTCACATTAGGACCTACGTCCTCAAAACACAGGATGCCACACCTCACAAGGTCTTGAACCTTGGTCTTCAAAGGATAGCAATTCTCCACGTCGTGGCCGGGAGCACCAGAGTGGTATACACAATGCAATTCAGGCTTATACCACCACTGAGCGTTAGCAGGTATAACTGGTGGGTCTCTCGGAGTAACCAACTTCCTCTCTATCAAAGAGGGATATAGTTCTGCGTATGTCATCGGAATCGGATCAAAAGTGACCTTTTTCCTCTCGTAACTCGTGCTGGTTTGATTACTGTTTCGAGGCTGATAGGCCTGCTGTTGTGGACGGTGTTGTTGTTGTTGATATTGCTGAGGTGATTGTTGATTGTTGCTATGTTGCTGATACTGTTGATTGTCTCTAAAAACAGGTGCTATGTGAGCCACCTGGTGCTGGTTACCGACGGGACGCACAGTCTTCCTCCTCACAGAGGGTCTTCTAGGTTTCACATGGGAGGTCACAGCATGTGCCTCTCCATCTTTCTTCTTTGCAAACGCCCCATAACGTTTGGCAGAAGAGCCTTCTTCCTTGGTTAGACGTCCTTCTCTAACCCCTTCTTCTAGACGCATCCCCATGTTCACCATCTCGGTGAAGTCAGAAGGAGCGCTAGCAACCATCCGCTCATAATAGAATGAACTCAAGGTCTTCAGAAAAATCTTGGTCATTTCCTTCTCTTCTAGCGGAGGCACGATCTGTGCTGCCAACTCTCGCCACCTCTGGGCGTACTCTTTGAATGTTTCTTTGTCCTTCTGGGACATGGCCCTTAGCTGATCCCTATCGGGAGCCATATCCATATTATATTTGTACTGCTTGACGAAGGCCTCGCCAAGGTCGTTGAAGGATCGGATGTTCGCACTGTCCAGCCCCATATACCAGCGTAGAGCGGCACCGGACAGACTGTCCTGAAAGTAGTGGATGAGCAATTGGTCATTATCAGTCTGAGTTGACATCTTCCTGGCATACATGACCAGGTGGCTGAGAGGACAGGTGTTCCCCTTGTATTTTTCAAAGTCAGGGACCTTGAACTTCACAGGGATCTTCACATTGGAAACCAAACATGATTCGGCAGCAGACTTGCCAAAGAGATCCTTTCCTCTAAGAGTCTTCAATTCCTTGCAAAGCTCAAGAAATTGGTCGTTCATAGCATCCATCTTCTCATGGACATTTGGGCCCTCAGATGGCTCAGAATAATAGATGGTGTCGTCTACCCTAGGCATGGTATGCACGACAGGCGGAGGAACAGCAAGGACCGGGCTAGATGTCGGCATAGAAGCAAAAGTTGGAGCAGGGCCCTCAGGCATGAAATTGGGAGGCATCCCCCACGGAAACCCGGTTGGCATAGAGGCTGGAGCAAAATGTGCATTGGCTGCAGGCACATTTGAGGAAACAATCTCATAGATGACTGTCCTCTGGGGAGGAGTTGAAGGTGTTGGAGAAGACTGGCTCTGGGCAGCCAGGAATGATTCCATCAAAGCACTCAGTTTGGAGACTTCTTCTTTGAGTTCACGGTTCTCTTGCTCTAGATGATTCATCAGTCTTGAAGAGTTGGCTCTAGTGTAGTACCGGTGAGTCAGCTTATCTTCAAAATAAATGAAGAGCACAGAGTTAGACCACAGGACCAGAAGCCGGGAACCAAAACCTGCTTATGCATATGATGCATGCAATGTTTGTGCATATGATTTGTTTTTATTTCAAAGGAACTCTAGGGTTTTATTTGCAAATTTTGGAAATATTAACTGTTTATCACATATGGAAATATCTCATCAAATAATATCAGGGAAAAGAAGTACAGCATTGTCAATTATATACAAGAGAAAAGGAAAATAATCATCCTATGGATCCCTAGAAACAATCATCTAAAGCTCGGGACACGGGAAGAAAAGATGCATGAAGCCTCTTCACCTCCCTCTCGTAAGCTGCCTCCATATCTGCCCTTTCCTTGGCGAGTCGGTCATACTTCCTCTTCCAAAACTTGGAAGACTGGGGAAGTAGAGAAGTCCACGCATCATTAGGATCATCAATAACTTGATGCTCGAGGAACTCTATCAAAGCATCTTTCTCCTTAATCTGCTGAAGCAACTCTTCCCTTTCACGGATCCAGGCACGTGATAGGTCTTCGTCTCTCAACTCCTCTACTCCTTGGTTAGGGAGGGTTGAAGGCCCAACCATAACCAAAGGTGTAGGTCTCGGATATTCGTAAGGCATGAGATACTCAAATGCTCTCTTCCTTACCCAAGCAGTGTAAGGCTCCAAAGCAATGCAATTCTTAGGACCCAACTCCTTCCTTCCTTTCTTATGAACCTTGCGCCAAGCGTGAACCATTCTGCCCTTCAAGCCTTGGGGATCTTTACCCTCCTGAAAGAACACACCCTCTAACAGAATGTTATTAGGTTTATCCTTTAGGGGGAACCCAAGCTGACGACGTGCTAAAACAGGGTTGTAGTTAATCCCACCACATGTACCAAGAAGAGGCACATTGGAGAATTCACCACAAGAGTCGATAATCTGCACACCATGATACACACGGTTATACCAAGAGATATCATCATTAGTGAGAGACATGAGTCTCGTGGACCACCGTAGACATCCCTTGTTCTCCTTGAAAGCGACCGTCTGAGGTAAGTGAGAAATAAACCACTTATGCAACAGAGGCAAACAGCACACAATGGCGCCACCACCCTTTGCATTCCTCATATGCAAAGAGAAATAAGCATCACCCAATAGAGTCGGAACGGGATTAAGAGCGGAGAAGATCCTAATAGCATTCACATCCACAAACTTGTCGATGTTGGGGAACAATACCAACCCATAGATGAGAAGTACAAATATGGCTTCAAAGGCATCCTCACTCATGGCCTTCCCATAAATAGTAGCTTGAGCAATGAGGAACTCAGAAGGGAGACCTTGAATTCCACCTTTGGTAGTCATATAAGCACCAACCAGGGATGCATCTATGTGCAACATGTCAGCTATCTCTTGAGAAGTAGGAATACTCTCCAAGCCACTGAACGACAACTAGTCTAGAATAGGTATACCCACAAGATAGGCATACTCCTCAAGGGTAGGCAAAAGCTGGAAGTCCGGAAACGTGAAGCAACGGTACAAGGGATCATAAAACTGCACCAATACGCTCATCAATCCTTCATCCACCTGAGTAGTCAGAAGAGGAAGAAGCTTCCCAAAGCGAGCCTTGAAACCCAAGCGATCTAATACATAAGATGTCAGATTCCTTAACTCTTTCAAATCTGGTTGCCTGAAGTTGTACTTCTTTGTATTCCTTCTTTGTCTTTCCATGTCTGAAAATTTTGCAAATAAACCCCTTAAGTTCCTTGAAAATTTCTTTTATTATTGATGATATGGATGCAAATGAGTGCATGAATGCATGAATGCAACAATCACACTCAAGGATCACGCAAAGCACACCAAACAAAGGTCATGGGATGGATCATATTATCCTTAATATCAATCATCCATTTTGGTGGATTATGGTTTACACCTTATCAACACCCAAGTTCCATTGATATTAAGGATGTATGAACGGATCAACCATGAATCAAGGGTTTGTTGCAAGTCACGAGCATGGAGTCTCGGTTAAGAACCACCCAAAGGGAATGTACTAGGGTTTAAACCTGCCAAACATGTTCTACAAGAGGTTCCCATAGTCATCATCCCATCTTTCGGATATTATCGGAGAAACGACTACTCGTATTCCAAAAATATTCTCAAGAGAGACTCTTATGAGTGTAGTATCGCGTAACAATCGTATCAAATCTTACACTTGAACGACTTTCACACTACATCCTAAAAATAGGCCAAGATGGGCTTGGTAAACTAAGGTCCTTGGCTTCTAAGGTCTATATTGGAAAGAGTAATGTCTAACCACAACTTACTTGTGTGACATTATTGATCCCAACATGACCTCCACCAAGTGAATGGACTTGCAAGTCAACTTGCTAAGGAATAACTCCACACAAGTCAACAAGACTACGCCATTCTCCTATCCTAAGTGCACTCGAGTCCGGGTATAGAACTCATCTCACAAAGATCACCAAGCATACAAGGAATTAATATCAAGCAAATCAATCATTACATACAATACAGTAATCCCAAATTGCACAAAAATATGTCACAAAACAATACAATACAACAAGCATGAAAAGTTGGCAAAACCCACTAGACAAGTCCCCAGTAGATTCGCCACTTTTCTGTAGCGGGGTATTCGTTACCATTAGAAATATTGACTAAATCCAAGGTAAACCATACAAGTCGAGTCGCCACCACACTTCTATTTATCCAAAGGAATGGTTAGAAAGCGAACAAAAACCTAATAGTTTTAACAAAAACTAGTAAAAGAAACAGAGATCTGGGTAAGGGGGTTGGTTATGCAATGGGAAGGTGTTAGGCACCTAAAACATCCTAGGTACTCCTAGGGAGCCCTTTTCATACTTGTGAAGGTTGTTGTTTTGTGAAAAATTTATTTGTGCAAACATGATTGAACAGATGAGAAGAGAATGTACAAGTTATTTACATTTTGTGTTTGGATGGATAAACCCATTGCCTACGTACCCTCTTAAAAAAGATTAGGATCAAAACCTCGTAGTTCGGGGTAAAAATCTCAAAACAAATTGGTGAATTGATTGGTCCAAAAGCCTTAAGGTATTTTGTTATCAAAGGGAGAAAACTCAACCAAACCACAAATCCACCATGTGAGGATAGCTTCAACATGCTAGTGAGGGGTTAACCCTATAATAAGCATGGAAGACTCATTGTCCATCAATAAGGATATAGGTGAGTATTATATCTACCACAAAGATAACTCAAACCTAATAGCTAAAGGTTATGGAAAATTTTGATTAAGAAAGTGGCCATTGGGACCACAAAAGGGAAATTTGAATGGGTTATGTTTACCAATTAGAAGTATATACAAAAAGTGGTCAAAGTTGACTTAAAGATTCAATTCAAAATGAGTGTTATGAAAAGAAAGTTTGAAAATCAAAAGCATAAGGCTTAGGTTTCTAATGTTGAAAACAAAGGTTAAATGTTTGCACAAAAAGGGTTTTGGCTTGGGTTAGAGTGAAGAGATGAAGGAGAAGGGCTAAGTCCTAAGGAAAACAAAAAGATGAGGGATATGAAATGAAACCACACTAGGAGTTCCTCTCTTGAGATCATATTGATGATCCAAGTAGCTCCCATCCTTTGGAATAAGCAAGCACAAAGTATAAGCAATCAAACAAGTCTCATAAGAGATCCTTAATGTATCTTGTATCTTCCACTTGGATGAACATGGTAATGATCCTCCAATTAAGCTCAAATGGAAACTCCTAGTTCAAGAGCACACACATCAAAAGTTCCATGGGGTAAAACACTCTCCTAACCAGAGACCACGGAAACAACAAACTAATAGGGAGATTAAGACTCGAGCCTAATAGTTGTCATGCAATCAACATCCCTAAGTAGAGGTCTCTAACAAGAACATAACTCACAAGTAAACAAACATCACACACTATATCCATACAAGAGGCTCAAACAATGGGTGGGCTTTAGTCAAGAGGGGACATGTCAACCTCGACAAACAAGCCAAACTGTAAAAGGGTAATATGTAGCTCTTAACCACTAACATTGAACGTTAGGGTGAAGTTGATCAAATCGGAAATGAGGATGAGACCTCATGCTCTTAACCCTGGCCAGGGTGAGCTCATGATAAAGAAAGCGTGGGGATCCAGAAAGTGGGATCATTTTCCACTTGACAGACTCTGGACAAAGATCTGGGGCACATGTTCTGAAGCATCAGCACGTAGTGCGAGCATAAAGAACGACACACTAAATAACGGGGGATTGGCTACTAATCCCTTTTATCCGTCAATTGCCTCTTCTCTTGGAGGTCTTAACAAATAACACATGCCTCTTCTTGGAGGTCTTTGAGCATAATTTTAAACAAACACAAACAGAGCCTCTGAAGGAGGACTTGCCAGCAAAATGCCTGCCAAAAAGGTGACAGGACTTCTGACTACATGAAGTACGAAGCTAACTACCTGAGTGGTGTGTCAACCATAATCCAATGCTTAAGGAAGAACAAAAGCAAACAAGCAACTAAGGTACCTGTACAAAGACTAAACAGTCAGTACTTCAGTTATACAACCAGAAAACAAGCAATGAAACTCTCTAACAGTTACACAATTCAGTGCACAAGTGCCCTAGCACTCAAATGAGCTCATGAGTTCACCACATCAATTAAAACCCTACAAAACAAAAATAGGTCAGTACTCAAATGTATTTGCATCTCACAAAGTGAGAACAAACCCAATTACCAATGCTAAGTATCCAATCGTGAAACAAAACAACAAAGTTAGCTTATGTACATCCAATCAACATATCAAAGCATAAACAACCAATGGCATGAGATGAATCAAATCACAAGTCCCAAACAGAACCATATGAACCCCTAAACACCAATCACCATGGCCAAAGATCTATCATACTCCAAATATCATTCAAATGCTTCAAAAAGCCTCAAAAATATGCACAAAATGAGCTTCCAAATTAGAAAATTCATACCAAATCAGAAATGCATGCAATGACTTTGAGATTTTTTGTGTACGTTTCTCATGACATGAATGTTCAACATGCAAAAAATCAAATCCAGAATGATGCAAATGCTATGTGAACAAAAATGCACCAATTCAATGTCAAAAATGTGACACAAATTGTCACACTTTTCTCTATATGTCAAAAATGATGATAACATGTGAGAAAAAATCCAAACCAGTGACCAATAATTCATGTCATATATGAATGTCAAGCATGCAAAAAATTGGATCAAAAGGCTCAAAAATGAGGATTTCACAATACATTGAATGCAATAGATCAAATTAGCATAATGTTCATTCAAAAATTCACAAATAAAAATCCAGACATCAACAATTCATGAAATTAACATCTTGGAAAAGTAGACATCAATATAAAACTATGAAAAAAAAATTGGGACTCATTTGGATCATTTTTGCATTTTTTATGAATTAAACAAAATAGGAAAAATAATTGGAATATCAAATAAAAATGGAGGGAAATGAATATATTTGAAACAAATCAGAAAAAACATCAACCGTATGATATGGCGCGCGCCTCAAATCCACGGTCTAGATTCAAATGATGAAACACACTGTTTCATTAATCCACTCAGCATGCACAGTCATTGGTCAAGGCACGCGTGGCTTAGGTCAAAAGCATCATATCCAATCAAACGTCCACGCAAGGCACACATGGCCTCCACATCATCAAAACCCTAATAATACACAGACGCCGGAGCTACAGCTTCGGTCGTCTTCTCCGACGACTCACGCGGCGGCGCCGCCTAATAAATTTCCAGAAATTCACCAAACTTATATCATTTGATTCATCTTTCAACGAGGATTCCAAATATGCTATTGGTTTCTCCTAAATCTCTCTAGGTTTTGCATATCGAAGTGAATAAGATTCTAGATCCAAACTTCCATTCAACCTAACTTCCTCAATTCTCACTCATTTTCAATTCTAAACATCTGTACATGCTCTACTCAACAAGATCTACAAGTCTATGATCAAAAAACAGCAAAAGGAGAGATCGAATTTTGAGTCACCTTGAAGTGCAGCTCTCTGAAATCGTGTTCCCTCAAGCTCTACAGCTCCAGATCTTCTCCTATGATCTTCCTATGAAGCTTTAAGCAAAAATGAACGGTTGAATCCTCTTGAATCCACTTCAATTTCCAAATTCCATTGCCATGTTCATGTTCTTGGTCTACTCGAATTCTGACTGAATTGCACCAAATGATGGATGAATCTTGCTCAGTGAAGCATGAGGATCAAGATTATGCAAGGATCTTTGAGGTTTGTGTAATGAAAATGAGAACTCAAAGTGAGAGAATTTTGGAGAGTTCTTGAATTTTCAGATCTGAAATGGTGGTTTTTTGCAGTTATGATTAGGGTTTCTATTTTTATATCCCTTGCTAATGACAATGCTAATCACCTTTTCCATTGGTTAATCATGATTAAGGAGATATGAAGCCATTTGCAAAAATGCAAAATGAGCTCATGTGCCCATAATACACGTGATCATCCTCATGTTACGCTTCCAATTCACTTATGGACATCCAAGGGTCATGATTTGAAGATTTGTTTGCTTGCATCTCAAGCCAAAAATGAATGATGAATATTTTCTTCATTTTGCACATGTGTGAAATAATGTGAATTTTGACCATGATCCCTTTGCATAATTGAGCCAAATGAGGTCATTTTGATATGAATTGAACATGAGAAGCATTTTGCCAAAAGGATGAACCAATTTGGAGCATTACATCAAAAGTTATGCCATTTTGAATTTCCATGCACACTTTGTGATCAAATGACCATAACTCCTCAACCAATCATCATATGGACATGAATTAGGACCTTTTGGAAAGGGGAGACAAAGATCTACAACTTTCATGTTCACCAAAAATCCATTTGAAACTTCTTTGACATTGACAAGTCAAGTTGAAAGTGGACCAAAACTTGCCAAATTTGGAAACTTTGAATTATAGGTCATTTTCCATTTTTAGTAACTTTTGCCATGACCTTTGAATCTTCAAGATGGATGTTTAGAATGATGAATATACCCCATTTGAACATGATTTAGGTGTATCAACTCATTTCCCCACCTCATAGCCCTCAGTTGACTGCACAATTGACTTTTGGTCCTCAGATGACCTTGGAATGTCTTGATTAACTTGAGCCTCTACCACTTGGTGAAATTGCTTCAAAATGAAACCCTAGCTCATGTAAGCTCCTTATAATAATCATGTGATCTTCATCCCAAGAACATACCTCATCTCTTACACAAAGGATCTTCTTGAAGCTCTTGGCCTGGTGATTGCTTAAGCTACAACAAAAATGTTAGTGACATATTTTTGTGCTTTTGGTTAGTAAATAAAACAAGAAAAACAATGATATACAATTCAATCATGCTTGGTGATCTCAAACCACTCACAAGAGATCCCTACCCAAAGGGAAAGGGAGCCAAGATGCTCAATGATCCTTGAGGCTGTGCAATGCAATGTTATGATGCCATGAGGGATCTTAGGCACAAAATTGGGGTCTTACAATGATCATTTTTGAAATTAAAATTTTAATCAAAATCATATTTTCCTTAAACATATAAAAGCGTTAATTTTAAGCAATCGATTTCATTAAAAGGAATATCAACAGTGGTTTGAAAGAGGTAAGCCCTAAGTGTGGAGCACTATTGGGTTTCCCCAAGCAGTTGGCATGTTACCCCTTTCATCCCCGGCAGTATGCTATCACCTGGTGTTTGTTGACTTCCCCAGCCAGTTAACTCGCCATTATCCCCAGTTGAGTTTGTGATTGTCCTCCCTCGTGTGGTAGGCACTTTATTACAATAGGTTTTGGGAGAACTTTGATTCCCCGCAAGTCGCCATCAGATTCATTCCTAGGCAGAATTTCATCCTGGTTTCTGAACAGTTATTTGTATTTATCCCCTGTAGGGTTGTCTCCCATTTAATATGGTGATAACTTAAAATTCCCCGCAGAGTTGATAGCAGTTTCCTCAGCGAATCTTCTCCTTCCTTCCCCAACTAGGGTTGGACCGTTGAGGCATTTGATCTTTTCTCCAGCGGTTGTTTCCCTCTTTAGTGGATTTGCCGAGAATTGTATTGATGATTCAAACCAGTGACATCTTGTATCCTTTGGGACTGTTTTGTCAGCATAATTATCATATATACATATACATCTACATATACTGAAGGAGAAGAGCGATCCAAAAACATAGCGGAATTTAAAAAAATTCTCCTTTAGTGGTCCTTACAAATGGGCATGATCAGTGATAGAATCGTTACCTCTTGTGGCAATTGTAACCTTTGATGCAGATCTACGGAGCGATCACGAACGTTAAACGATGACAACGCCTCTACTCAGTCCACACGAACAGATTCCTTCAATCTCAGTGCTAACTGATACGAATGAAGGCTTTGAGTGAGTGAGAGAGAGAGAGAGAGAGAGAGAGAAACGAAATTACAACTGCACAAATGCTTCTGCACAAGGGTTCTATATATAGAACCACTTGTATGGGCTGCAAGCTAAAAAGCCCACTTAAGTGTATGTGGCCCATATCTTATAATATGCCAAAATCACTTAAGCGTGTGGTACCTTACCATATTTCATATTCTACTTAAGTACACTGCACCTTACGATGTTTCACAATTCACTTAAGTGCACCGTACCTTACAATGTTCCTTAGTTACTCTATCTCTCATCAATCCGTCCTTTTGTGTGTGACCCTGTAGGTTTTCGCAGCATTGGAAATCATATTAAATCACGTATTTAACATAATAAACAGTGAGCAGTATCTAGTAACACATCACTGCTACCCAAGACACGAAAATGTCATGTGATCTGACAAATCCTTTTGAGATAATACTTATGTGTACAATTACCCTTTTGCCCTTATGTCTATATTGAACACAAGGCATAGACCGTGTCATCCTTGTCCAGTTCAATATTGGACCTATAGACATTTATCCTGTTACGCAGGATGGGCAAATTCCATCTAGGTCACTCATGTCCCTCAGCATGCTTCATGGAGTACCCATCAACTGTCTTTATTGTCATCCAGTTACGAACAACGTTTGATCAGCAATAAGGCACTCGACTCTACATCTAGGGTCCATAGTGGTTTCAGGTCGAAGGGTGGTATACACCATTATCACCATGAGAATAACTTATGACACTTTGCATAACATTCTATATATTATTCTCATAGCGGGTCAATCCAGTATAAATATTACTCTTAATATTCATACCTATGTTTAAGACTTGATAACTCCTTATCCATGATCCACGAGATATGATCATTAGTCTATATACATAATAGTTAATGTTATCCCATTTCACAATAAAGCTCGACTACTAATACTTTAAGAATAGTGTCCTTATGTTTAATGTGATCTCATGATTAAGTCACACTGGATACATTAAACGAACTAGCTATTCTAGGGACTTTATTAAACAAACATAATAAAGAAAAAGCCTTTTATTATTAATAAATAATTCGATACAAGTACCAAAAGTATTGGCCTCTGGGGCTTACCCCAACATATACATATACATATACACTCATATAACTCGCATTTATTGCGTTATTACATTTCTTGTGATTCTGATCCTCTGCTATGGAGGTACTTTATCCCTATATAGGTTTGGTGTGACTGTCCTCTTTCAATTTTAGAAGGTCATCCCCCCCTAAGCAGAAAGACTTTAACCTTTCTCCTTTCCCCACTGAGTTATTTCTTCAGGTATGATTATCATTTCAGCTTCCTCCCTAGTTGATTATCTGGATGGAACCATTCCCCTTGAGTTATATCCTCATTGGGTTGAGTCTTGATTAACCGTTTCTTTTTAGATCTTACCTAGATAGATGCTTTTGTTCCCCTGAGAGTTTATTACCCAGTAACTAGTGATATTCTTCTTAGTTTACAGTTTGTTACTTTTCACCCAATACCCGACAAATTAACCCCCTTTTCTCCCCAGCAGATTTGTTTTCACGTCTCCTAGGAAGTATATCCTTGATATGTTCATCCTAACCGATGACAGATATTTTCTTCCCCTACTTTGAGTTTATCCTTGATATGTTCATCCTAACCGGTGACAAATATTCTCCCTTTGGTATTCTACCCAGTAAAAAGGTAGTTGTAATCCCTATTTTCTTCCCCAGAGAGTTAATCCTTGATATGTTCATCCTACCCGATGACGGGTTTCCTTCTCTTTGCGGTCTTCTACCCAGTAACCGGTAGTTGTAAATCCTTCTTTTTCTCCCCTTTGCAGAGTTTATCCTTGATATGTTCATCCTAACCGGTGATGGACATTCTCTTTTTGGTATTCTATCCAGCACTCGATAGATGTAATTCCTACTTGTTATTCAGGTGGTTTATCCTTGATATATTCATCTTAACTGATGATGGATATCCTCCTCAACATTCCCAGGAAAGTTAATCCTTGATATGTTCATCTTAACCGATGACGAATTTTCTTTCCTTTGAGTTTATCCTTGATATGTTCACTTTAATTAGTGACGGATATTCTCTCCCTATGGTCTTCTGCCCAGTAACTGTTAGTTGTAAATCCTATTTTGACTTTCCCCAATAGCTTATTCTTACCCAGTAACCAGTAATGAATATACCTCTTGGTGGGCTTCAAAGAGTCTTCCTTGATATGTTTACCCTGACCGGTAACGAATGTCCTCCCTGTCAGATTTTTGTTATCCCTGTACCCAGTAACTGGTACTGGATAATATATTTCTACTCCTCCTATGTTGAAGGTCTTCTCTTCCCCAGTTGAGTTGAGTGTGTATTTCCGTAGTGGAATCGTTATTCCTGCAGATGTTCCTTTTGTCCCCCCGGCTGAGTATTTCTATTCTTCATGGAAACCCATCGTGTCCCCCAGCAGTTTTAAGTTGTAGTCTAGCCTACGCATAACCATTTACTCTCCTCAGAGTCTCTGTCTCCCCATTGAGTTTTCCTTACGGAATGCATTATGCTCCTGCGAACTTCCAGCCTCTCCAATTTCTTTTCCTCTGTGGCAACATTTCCCCACAAAGATTTATTTTAAAATTCCATTCATATGCATCATGAGGTCTCTTAGGGATTAAAATTTGTTTCTATATGTTGTTATTTAAGCCCATTCTACTGAGTCGATACGAAGATTTTTACCTTCATCTCCTCAGTTAGAATGTCTTTAAATAGGGGCAGCTGTAAGACCCCAATTTTGACCCTAAGATCCCTCATGATATCTCATCATATGCATTAGCATTGGGATCATACCTTGACATCCTCCTTACCCCTCATTAATTGGGTTTGTATTGGGAGATATCACCAAGCACCATGTGATTGTATTTTATCATCTTTACTAACCAAAATACGAAAAATATGTCTTTGCATTTGTCTAACTCTTTTGTAGGTAAGGCACACGATCACATTTGATCCATCAAGCTCATATCTAGGGTTTAAGACCCTCATGGCTAAGATCTCAATCAATAATTTGTCTATAATGGCTTTATACATCATATATGAGTCCCCATGAGCTTCATATGTTATTTTGATCATCAAATCATCAAAAGTTTAGAATTGGTTTGCCTTGGAAACCCTAGTTCATCTGGGTATCTTGTGTAACTTCTTCATCAAGCTTCTTCAACAAATGGTCAAATATTTCAAGGGAAACAAAAAATTTCATCATCTCATGCATATATGATCTCCCATGAGTCCCAAAAGTCAATATAATTGCAAGCTAGCAAGTTGGTTAATGGTGGTTGACCAGAGGAATTCATCTAATCAAAACTAGGGTCCCCTAGACCCTATCTCCTACACGTTTTATCATATGAAAATGATTCCAAGAGAAAATTTACTCTGAATGACATTCCAAACAAATTTCATGTTGAGGTCTAGATCTAGTTTTGCTTGGAAAGTCATTTTTTATGGTGAAATATTATAGGTCATTTTGTTTAAACCCAAATTTCGAGGTCAACTTCCCAAGGCCATAACTTGCTCAATTTTTATGAGATGAAAGATTTCCAAGTTGTACAATAAAATTCAAGGTGTCTACTTAAACGTTGATGTTTGGAGGAAGAGCTAATTCAACTTTTATGAGCATGTGATATGAGGATACATTATAGGCCATTTTGGACCAATACCATTGAACAAGTGATTTTCCTCAACTTCAAAAATGCATAACTCATTCATTTCAAATCCAAATGAGGTCACATTTGTGACCATTTTGGAGGACGTTGAAAGAGGTACAAATTTGATGAATACACTTTTCTCATTTGAAGCTCACACAAAAAGTTAGCCAAGGTGGAATAAGTGAACATATGGCTTGACACTTAGAATTTTTTTTGATATGTTAAATTTTCCAAACTTCCACCTCAAAATTCACCATGATACAAGTTTCAAATGGAAAGGTGTTCAACATAAGAGTTGTTCCTCTTGATCTAACATTTCCAAAAAGTCCAATTTCATTCATTTTGGATAAGATTTGGATGGTCTGCGCATGGCTTGAACATGGCATCATCATTTGGCAAAATCAAAACTTCGAACAGCCATACACAATTGCCTTGCATTCCATGTTTCTTTCAGACTCATTCACACTTGATTATGGACCTAAGAGAGTGACTTCATGGGCCTGTACACCCCCATGCAAGCATGCATCATCCATTTCCAAATTTGGAAGTTTAATTTGAAGGTGCAAATAACATGTGCTACAGCTATAAATAGAGGCCTTTGGCATCAGAAATGAGGATACCCTCACGCCAGCTTTGCTCCAATACCGCAAACCCTTCCATTTGAATGGAGAAACCTGATAATTTTCTTTGAAAATTGAGTTTGAATCTCACTGTTTTGAGATTCAAAACTCCAGGGATCCATAGCCTTTGGTTGATTCTAATCTACTTCTGCAAGCTTCCTGAGTGAGATCAAGCAAGAATCAAAGCAAGAGCAATCGAATTCTGCACTGCATTGAAGGTATTTTCCAGAATTTTTCATCTCTTCGATTCACACTCAATTCTCCATAATCCTCTTGGTTCCTTAGTTGTCTGAAGTCCTACCAATATAGGCAAGAAGATTGAGTTTCTTTGAGGTCAAATCGAAGCAACTCAGATCATGTACCTCAAATTTCAACTCCATGTATCTCTCAATATACTTGGAGTTAGGATAAATTGAGGTCAGATTCATGCTCAGTGCCATTTTTACTTCAAAATCATGTCCTACTTTTTTATTTTAGTGATGGTGATGAGTGGACCAGTCCGGCGAGGCTCGCCTGAGAAGGTGACCGGAGTTTTGCTCCGGTGGTGAGTTGGCATGGTCCAGAGCCATATGATCTATTCAAATTGTTTTAACCACGCGCGTTGGTTTTGAATACCTTGTTTGTGGTGCGCTGACTCAAGTCTATGGTGGAACGCACGCTTGGATCCACTTGATCTGCCACCTCAATTAATGAGGGAGATCAAGTCGTCCACGTTTTTTCTGATTTTCCAATTTTCGTTTTATTTGTGTTAATTTCATTAATTCATATTAATTTTAATATTGATCCAAAAAATATGAGAGTTTTACCAAAAAAAAATTAATAAAATCCTCTTTCATTTTCAGAATTAAAATTATTTTTTGGATCATTATTAATATTTTTCATGATTTAATTGATGTTGTGAATATTTTTAATTGTTTAAAAATAGTTTTAAGTTTCCAAAAATTATGAAATTTTTTCTCCAAGGTCCTTTGACTTTGTTTGACCTATGATAAATCTCATGGCCATTTCTTTGGTGTTTTAATGAGGTTTTAGGAAATTGACCAACCATTATTTAAATTAATGCATATTTTGATTATTTTTAATTGTTTAAATGTCAAATAAATTGTGTAGAGCCATTTTATTTGACTTGTTGAGTTTGACTTGTGTTGTTGGGCCTTGGTCAAGGTTGATTTGACTTTGTTGAATTAAGATCATTGGACTTAGGGGATTGATGGAATGTATATTCCATCTCCCAAAATGAATGGATGATCTTAATTTGGTAAAAGTCCTCCTTTGGCCAATTTGTGTTTGATCCATTCCCCCTCCCTCTTCATCTCATTCCCCTTCTTTATTCATTCATATCATGGACCTATGATATCTCAAATATCCTAATGCTAGTTGATTGTGATAAGTGGGTTGAGTGTTCTCCAAAGAATGACTTAAACAAAACAAAACAAAAACAACACTAACTTCTAATCAACTAACAACTAACATTTAATTTCAAGCCATTTACTTTTATGCACTTTAATTTTGAGCTTTTAATGCATTTGCCATTATTCATACCATCCAATTTGCCCACTTAATGTCATTCATCACTTTGCCCACTTAAACTTTCATCTGATACAATATTGAAGATCCATTTGAGTTTATCTGCAACATGATCATGCTTGAAGTTGTTACTTTGAACCTGTGTCTAATGCCATCTTTAAAGTCATCTGATACATGGGAATTTGGAAGAAGATCATGGAGTTGCTAAGCTTGGATATGGCTATATTTATTTGATGCATTGCTCTTCCTCTTGCTATTTGTGTATTGATATTGCTTGAATCTAGAGTCCAAGGGAAATTTGGGTTTCTATATGACATTCTTGTCTATTGGATTGCAACCCATTGGTCAGATCTTTTTAACTCTTAACTTTTAAATTTATTCTTAAGATTAGTCTCTTCATCTCCTCCCCACTTCTTTAATTTCAAAAATCTCTCCCTCCTTTCAAAAATCTTCTTTGCTTGTGTTTGTTTTCTAAACTTAGACCATTTTTGCAAATTAGAAACTTTGGCCTTATGCCATTGCATTTTTAAACTCTTTTTCTTAATCAAATTTTTCAATGAACTTAACTATACTTGACTTAAAATTTCAAAAGCCAAAAAGAAGTAACACTCATTCAAACCATTTTTAGGCCTCTTGTGCCTTTGTTAAACTTAAATTTTGTTAAAAGTAATCCACTCACTTTGAAATTGATACCACGAACTACGAGGTTTTGATCCCTCACTTTTATGTTGGTACGTAGGCACAAGTCCGAAGGTCTTGTCAAACACAAAAATATCATTAATCTCATCCCCCACTCTATTTGTTGCAAACATCATTTTGTACAAAAACACATATTCACATAAGAAAGGGCTCCCTAGGAGTACCTAGGACACTTTGGGTGCCAACACCTTCCCTCTGTGTAACCAACCCCCTTATCTGTAATCTCTGGCATTTTATAAGTTTTGATTTGAAAACTTCTTATTTTTGGGGGTTTGTTCATACTTTTACCTTTTCCCTTGGAAACAATAAAAGCGCGGTGGCGACTCTGGTTTTATTGACGTCTAGCTTATCCATAGCTTGATGGTCATGAATTTACCTCTACAATTACATTCGCATATGATTCCGCTTCAACCCACTTGTGAAGTAGTCAATTGCCACTAAAATGAAACGATGTCCATTCGATGCTTTGGGCTCAATCATGCCAATTATATCAATTCCTCACATGGAGAAGGGCCATGGAGAGGAAATGACGTTCAATAGTGTCGGAGGAACATGAATCTTATCTGCATAAATTTGACACTTATGGCATTTCTTTATAAACTTGCAACAGTCAGATTCCATTGTCAGCCAATAGTAACCTGCTCTCAACATCTTCTTAGCCATAGCATGTCCATTGGAATGAGTACCAAAGGAACCTTCATGGACTTCAATCATCAATAAGTCTGCTTCATGTCTATCCACGCATCTGAGCAGAACCATATCGAAACTTATCTTGTACAATACATCACCATTCAGGTAGAAATTTCCGGCTAATCTCCTCAAAGTCTTCTTATATTTCAAAGATGCCTCAGACGGGTTAATCTGACTTTGGAGGAAGCATTTGATATGAAAATACCATGGCTTCTCATCTTTGACTTCTTCAACAGTAAAGCTTGCCTATCAAGACGCATCACGGTCAAATTGGGAACTTCATTGCAATACTTCACCACAATCATTGAAGCCAGCGTTGCAAGAGCATCTACCATCCGGTTTTCATCTCGAGGAATATGATGAAATTCAACCTTTGTAAAGAAAGTTGAAATCCTCCTCGCATAATCTCTATATGGTATCAAACCGGGTTGATTCGTCTCCTATTCACCTTTGATCTGATTTGCAACCAAAGTCGAATCTCCATAGACTTCAAGATACTTGATTCTAAGATCAATGGCCTCTTCAAGCCTCATAATTCAAGCTTCATACTCAGCCATATTATTTGTATATTTGAAAGTCAATCTAGCTGTAAATGGAAAATGCGTGCCTTGAAGAGTAATAACCACTGCCCCAATGCCATTACCATACTGATTAACAGCTCCATCAAATACCATGCCCCAACGGGAACCAGGTTTTGGCCCTTCTTCAAGCAATGGTTCATCATAATCTTTCATTTTCAAGTACAAAATCTCTTCATCAGGACAATCATACCGCACTGAATGGTAATCTTAAATCGGTTGGTGAGCCAAATGGTCAGCCAAGACACTACCTTTAATCGCTTTTTAAGATCGGTATTCAATATCATACTCAGATAACAACATCTGCCAGCGGGCGATCCTCCCAGTTAAAGAAGGCTTCTCAAAGATATACTTGATTGGATCCATTTTGGATATCAACCAAGTGGTATGATTCAACATATACTGACGTAGATGTTTAGCAGCCCAAGCCAATGCGCAACAAGTTTTCTCAAGCAGAGAATACCGAGTCTCTCAGTCGGTGAACTTCTTACTCAGGTAGTAAATAACATATTCTTTCTTTCCAGTTTCATCTTGCTTACCAAGAACACAACACATACTCTCCCCAAGCACAGTCAAATACATGATCAACGGTCTTCCTTCAACAGGAGGAGACAGAATCAGAGGCTCAAACAAATATTCTTTGATATTGTCAAAAGCTTTTTGGCAGTCTTCGGTCCAATCACAAGACTGATATTTCTGAAGAAGCTTGAATATAGGCGCACATGTGACAGTCATGTGTGAAATGAATCTTGAGATATAATTCAAGCGGCCGAGAAAACCGCTGACTTGCTTCTCAGTTTTGGGTGCAGGCATCTCTTGTATTGCTTTGACCTTGGCAGGATCAACTTCAATACCCTTCTCGCTGACAATAAAGCCCAACAACTTACCAGAACGAACACCAAAAGTACACTTATTGGGATTCAAGCGGAATGAAATTCCTTTGAAATAGGGAACCATGGTTGCATATTTGGAATTTTATTAGGGAGTTCAGATGCATCTGATATGGACGCAGTTCTTTACAAGTCGCGATCAGCCGATGAGCAAAGTGTTTATGGCTATGCTCGAGCCCACCTGATGCTTGTGCGTGGAGGTTTGAGCCTTGTAGGCCTTAGGCCCGGTTTCAACCTGAAGAGCCACTGCTGACTATATTGAACCTCCACACCCATAGTTTGCACCCCGTTCTCAAGCTGGAGATCGATTGGGCCTAGGATGATGGGCCAACATCCATTCTTGCATTTTTGTTTCTGCACCCCATTTTTGTTCTTAGTGTTTAGTTTAATGAATTTAGTTTTTGTTTGCTAAAGCTCAATTAGATTTTAATTACGATTAATTCTTGATGAGCAGCATGTTTAGTTTAGTTAAATTCTAGGGTTAATTAGGTTTTTTAGGTAATTAGCTTAGAATTTTAATTAGAATAAATTTAGGTTTAATTAGAATTTTAATCGCTTTTAGAATTTAGTTTAGATCCTAAACAATTAGGTTTAGAATAGAGCTTGATCAACTTTAGGTTCTAGTTAGAATATTAATTAGAATTTTATTTTGTTCCTAATTGAATATTCGTGTAACATGACCATTTTACCCCTTTAGGGTTATTTTGACCATTTTATCCCTTAGGGGCTAATTTGTTCATTTTGACCAAATGTATGCTCCCTTAGGAATTTTGATTTAGAATTTTAATCGAATTTTGACTAACCAACGCATGCTCCTTTAGGAATAGCCTACGAATTAAAATTCTAACCATTAGATTAGGCTAGTCATAATTGAAGGAGAATAGCGATCCAAAACGCAGCGGAATTTAAAATTTTCTCCTTTAGTGATCCTTACAAATGAGCATGATCAGTGATAGAATCGTTACCTCTTGTGACGATTGAAACCTTTGATGCAGATCTACGGAGCGATCACGAACGTTGAACAATGACAACGCCTCTACTCAGTCCACACGAACGGATTCCTTTAATCTCAGTGCTAGCTGCTACGAATGAAGACTTTGAGTGAGTGAGTGAGAGAGAGAGAGAGAGAGAGAGAGAGAGAGAGAGAGAGAGAGAGAAAATGAAATTGCAAAAACTGCCATAATGCTTCTGCACAAGGGTTCTATTTATAGAACCACTTGTGTGGGCTGCAAGCTAAAAAGCCCACTTAAGTGTATGTGGCTCATATCTTATAATATGCCAAAATCACTTAAGCACCTGGTACCTTACCATATTTCGTATTCTACTTAAGTACACCGTACCTTACGATGTTCTACCATTCACTTAAGTGCACCGTACCTTACGGTGTTCCTTAGTTACTCTATCTCTCATCAATCTGTCCTTTGTGTGTGACCTTGTAGGTTTTCGCAGCATTGGCAATTATATTAAATCAAGTATTTAACATAATAAACAGTGAGCGGTATCTAGCAACACATCACTGCTACCCAAGACACGAAAATTTCATGTGATCTGAAAAATCCTTTTGTGATAATACTTATGTGTACAATTACCCTTTTGCCCTTATATCTATATTGAACACAAGGCATAGACCGTGTCATCCTTGTCCAGTTCAATATTGGGCCCATAGACATTTATCCTGTTACGCAGGATGGCAAATTCCATCTAGGTCACTCATGTCCCTTAGCATGCTTCGTGGAGTACCCATCAACTATCTTTATGGTCATCCAGTTACGGACAACGTTTGATCAACAATAAGGCACTCGACTCTACATCTAGGGTCCATAGTGGTTTCAGGTCGAAGGGTGGTATACACCATTATCACCATGAGAATAACTTATGACACTTTGCATAACATTCTATATAGTATTCTCATAGCGGGTTAATCCAGTATAAATAGTACTCTTAATATTCATACCTATGTTTAGTACTTGATAACTCCTTATCCATGATCCATGAGATGTGATTATCAGTCTATATACACAATAGTCTTAATGCTTTAATGTTATCCCACTTCACAATAAAGCTCGACTACGGATACTTTAAGAATAGTGTCCTTATGTTT
The DNA here is from genome assembly GCF_024323335.1 of Lathyrus oleraceus. Classification (NCBI taxonomy): domain Eukaryota; kingdom Viridiplantae; phylum Streptophyta; class Magnoliopsida; order Fabales; family Fabaceae; genus Lathyrus; species Lathyrus oleraceus. Next base: position 496,112,943 of record NC_066581.1, read on the forward strand.
AATGTGATCTCATGATTAAGTCATACTTGATACATTAAACGGACTAGCTATTCTAGGGACGTTATTAAACAAACATAATAAAGAAAAATCCTTTTATTATTAATAAATAATTCGATACAAGTACCAATAGTATTGACCTCTAGGGCTTACACTAACAATAATCTTTTAATTAATTCAAACCCTCCGGTTCAAATTGATCAAAAGCAATTTTGATCAATTAAATCATTTGATCATGTATGATCCCACAATCCATTCAAGTGATCAAAAGTCACTTGATCACTTGATTGGATTCTTTCTAGCGTTGTGGATCTCCAAGCTTCAAGACCACTCTTTCATGCAAGATATCCCAGTCACATCAAGCAGCGGATTATACAAGATAAATCAAAGGTCAACACTTGGTAAATACGATTCGAATTGAACGATACGAGCCTTAAATCATAAGGAATGATGAGACGCAGTTTCTCCTACCCTCGTTTATAGCAACTTTGTGTATGGGGCGTAGGCCTTATCTATTCAAAGCGTTCGCCGTTATTCATATACTTTAGTGCAATACGAATCGAGTAAACTACCAAATCTTCTTCATGCAAAACAACATCGACACAAGGAGAAACAATGCAAATTCTTCTCCAACCAACTTATCAATTATGAGAAGTATCATGCACCATGAGCCTTAAGTAATAAGGCATGATGAGACGGAGTTTCTCCTACCCTTTTCTAGAGTGACTTTGCGTACTGGGCGTAGGCCCTAGCTATTGAAAGAGTTCACCCTTATTCATAGACTTTAGTATGATTCTTACCAAATAACTATCAAGTCTCCTTCAATCAATAATTTCTTTTGCCTCAATCATCTTGCTTTCAGTCCTAGTGAGCTGAACTACAAAAGCTCTAATTTCCTTATTGCACTATAAGGATACGTAGGCAGGAGAATACAGATTCTCCGCGGACTACCATATCTATTAATCCATCATTCTTCATTCATTCAATCAATACCATCTTTTTGAGATCAAATATAATTTTCCCTTGGATTCGATGCACATCCTTTTAGAACGGCCTAATTGAAGTCCACCTTATGAACCAAGAGCGGTTTGGGTTATTGCTAGACATTTAATTCCTTTTTTTTTGTTATTCCAATACAGTGATACCATGCCTTAGGCCCCTCACTTGTTGGTTCATACCAGTTTTACTCGTCGGTTCAGAGTCTATTCCTTCATGAATCCAAGATATCGTTCTCCTTTGATTTCAAATTTCTTATTCCCCGACGAGTGATATATTTTCCTTGGGCCAATCAATACTTCCCTTTGGGTTCCATACTCACCATTTTAGGATGACCTAGTCAATGTCCATCTTTGTATCAAGAGTTGTTTTTCTCATTGCCATACATTTAATCCTTCTTTTTTCCAGCCATTCCACTACAGTGGTACCATGCCTCGGGCCTCTCATTGGTTGATTTGTCTATTTACTCTTTGAATCAAAGCCAATTTGCCTTTATGGATTTCCCATGCTACCATTTTGTTGGTACAAGTTATATTATTCATCACTTCAATCATACCCCTTTAGTTGTCTGTCTTGTCAGTCCTGGTTGCTTAGTCAAACACCTTTTTATTCTCTTTCCTTTGTGTTCGTAGTTTCACGAACTACAATTTCTCTGACTTTCTCATTGTACAGTGAGAATGTGTAGGCACGAGGATGCGAATCATTGGCAAGCCTACTTCTAATTATTCTTTCTTCCTCCTTAGGGCACCATCCATATCTTTCATAATCCATTGACCTACCTTCGATCATTGAAACGTTCACCCTAGTGACACATCGTTTCTTTAAAACCGAAACACAATTTTCTTTGGAATTCCATATATACCCTTTTAGGATGCCTAATGAAAAGTCCTCATTTGTACCTAGAGTTGTTTGGCTTGTACTCAAATACTTAGTTCTTCTTTTTTGGCCCAACCATACAGTGATACCATGCCTTAGGCCCCTCACTTGTGGCCCATGGAACCTTCCTCTATGATACAAATTCCATTTCTCCTATGGATTCCAATACACCCATACCTTTGGTTTCAAACTATACCTCTTCAGTCATTGTTACCAAATATCCAACTTTGTGACTTTGGCCATTCTTCCATTCATCTCCATGATGCATTCTTATTCTACCTTCATTCACTTCATGTGATATATCAGTTATCTTTGAGCCAAATACATTATCTCTTTCAGCTTCATATTATATATATTTGTGAACCAAGAGGTGGATTTGTTTGTCTTGTCAGACCTTGTTGCTTAGACGAACACCTCCTTACATACTTTGCAACTATATATAGGTAATCCCCTTTGTTTTCGGTTATTCCAATACAATGATACCATGCCTCGGGCCTCTCACTTGTTGGTTCATACCAGTTTATTCTTGGGTTCATATTTCACCCCTTGTTGGAGTTCAAAGAATATTATTACTTGGTTTAGACCATACTTGTTATCACACTTCTTTTCATATCCCACCATTAGTTCTTTGAACTACGGAGCTCTGAATTCCTCATTGCACCATGAGGATATGTAGGCATGAGGGCCTCAATCCTCACCGAGCACTTTATCTATTTCTCTTATTTTCCCATTCTTTCGCGAGTAATCTTTATATAGAAACCTATTCGAGCAAGGACAATCAAAACGGTTCCCATGGAATACCATGGATGTTTGGGGTGCTAATACCTTCCCCTTGCATAACAGACTTCCTTACCCATCATATCTCTTTCCCCTGGGTTTTATCGATGTTTTCCCTTTCCTTCGGGAATAAATAAAGTTCAATGGTGACTCTTTTATATGTTCGAGTGTGCGATACGTTCGGGTATATTTCCGCTAGATTAAAGCAAATGCTAGTTGTGAGGCGTAATTGCTCCTTTTTCTTCTTCAGGATTTTCAAATTATGCATTCTCAACCTATCACCATTTTTTATGGCAAGCAAAGTTTTACTCACATTGCAAATAATCTTGTTTTCACAAGCACACTAAACACATTGAGATGAATGGCTATCTAGTGCAAGATAAGGTTCTCAACAAGACAGTTCATCTCCAGTCTATTAATTCAGACAATCAAGTCGCTGACATATTTAGTAAATCACTTCAACCTTTATTTTAGGACTGATAGTTATTTTATTAGGTTTTCTATTATAATAATTTTCTCTTAGTTTATTAGAGTCTTAGTGTATATAAGAGTCCTATAGGCTATGACACTTTGTTCCTTTTTACTGAATCAATGATAAAAGTTTATTTTTCTTTGGTGATGTCATTCGATATATATGTGTCAAGAATTGACACACATTAACAGTTTTCCTTAGTTTTTACTTACATGACTCTCCTCAAATTCCCTTAATGTGTCGTATTGGTGTGCTTGAGATGACACATTTTTTTACAGTATTGCGCAAGTCTCATTGAGCTTCATGAAACTAATGGATAATTTTAAATTTCTTCAAAATTATTATTTTCTTCGCATTCTTTCTTGTTGAAGGTAGAGAAAAACAAGAAGGGGGGGGGGGGTTGAATTATTTTAAGAAAATAAAAACTTTTTAGAACTTAGGCATACGCAAAAACAAAAGAATTCAACACAGAATTTTATACTGGTTCGCTTGAAATTCAAAGCTACTCCAGTCCACTTGGCCAAGGTGATTTCGCCTTCAAAAAGGACTTAATCCACTAATCTTGAAAGAGTACACAAATAACCGTCTAAGAGAATAATAATCCCTTAGCCCTCCCAAGTAATCAGACTTCACAAAGTCACTTGAGGAAATATCTTAACAATAATATGATTACAGTAATGAAAAGTGCTTCTAACAATAAGCAGGGATTACACAAGATAAGTACAAGCGTTATTCTCACATTAGAGCAACAGCTCGTGAGAGAGAATACTGAATGGTGGAAGGATTGAATTCTCGTGTGTTTCAGGTGTCTTCTTTGGGAGGCGTTCTATCCTTTTCATAGGAGAGTGAGAAGACCGTTGGGTGATGTTGATGTCAGAATCTTGGGCATTGATGGATGATTAACGTCATTAATCTCCATGTTCTTTCCAAAGCAGTATTTGGAGCGCCATAACTTCCTTCTAAAAATAGTTTCTTTCCATAAGCGAATTTATTCAATGTTAAGCTTTCTTGAATCAGAGGGTCCTATAGTCAGAGTCTTCATTTAGCGATTGCAACTTCAGAGGATGCTTGTTGCTGATTGTCTTTAGAGTTTCTCTTTATTTGACTTCTTCAAAGCGTACGTCTTCAGAGTCTAGAGTCATTCTTCCCCTTCAGAGAGTCTGACTTCTTTAGTTTAGCTAACGCCTGCGTTTGATCAAAGTCAGATCTTTTGGTCGCATATCTTATGAATAGCATTTTAGCGCTTGATTCTGTATCTGATGATTGTCTATCTGATTGTTTTGATCAGAGTCTCGCACACTTAAAAAATTTCTTTAGGGTACCATTTTTGTTTCATCCTTTGTTATCATCAAAATCTTAGAGATACATTGTAGAACTAAATTTTTTCTTATAATCTCCCCCTTTTTGATGATGACAAAACAAGTCAGAGTGATGATGAAACAATAAGTAATATCTCAAAATCAGATAAAGATAATGGACTCCCCCTGAGTTAGATCATCATATTTAACGGAAGTTCTTATCGGACCTTCTTGTGTAGTAGTTGGTTTTGTACCTTAGCTATTATCCTGCATAACTTTAGTTCTGATAAGTCATTAAGATATTTAATGTTCGCAATGTCTTGAGAGGTTTAGATATATATATTTTCATCAGAGTTGTTTTAGTTCTCCCCCTTTTTGTCAGAATCAAAAAGACAGAAATATAGGAAGGAAATGGATATTCATATATAAGAGAAAACTGGTACAGATAGGCAACAATGAAAGCATATATCAGAAAGCACAAGAAAAACATCAGAAGAAAAATAACAAGCAAAGAGCATAAGTGCCTAAGGGTTTGAGGGCGGAGGCATCCTTTGGAGCAGCTGAGTCAGCAGGTTCTGAATGTTGGTGTTGACGGAATCGTGGTGATCCAACCTTGCTCGCACAACTTGTTGCTCCTTTTGCAATTCCTCCAGAGTATTCAAGACCAGAGGGGAAAAACCAGAGTTAGATTGCTCCCCCTGAGTCAAAGCACCAGCACTGGCCTTGGCGGCTTCCTCTGCAGTAATACGTGTTACCTCTTCAGCTTCAGCTTTTGCTTTTGCCTCAGCCTCAGCAGCAGCCGCTGCAGCAGCAGCTTCAGCAACATCCTTCTCTTCAGCTTCTCTGATTCTTTGCTCTTCTTCCAGGAGAGATTTCTCTTTTGCTTCCTTCCTGGCCTTTTCCTCAGCCTCTCTGTCCAAGCGAGCCTGTAGCCTTATTCCAGCATCTCTGATGAATTCGTTGCGGACTTGTTCAAAGAGGTATTTCAGCTTGAAGGCTTCAGAGATCATCCATCTGATCACTCTGTTCCAGTGGATCCTCACTACAGAGGGATCATCACTGATGCCAGAGTTGACAGACAGAGACTTGATCTTCTCCACTGAAGACTCTGCAAATACAGATATTGCTTCTTCTAATATGGGGAATGAAGTTTCTGGTTCAGGGTTAGAGGATGGGGAGGGTGGTGGAGTTGGATTGGTGTCATCTGGATTTTGAGTAGGAGGGATGATGGCATCAGAGGTTGGTGGTGGGGGAATATCAGAGGGAGACGATGTTGTTTGTTCAGGTTATGGATTTGGTTGATGTTCAGATGGTGAGGGTACTGGTTATTCAGGAGGTGTGGAGGTGACTTCAGGTTCAGGTTCAGTTTGTGATGGCTGCTGTGAGGCCAGAGAACATGTCGGTAGTTGAGCTAGAGTGGGGGATTAGGGGTCAGAGGGTTCGTTATATAATGAGATAATATAGTATGGTGGGGAGGAAGGCGAGGAAGATGATGGTGAGGTGGTTTCGTTCAGCATTTCTACTTCAGAAACGGGTAGGGTAGTGGTTGCGAGATTGAATTTGAGGGATGGTGGGTTAGAAGTTATGGTGGTAGAGGAAGGAGTTTCTGATGAGGTGTAGATGGGAGTGGTTTGGGGAAGAGAAGAAGCAATAGACTTTAATTTAACAGAGCAGGAAAGAGGTATAGACTTACTTGGAGAATCAGCCAGAGAGACTAGAGGTCTTGACCCAAAAGTTTCTCCCAACTTTTCCTTCTCCATCTTCTTGGACTTTCCAGATGGCTCCCATTGTCTCTTCATGAAATTTGGTCGACGCTCAGGTAGCCAGTCCACTGAGAACTCAGAAATGTCCACCCCTTGGTTTGCAAGATCTTGCAGATAGTGAGCCACCACTTCTGGAGGGTCAATCTTGGAGAATAAATAGAGACCGTTGGGGATCTTCCTCTGATCCTTGAGTGCTTCCAGGAAGTTCCTAGAGTTGGTTTAGCTCTGACATGCTCAATTACCCCCATACTCTTCAGATTTCGAGCATTCAGAGGTCTTCCAATGTTAACAATGACATCCTCCATCAGATTGTGATGGATCTGGTGATCCACCAATCCACTCTCGATCAGAACATACGAGATAAGTCTTACCAGGGGGATGTAGGTTCTGGGCTTCATATTATTTCTAGTATCTTTGGCAGAATCTCTGAGATACTTGAAGAGCAGCGCTGGCATATTCAGTTTCAGCCCCTTGTGGATGCAGTAAAGGATGGACTTCTGATCCGTGTTGATGTAGTCAGAAGAGTTTGATGCAGGGTGGTGATGGATGGTGTCCAGGATGATCTTTAGCCAGACGTGGAGATTTTGATGCAGTTCTTTGTTCTTGGATTATTTTCCCTCAACGTTCTATTGAAAAATGGTAGGGGCTATTTCCTAGCATCTACCAATTGTTTGTCTTAGTAGATGTGACAACTGACTTACAATTCATCAAATCAAATCTTTTTAGCAACTAACATTCATACTTTAGTTGGTGCACCGTGATTCCCTTCTCATAATGCAAAATCTCCACCTTTAGAAAATATACCATATTTCCAAGTTCAGCCATATCAAATGCATTCATTAGCCCCTTCTTGAACTAGTTTATCTCAGAAGTAAATTTTCCTGTAAGAAGTATGTCATCTACATAAAGACACACCAAAATCACATTTCCATCATAAGTATGTTTCACATACACACCATATTCCATTTCGCATTTCTTAAATTCCAGATGCTTGAAAAATGAATCAATCTTCAGATTCCGAGCTCTTGGAGCTTGTTCCAGCCCATACAAGGCTTTATGCAGTTTGTACACCATCCCTTCTTTGTTCTCTTTCATAAATCCAGGATATTGTAACACATAAATTTCTTCTTACAAAACAACCATTTAGAAAAGCCAAATAATACATATGAGTGTATTAGAGGCCAATTCTTATTTGCAACTATAACAATAACCAAACTTATGGTTTCATGTCTAGCTACATGTGCAAACACTTCAAAGTAGTCTAAACCAGACTTTTGCAGGAATCCTCTAGCTACTAACCATGTTTTATGCTTAGAAACTGAAGCACTTGGCTTCAATTTTATCTTGAAAACTCATCTCACACTAATGGCTTTCTTGTTCTGAGGTAGAATAGCCAATTCCCATCTCTTGTTCCTTTTAATGGCCTCAATCTCTTCCTTCATGGAATTCACCCATACCTTCTTCTTGAGAGCCTCATTGATGTTGATTGGTTCAAAGTCTACCATCATGGCACTCTCTATCACTTCCCCTTCATAATCAATCTCAATATCTTGTAGTAACTCAAAATATGTAAGTCTCTTTGGTATCTGTCTAACTTTTTATGGCCTCTGGAAACCTTCAGAAGTAGGACCACCTTCAGAAGCTCCAGCTTTAAAAGTTCCACCTTCAGAGGATAGATCACCTTCAGAGGCTGGATCACCTTCAGATTCAGATCTCCCATCAGAGTCAGAGTCACCTTTAGAGTCAAAGTCACCTTCAAGACCAGACTCACCTTCGGAGTCAGACTCATCTTCAAACGCATACTCTCATTCAGAGTCAGAATCACCTTCAGAGGAAGAATCTCCTCTAGAAGCATAATCAAAATCTAGTGTTGATACTACACTAGAGTTGGATTGAGACCTCCTCCAATCCCATGTTTTTGATTCCTTCACTAATGAAATATCTGTTGACTTCAACTTTGTTGGTGACTGGACAATAGAGCATATAAGCACTTCCACTGTAGTAACTTATAAGCAACATGACCTTGCTTCTGTCATCCAATTTTCTTCTAGTAGCATATGGTATATGTTTGTAACATACTGAACCAAACACCTTGAAATGGTAGACACTTTTCTTTTTTCCAACCACTTCTCAATAGGAACTACTTCCTTTAACTTCTTTGTTAAACACCTGTTGAGAACATATACTGATGTGGCAATTATTTCACCCTACAATTGCTTAGGCATACTTTTATCCTTCAACATGCTCCTAGTCATGTCAAGCAATATTCTATTTCTCTTTTCAGTAAAACCATTATGTTGTGGAGTGTATGGAGCAATCACCTCGTGCTCAATACCATGTTCCTCACATAACTTCTTGAACTCTGTTGAGTTGAACTCACATCCACAACCAGTTCTGAGGGTCTTCAACCTTTGTCCACTTTGATTTTCAGCCTTCACTTTGAACTTTTGGAACTCACCAAACACTTCATGTTTGAACTTAATGAGTGTTACCCATGTCATTCTTATGAACTCATCCATAAATGACACAAAGTACTTGATCCCTTCAAGTGAAGGCACCTCAAATAGACCGCATACATCAAAATGCACCACACCTAAAGCATGAGTTGCTCTTTGAGGTATTTACAATGAGAATGACTATCTTTGCTACTTTCTTTTCATGCATATATCAAATGATTTCTATGGTGCCACAATCTTAGAAATTCCATGTACCAGATTCTTTGAACTTAGATGCCCTATAAGCTTCTATAGTTCAGATGCCCAAATCTTATGTTCCAGAAATCACTTTCACCTTTAACGCTTCTTGCACTAAGGCATTGGGTGTATACTGTTGCAACATTCACCTTGAATGTCATGTTTCTTCTGAGTTCAGACTGCATAATCAGCTTTTGATTACAGTCATACAACTTCAAGATATTGTCCTTCATGATTATTGAAAAACCTTTTTCAATCAGCTGGCCTACACTCATTAGATTTCTATTCATGCCAGGAACATACCATACATCCTTGATCAATAGAGTTTTGTCATTGTTCAACTTAACACTAACATTTCCCATTCCTTTAGAATCCAGATACTCACCACCAGCACATCTGATCTTGGTCCTTTTATTAGAGTCAAAATTAACTAGCCATAGCTTGTTTTTAGTTAGGTGGTTTGAGCAACCATTATCCATATACCACTATTCTACCATTGATCCACTTGCATTCTCAGATACCATCAATAACACATGTTCATCATCAGAATCTGCTCTAGCTATGTTGTATTCTTCACCCTTGCTATCCCTGTTTGACCAGGAATCAGTAGCAAAGTGGCCAAACTTGTTGCAACTGTAACACTGAACCTTCCTCTTATCAAACTTCTCCTTTGCCTTCTGAACATTCTTATGTTTCTTCTCTTCAGAGGTGGAGAGTTTTGACTTCTGAACACCATCACCATACTTTTTCTTGTTCTCTAGACATGCTTGCTTCTTGTTTTTCAAAGCTTCTAGAGTCTGAGCTTTTAGAGGATGTTCTAACTCTTGTTCAGAGTTTCTTTTGGTCAGACGCAATTCTTGTGCCTCTAAACTACTCTGAAGCTCTTCAATTCTCATGGTGTTGGTGTCTTTAGAATGTTATATGGCTACAATTATGTAATCAAACTTAGGGGTAAGTGATCTCAGTACATTTTCAATGATTACTTGTTAAGAGAGTGTTTATGAACAAGACTTCATATCATTAGTGACCACAATCACTCTGGAAATGTAATAAGGTACGTTCTTATTGTTCTTCATTTGAGATTCTCATATTTCTTACGTAGGGACTGAAGCTTGACCTTCTTCACTGATGCGTCACCATTATAGCACCGTACCAGTGTATCTCACGCCGCCTTCGCCGTCGTTGAATCAACAATTTTCTCAAACACCTTTGTATCCACACACTGATGGATATAGAACAACGCCTTATGATCATTCTTCCTCGTTTCTCGTTGCACAGTTCTTTGCGCTTCTGTTGCATTTTCTGCAACGGGCATGTAACTGTCATTGACGATATTAAGAACATCTTGAGCTCTAAACAACGCACACATTTGAATCGACCATAAGTTCTAGTTCTTTTTGTTGAATGCTGGAAGCTTAGTGTTCAAGCTACCATTTCCGTTGTTCATCTTCGTTCTTGCGCAAATACAAACACTTAGTTCTCACCAACACTCGTGTTTAGAATCAAGATTTATTATTCTATCCGATTTCGAACTTCAATTTAACGCGAATTTCAGAAACAAAATCAATCACACACCTCACTACACTTGCGTTTCCCTACGAATCTAAACTAAAACTCTGGATAACAATTGTAAGAGTTATATAGACTATTACACTTTGTATCTTTTTATTGAATCAATAATAGAAATTTCTTTTTATTTATTTTGGTGATGTCATTCGATATATATCTGTAAAAAAATTGACACACATAAACAGTTTTCCTTAGAAGACGTTTGTTTCACGGTATAAAAATGTAATCCCATAAATAATTTTCCCATGCATAATCTTCCAACAAATTAGTTTTTATAAAATGTGCTTGAGCAATATTTTAAAATCCCAGAAAAATTTTATTTTAAATTTTTTTAATTAGTAATATATTATAATTATAAATAAAAAAGTTATATTTTCTTCTTATTCTTTCTTGTTTCTTAAATCTTGTTTTATTCTTACCACACCAACATCTACAATAAAAGGTTTGAATCCATATACAAGAAATGAATTAAGCATCATGTGTATTTGGATCTTAAATATAGTATAATAATAATCATGCATGCCCTTAATATTATTTCTAGCTAAATCTAAAGATGACCTAGAAAAAATACCTATGGTACAATGATTAGATGTTAAAGATGATATCATATAGGTTTTGCTTGTCTTTTAATTAAATATGTATTAGGATTTAGTTTAAATGTGATTCTAACTTATAAAGATGCTTCATATTTCTTTTAAATAAATATGAATTTTGTTACTTTCATTCATACTATTTTCCCTAGTCTCTATTATAAAAAAATATTTAATTTTTAAATTTATTTAATAATTAATATATCTGATTTATATATAGATCAAATATATTAGTTATTTAATTAATATAAAAAATATTTTTTTTAATAAAAACATAAGGGAGTATTTTTATAAGAACCAGAAAATGTTTCAAAACTTTAACACTTACTATTTTTAAAAATGAGTATTTTTGGCAAAGAAAAACTAAAGGCAAGGAAAATTTGTCTACAAATAGAATAATGATCATAATATTATTATTATAATTTTTTACAGAAAATTACATTTTAATAAAAAAACTAAATAGAAACTACCATATATATATTACCAAAAATACTCAAATAAAAAAAAAGAATATAAACAATAAAGACTAGGTTTGTGAGATAAAACAATAACTATTTTTTTATTATAAATATTGCCTCAATGGGAATCAAAAGAATAGTGTTGATCGTTTAATTTGAAATTGTTGTCCACTATACGTTCATGGTTTGCATTACCTACCAAACAATGTCTAAATAAATATGATATTAGGTTGCAGGACACATGCAATAGACATTCCATTATAATTTCATGCAAGTTACCCTTAGGTCAACCCTTTCTAGTTTTGATTTGATTTTCATTCCAAACATCAGAGTGAATAAGCTCAAGCCTTTTCTTCTTTGGGGTTCTCCCATTTGTCTAAAAGCTGACTTGCTTTTGTTTTCCAAGTATACAGTCTTCACACATGTCAATTTCTATTGACCTAAGACCTTGTAGTTTTCCATTTGAGTGCATGATCTTCATCCCTTTCTCACTCATATGGCCTAATCTTTGGGGCCATAGATTGGGACTTTCATTTTTCGCAACGGCAATCAAGTGACAAGTTCCCGCTGTCTTCTAAAGAGTACCACTCTTTTTACCGCGAGCAACTGTCATTGCACCCTTTGAAATCTTCCATTGATCACCATGAAAGACTGTTGTTAGCCTTCACTAGCCAACTGGCCTACTGAGATTAAGTTCTTTGTCAGGTCGGGAATATGTCTTACATTTTTCAATTCCCATTCAGACCCACCTAACTTAATCTTCACTACACCTTTACCTGCAACCTCACATGATTTCTCATTACCGAGGTAAACTTTACCGAGGTTTTCAGAGACATAATTATTAAAGAATTCTTTCTGGGAAGTGGCATGGAAGGATGCTCCAGAGTCTAACACCCAAGACTCTTCCTTATTCTCCAAAGAGTATATCAACGCGTCTTCTCCTCTTGAAGTGGAAGCAACATTTGCTTTATCCTTTACCTTTTGATTCTTTGGTGGGAGTCTACATTGATTTTTGTAATGCCCTTTCTTTCCATAATTCCAACATTCGATAGTCTTCGAATTATTGAAACTACGATGATTTCTGGATTTGGATCGTCGGTCCTTTGATTTACCACGTCCATATCCCCTGGTTGAATTTCTTCCTCTTTCCTCCGTATGTAATACTGAAGAGGATGATGATTCACCCAACTCTCTTCGCCTGATCTCTTCACTGAGAACCAAATCACGAACATCATCAAATTTCATCTTTGTACTTCCTGACGAGCTACTCACTGCCGTGACAGTAGCACTCCAACTATCTGGTAAGGAAGTCAAAAGTATCAATGCTCGTACTTCATCGTCAAACTCAATTCCGACTGAACTCAATTGGATTGTTACAATATTGAGTTCATTGATATGTTGTACAATTGATGTGTCTTCTATCATCTGAAGTGTAAATAACTGTCTCATCAAATGAACTTTATTTGATGCTGAAGGCTTTTCATACATGCTTGAAAGAGCCTTCAAAAGACCAGCGGTTGTCTTCTCCTTCGCAATGTTAAAAGCAACATTTCGAGATAACGAGAATCGGATAACGCCAAGTGCTTGCCTATCGAGAAGGTTCCACTCATCTTCCTTCATCGAATTTGGCTTCGTTTCCATGAGAGGTTGATGTAGCTTTTTCTGATATAGATAATCTTCAATCTGCATCTTCCAAAAGCTAAAGTCCACACCATCGAACTTTTCAATTTTCATTTTTCCTTCGTCTGCAGCCATCACTCCCACTTAAATTTGATTTTCTCAGGATCGTCTCTAAAAATTTCTTTACTAGAAAAAATTAGAAAAATCAATCAACTGGCTCTGATACCAGTTGTTAGGAAACTATGCAAAATTTCCCCATATTATCAGATTTGTGGAAGAACAAGTTAACGCGGAAGCACACAAACTTAATGAAAATAAAATATATAAATTCATTAACCTCTCCTCACATGAAAATTTCACAACTCAATTACACTAAAAGAATTTATTGAAATTATGTTCTGATGATCACAAATGAAAGATACAAGGCTTTTATAGCCAATAAAACAAGAAAGATGAATGGTTATTATTTAACATCTCCTCAAAATTCTCATAACCATTATTGTTTCTTTTTACTATTATTTTTCTTGTTTCTCCTTCATACTCTCTTTATCTCTCTTTTATTTTGACCAACAATCTCCCACTTGAAGAATGATTTTAATCAGTCTTTACACCTTGGTCAAACAACAACGTTTATCAATTTATTATTCTAGCAGGCCAACTGAAGAAGAGCACAACTTCAGTTTATCAATTGTCACCACCTTTGTTAACATGTCAGCTGGATTCTCACTTCCTTGTATCTTGCTCAATGTTAGTACCTCATCCTCAAGAAAAGATCTAATGAAGTGATAACGAAGACCAATGTGTTTTGTTCTTGAATGAAATGCAGAATTCTTTCCTAGATCTATTGCACTTTGACTGTCACTATACAAAACACTCTTCTCCTGCATGAAACCCAACTCTGTTAACAATCCTTGAAGCCATATTAATTCCTTACTAGCTTCTGTGACTACTACATACTCAGCCTCAGTAGTGGATAAAGCAACAATCTTTTGTATTCGCGATATCCAACTAACTGCTCCAGTACCAACAGTAAATATATAGCCAGTCGTACTTCTTCGGTGATCAACTTCACCGGCAAAGTCTGCATCAACGTATCCTTATACTTTTATTTCTCATTTGCCAAAGTATAGACATTTCTTTTTAGTGCCTCGTAGATACCGCAAAATCCACTTGACTGCTTCCCAATGAGCTTTTCCTAGATTTGCCATAAACCTGCTTACAACTTCCACTGCATGGCCAATGTCTGGCCTAGTACATACCATTGCGTACATCAAACTTCCTATGACTGAAGCATATGGAATCTTATCCATGAATTCTATTTCTTCCTCCGTCTGAGGAGAATGGTCCTTGGATAGGGGAAAATGACTTGCCAAAGGTGTGCTAACCGGTTTGGCATTGCCCATATTGAACCTTTGCAAAATACGATTGATGTACTCTGCCTGAGATAACTGCAAAATTCCTCTTTGCTTATCTCTCATGATTTTCATTCCAAGAATCTTCTTTTTTGGACCCAAATCCTTCATGTCAAACTCCTTTGATAACTGCATCTTCAAGTTTCTGATTTCATCCATATTTGGACCTGCTACTAACATATCATCGACATAGAGTAGCAAAATGATGTAATTGGACTTATATCTCTTGAAGAAACAACAGTGATCGGCATTGCACTTCTGGAAACCTTCCTTGTGCATAAAGCTTTCAAACTTCATATACCACTGTCTTGGAGCTTGTTTCAGGCCATACAAGCTCTTCTTTAATATGCACACCATATTTTGTTTCCCTTCCTCTAAGAAACCTTCAGGTTGGTGCATGTAGATCTCCTCATCTAAGTCTCCGTGAAGAAATGCAGTCTTCACGTCCAATTGCTCAAGGTAGAGCTCTTTGCTGGCCACAATACTTAAAACTGACCTGATAGTATTGAGTTTCACAACTGGAGCAAAGATTTCAGTGTAATCAACTCCTTCTTTTTGTTGAAATCCTTTAACAACTAGTCGAGCTTTGTATCGCTTTGAACCATCATGATCCTCTTTTACTCGATACACCCATTTGTTGTGAAGTGCCTTCTTTCCACTAGGTAACTCAACTAGTTCCCATGTCTGGTTGGAGATTAAAGACTTCATCTTATCTTTCATTGCAAGCTCCCACTTATTAGCACATGTGGTCTGACATGCTTCTGCATAGTCTTCAGGCTCACCTCCATCTGTTAGCAACATGTAGTCCATGTATCTCCTGTTGGGAACATGAGGTCGAGAAGACCATCAGATACCAATTGTAAGAGTTATATAGACTATATTACACTCTGTATCTTTTTATTGAATCAATAATAAAAATTTCTTTTTATTTATTTTGGTGATATCATTCGATATATATCTGGCAAAAATTGACACACGTAAACAGTTTTTTTTCTGAAGGCGTTTGTTTCATAGTATAAAAATGTAATCCCATAAATAATTTTCCCATGCATAATCTTCCAACAAATTAGTTTTTATAAAATGTGCTTGAGCAATATTTTAAAATCCCATAAAAATTTCATTTAATTTTTTTAATTAATAATATATTATGATTATAAATAAAAAAAAAGTTATATTTTCTTCTTATTCTTTCTTGTTTCTTAAATCTTGTTTTATTCTTACCACACCAACATCTACAATAAAAATACCCCAGATTTTGTTTAAATGTCAAGAGTGTTGGTGATTTTAGTATCACCCATGATTTTAGTAGTAATGAGATTTACTCTAGGCCGATGCAATTATGCGTTAAAGCTTGGAAACGAGTTAGGAGTAGTGCGGAGTGCACGCTCGTAGAGCCAACGTGTAATTGACTGCAAGTAATTGAAAACTGGGTTCCAAGGGGCGAAGCCGTTATTACCGTTTTTTGTTGAAAAGGTATGACTTTTGAACGTTTGAACCTTCCCAACCGTTATTACCGTTTTCTTGAAAAGGTATGACTTTTGAACGTTTGAACCTTCCCAACCGTTATTACCGTTTTTCTTGAAAAGGTATGACTTTTCGTTTTCAGTTTTCGTTCTCCTATAAAAGGGGGAAATCTGGCCTCGGTTTAGGGTTACACACAAAAACCATTCTACGTTCCAGAATCTTTCTTTTGCCAGAAACATTCTTTCTTCAAGAATTATCCCCACAAAGATTTCGTGAACCCAGGCATAAATAGGGTCGAAATACTTTGTTCGGAAAGTGAACGAACACGATTCTTCGAAGATTATCCAGGATTATCAATTAATTATCTAACAAACGAACAAAGTATTCATCTGATAATCATGGCTGGAGGAAACACCGTCAAGGAGATGACCAGAAATTTCGGAAAATTGGACAAGTTTCAAGGACAAGATTTCAGGCGTTGGCAGAAGAAGATGCATTTCATGTTGACAACGTTGAAGGTGGTGCATGTCCTATCTACACCGATTCCAGAAATTCGGGAAGATGACACAGTTGAAAATCTGAGACGCAGATCAAAGTGGGAGAACGACGACTACATATGCAGAGGGCACATTCTTAACGGTATGTCTGATCCCTTATTTGATATTTACCAAAACATAGAATCTGCAAAGGAATTGTGGGATTGTCTCGAATCCAAGTACATGGCAGAGGACTCATCCAGTAAAAAGTTTCTGGTGACTGATTTCAACAACTACAAAATGGTTGAATCAAGGTCTGTCATGGAACAATTCAATGAACTCCTCCGAATCCTTGGACAGTTCACACTACACGGATTAAATATGGATGAAACAATATCTGTCTCAAGCATCATAGACAAGTTGCCTCCTTCGTGGAAAGATTTCAAACACAATCTGAAACATGGAAAAGACGAACTGTCTTTGATCCAACTTGGAAGTCACTTGCGCATAGAAGAATCTCTAAGAGCGCAGGAGGATAACAAAGGAAAAGGCAAAGAAATTGTTGGACCCTCGGTTAATATGATCGAAGAGGGTGGTAGGAACGGTAACAACAAAAACAAAGGAAAGAAGCGTGCTTTCAAGGACAATAAGGGCAGTTTCGGTGCTAACAAGAAACTGAAATTAGAATGCTGGAAGTGTGGTAAAACAGGCCACTTCAAGAGGGATTGTCGCTTCGTTAAAAAGCACGATAACGCGAATGCAAGTGGTTCAGGAAAGGGGTCTAAGGACCAATCCGAAAACCAAGGTCAGAAATCAATTCGTGATTTGAATAGTTTAATTAAACATTCTGTTTCACTAAATTCTGAAGCATTCTATGTGCAGGATGATGCTACCGCATGGTGGATTGATTCTGGCGCCACTACACATGTTTGCAAGGATCGTTTCTGGTTCAAGACTTTTGTTCCAGTGGAAGATGGTTCTGTCCTCTACATGGGAGATGATCACTTCGCTCCCGTTGAAGGCAAAGGAAACGTGGTGTTAGAATTCAGTTCCGGAAAAACTGTTACTTTGTTTAATGTTTTGTATGTTCCTAAATTACGAAAGAATTTAATTTCTGGCCGTGTATTAAATAAGCTTGGATACAAGCAAGTGTGTGAATCAGATAAATATGTATTATCAAAGTCTGGTGTGTTTGTAGGATTTGGATATTATAATAATGGTATGTTTATGATGAATTTGAATGGAGTTCCTAATGATTCTGGTTCTGTATTTATGTCCTCTTCGAATATTATCAATTCTTCGTTATGGCATGCTCGCCTAGGACATGTACATTATAAAAGAATGCATGAAATGTCTAAAGATAAATTAATTCCTAATCTTGATAAAAATGTAGAAAAGTGTAAAACTTGCATGTTAACTAAGATAACTAGGCAACCATTTAAAAGTATAACAAGGAAATCTGTCATTCTTGAGTTGATACATAGTGATTTATGTGATTTGCATGCTACTCCATCATTAGGGCATAAAAATATTTTGTCACTTTCATAGATGACACATCTAGATTCTGCTATGTCTATTTGTTGCACGCTAAGGACGAAGCCTTAGATAAATTCAAAATTTATAAAACTGAAGTTGAAGTGCAACAAAATGTGTTGATTAAAACATTACGCACAGATAGAGGTGGTGAATATTATGATCCTGTGTTTTTCCAATCCGTAGGAATCATTCATGAGACTACGGCCCCTTACACACCTCAACAAAATGGTGTGGCTGAAAGGAAAAATAGAGTGCTAAAAGAAATGGTGAATGCCATGTTATCTTACTCTGGTCTGAGTGAAGGATTTTGGGGAGAAGCCATGTTAACGGCATGCTATTTGTTAAATAGAGTTCCCAATAAAAGGAACAAAACTACCCCATATGAACTTTGGTATAAGAAACGACCCAACCTGACATTTCTACGTGTTTGGGGTTGTAGGGCCGTGGTTAGACTCCCGGACCCAAAAAGGAAAACTTTGGGTGAAAAGGGTGTAGCTTGCATCTTTGTTGGATATGCCGAGCACTCCAAGGCCTATAGGTTCTATGTTATAGAGCCTAATGAATCGATCTCTATTAACACAATTATAGAATCGAGAGATGCCATATTTGATGAGAACTGTTTCTCCTCTGTACCTAGACCAAAGGACTCTATACCTATTTCAGATGAATCTCTAAGAGATGATCATTCAAATGATGTGCCAAGTCAAGCACTTGAACCCCGTAGGAGCAAAAGAGCTAGAAAAACTAAATCTTATGGATCTGATTTCCAACTATATTTAGTTGAGGGATCAAAGGATCAGATTGACACTCAATATTATTATTGCTATAGTATTGAAGAGGATCCAAGAACGTATGATGAAGCTATCAAGTCTCGAGATTCTGCTTTTTGGAAAGAAGCAATTGATGAAGAGATTGGCTCTATCATGGAAAATAATACTTGGATACTATCTGATTTACCACCAGGTTGCAAACCATTGGGTTGCAAATGGATCTTCAAAAAGAAGATGAAAGTCGATGGTACAATTGACAAGTTTAAAGCTAGACTAGTTATCCAAGGCTTCAGACAAAAGGAAGGGATTGATTATTTCGATACCTATGCTCCTGTTGCCCGTATCACTACTATTAGATTGTTGATTGCCTTGGCGGCTATTCATAATCTAGTGATTCACCAAATGGATGTCAAAACAGCATTTCTGAATGGTCATTTGGAAGAAGAAGTGTATATGAAGCAACCTGAAGGTTTTGTAATGCCTGGTAATGAACATAAAGTGTGTAAACTAATTAAGTCATTATATGGGCTAAAGCAAGCTCCGAAGCAGTGGCATCAAAGTTTGATGAGGTTGTTTTGTCCAATGGTTTCATTCTAAACCAAGCTGACAAATGTGTATATAGCAAATTTGATACATCCGGTAAAGGAGTTTTCATTTGCTTATATGTTGATGACATGTTGATCTTTGGCACCGACCAAAATCAAATTGATATAACAAAGAATTTCTTGTCATCAAAGTTCTCCATGAAAGATATGGGAGAAGCGGACGTTATTCTAGGAATTAAGATTAAACGGGAAAATAAAGGGATTGTAATTACGCAATCTCATTACATTGAGAAAATGCTCAAGAAGTTCAATTGTGAAAGTTGTTCTCCAGTAAGTACTCCAATGGATCCGGGAGAAAAACTTATGCCAAATACAGGTAAACCTGTAGATCAACTCGAATATTCAAGAGCTATAGGCTCTTTGATGTATGCTATGATTAGCACTCGACCGGATATTGCTTATGCGGTTGGAAAGTTGAGCAGATTTACGAGTAATCCTAGCCGGCATCATTGGCATGCGATAACTAGGGTATTCAAGTACTTGAAGGGTACAATGAATTATGGATTGTCATATATGGGATTTCCTTCGGTGTTAGAGGGTTATTCGGATGCTAGTTGGATAAATAATGCTGAAGATTCATCCTCTACAAGTGGATGGGTGTTCTTGCTTGGGGGAGGTGCTATCTCATGGGCTTCCAAGAAGCAAACATGTATAACTAGTTCCACAATGGAATCTGAGTTTGTAGCATTAGCTGCTGCTGGTAAAGAAGCAGAATGGCTAAGGAACTTGGTATACGAGATTCCGATATGGCCTAAACCGATATCACCAATTTCTATCCGTTGTGATAGTACTGCCACATTGGCTAAAGCTTATAGTCAAATATACAATGGAAAGTCCAGACATTTGGGTGTCAGACATAGTATGATTAGAGAATTAATCATGAATGGGGTGATATCTATAGAGTTTGTTCGGTCGCAACAAAACTTAGCTGACCACTTGACGAAGGGGTTAGCTAGAGACTTAGTAAAGAAGTCGGTAATTGGGATGGGATTAAAGTCCATTTAAATCTATTAGCTTTGATATACCCAATTCCCTTCTAATATGACGTTAGAAGCAGAATTCAATGTGGAAAGATCATAGTTAAAGATTGGAGCAATTATATTTATCTTCCCAGGGTATGTGCTCAGACCTGCAAGTGATGGTTAGGTTGAAGTATATCTTCTTAATGGTTCTTTTGAAAAATTGTAAATGCAGGTACAAGATTAAAAGAATCACCTATGTAAGCATGAAGTTTTGCCGCTTCAAGAAGTTTGGACTTGGCTTCCTATATGCTTATTAATGGATAAGGACACATGGCTTGTAAAGTGTCAAGTATGAATAGTAGAGTATTGTAAGAAACATATGTGTACTATATCTTCTGACATTCAAATGGATTGACGGGTTCAATCGCTATGACACCCAGATTTTCGAGTGTTTGAAATGTGTATTTGTACTAAAATGAAAATTCAATCGCAAGACATTTTCGTTTATGCATCTGTTTGATTGTAATATACCCTTATATATTTTATTGTATATATTAAGTAAATCAAGGATTACACTAAAATGGGGGGGATTTGTTGGTGATTTTAGTATCACCCATGATTTTAGTAGTAATGAGATTTACTCTAGGCCGATGCAATTATGCGTTAAAGCTTGGAAACGAGTTAGGAGTAGTGCGGAGTGCACGCTCGTAGAGCCAACGTGTAATTGACTGCAAGTAATTGAAAACTGGGTTCCAAGGGGCGAAGCCGTTATTACCGTTTTTGTTGAAAAGGTATGACTTTTGAACGTTTGAACCTTCCCAACCGTTATTACCGTTTTCTTGAAAAGGTATGACTTTTGAACGTTTGAACCTTCCCAACCGTTATTACCGTTTTTCTTGAAAAGGTATGACTTTTCGTTTTCAGTTTTCGTTCTCCTATAAAAGGGGGAAATCTGGCCTCGGTTTAGGGTTACACACAAAAACCATTCTACGTTCCAGAATCTTTCTTTTGTCAGAAACATTCTTTCTTCAAGAATTATCCCCACAAAGATTTCGTGAACCCAGGCATAAATAGGGTCGAAATACTTTGTTCGGAAAGTGAACGAACACGATTCTTCGAAGATTATCCAGGATTATCAATTAATTATCTAACAAAGAGCAATACTTTGAACATTTGAGTCAAACTTTTGAAAGGATGAGAAAGCCTTAACTCAAAATGAATCCATAAAAAAATGCATGATCACCACTTGTGATAGTGCAAGATTAATTTGAATGAGAGACACCTTCAAAAAGATGAAAAAAACTATAAAAACAAAACCTAAAGAGAAACCGTACAAATATATTCAAGGAGGGTGGGAGTCACATGGCTTTAAGCAAAGAATGTCTTGCAATATAATCCCACGTCGCAGTGTTTCGATTTTTGTGTCGTGTGTGAGACACCATCATCATCATGCATGCCAAATTATTTATAAATAAATAAAAAAGTCATATATTCTATTTATTATGAATTTTATGACATTGTCCTTTATTATAGTATACTTATTTGTCTTTCTATAATTTTATGTCATATTGACAGGTAGGTCATCATGCCCTCCCACTTAAAATACTTCATGTCCTTCTTCTAATTCTTAGTGTAACAAAAAAACATACACTAAACAACAAACAACTCAAAAAATTGCACTTTGTTTCATCTCTATTATTCTTTTATTATATAGTTTGAACTTTTTAGAATTTCGATGCACTTTTTGTTTAAAAAATGTTACTAGTAATTATGTATAAACCATTTTGCATGATCAGTGATCAGAGATTCATTACAATTCATTACAATATGATTTAAGTAATTAAAAAAAAAGATGATGGGCAATGAGAAAATAAAATAATTGAATTTGGTATATTGCTGACATACCACTCTTTAAAAACTATATATACCTTTAGAGTTACTTCTTCCAAAACTTGTAATAAGAGTCACTGTAAAAGTAAACTTTTTGACAATAACATTTTGAAAAGTTGCATTATTCAAAAAGCATGCAGTTGAATGTTCAGAATAAGTCCATCCATTAGAATCACTTTGAGTAAATAAAGAAGCATGCATAATAAATTTATTTATTTAGAAAATTAAATATTTATGGATTTTTTTTTCTTTTAGAAAGTACTAGTATTTGTATTTATTTATGAGATTAAAGATTTTTAATTTT
Source organism: Lathyrus oleraceus (assembly GCF_024323335.1). Taxonomy (NCBI): domain Eukaryota; kingdom Viridiplantae; phylum Streptophyta; class Magnoliopsida; order Fabales; family Fabaceae; genus Lathyrus; species Lathyrus oleraceus. The sequence continues at coordinate 496,135,471 of NC_066581.1, forward strand.
TTTAATAGACAATTATTTTGATGGTTATGGAATATTATGAGGAAATCAATGAGGAAGTAGAAGGTGATTAGGGCTAAAAAGGAGCTTTTAGAGACATAAGAAAAACAAAAAGGGTGAGACCCTTTATGGTCATTTTCTCCTTGGAACATGGCCCTAAAGTGTTGGCTGGCAGGACCCTTCTCTTTTGTCCACCCCTCCATTTAAATAAATAAATTATACACTAACTTATAGGGATTAATTATATTTGTGATTTACTTTTTCTTCTTAGAAAAAAATATTTTATCCTAATTATAAACCTCAAATTGAAAAAAAAATGTTACTGATAGATTATATCAATCATTATTGAAAAGTAGTTTTGGTGTTTCATTTTAAAATGTTTAGTTGACCGTGGTTCTGATGATTTGAGATCTAATTTAAATTCTTTTAAAGAATGATCCTGTTTGAGTTTTTTTTAGTTATTTCCCTGTTGTCTTATTAGTTTTCGGATTTTTTATTGATTATTTTATTTTGTTTTTTGTTTTTCAATGTGTTTAACTACGCAAATCTTTGATTATCTGAGTCCACTTTTTTTTATGGATTTATTTATATTTATATATATTATTTTTCCATTTAATAATTCTTTTAGAAAAAATTGTATATATGGCTAATTAAGAGGGGTTCATTGGTTATTCTAGAAATAATGTGTTATTCAAATACAAAATTTTAAAAATTATGTGATAGATTTTTAAACTTTTTTTATACAATTTAGATGAATTACAAAAATAAATCAAAATAAATGAAAATCTTATTTTTGTCAAATTTGTTAGTTCATTTAACCTTTAGGATAAGGGTCTATAAATCTTAGACTTTTTTTCTAGGAGGATAAACCCTTGTGAGTTTATTAAATTTGTGTTCCTCTTCTTCATAATATATTTTGATTTTATATGGGTTTGAATACCTATTATACTCATCTTAATAATATATTTTTGGTGTTTCAAAATATATATTTAATTATAAGTTAACTTTGACACTATCAACTTTGAGTAAGTAAATATTTTTTAATAAAATAATTTATTGTTTCAAGAATAAGAAATTGTTGAACAATTTCTAAAAATAGTATTTAATATTATTTCATTTTCCTTATCATGATTCCTTACTTATGTATATTATTTTATTGTAAAGTATAATATTATGTATAAACATACATAAAATATACTATACTATATGATATGGTTATTTATTCAATTGACAGAGAGACCTCCATCCTTTGTTCTTTATTCTCTCTTTCTCTCTCTCTTATAGCTTCTGCAAATAGTTTACCCCACAAACTTCCAAACAAAAAGAATTAATAGAAAGTGAGATTTGCAAGAATTAAAGGAACCTCTCAAACACCAAACTCAACCCTTTATAATCTATAGTTCATCATATTTATGTGGCTACCATGTTACTATTAATATCTCTTCTCTTTGTTCATCATCATCATCATCATCATCATCATGTCAAATTTCTCTTATTCACAATATAAATCCAAGATTCAAAACCCCTTTTTCTCTTCTTCTTCTTATTTCATCATCATCATCCATGGCTTGTTTTGAGATTTGTTCATCATGACCATGGTTCCTTCTCAAAGCAACAAAACTAATGGTGATTATGTTTTCTACAACAATACAACAAGTGATATGAACCACTTTCAATTTGTTGAAGATTACAACAACTACAATAATAATTGTTTAAGATCTGAATTTTTGTTCAAGCACATGGCTGAACAAGAGGAATCGTTTTCGAGACTCAACGCTCGTCGTCATAACGAACCCGAACTCGAACCCGAACCTGAACCCGAAGGAGAAACTATTTCTACCTCAAAGGAAAACGAAGAACAAGAAAGAGAATCAAACAACAACAATAACACCAACAACTGGCTTCAATTAAGCATAGGTAACACCGTCGTGAGAACAACAACTACAAAACACGACGCTGATGAGACTCAAGCTCCAACAAATCTGTTGGAGCTTGAGTTGTTATCACGCCCTGATTTAGAGCAACCTTCTATCAGAGGTTGCTCTACTTTTAATTCTTCAATGTTTTTCGAACAAACAACACCGTCTTCTTCTTCATCGTCCGTGTCCATATCAATGTCCATGCCAGCCGGGCCAAGTTATAGTCATCAACAACATCTAGTTCCACATAACTGGTCATTTGGTCCATTACTACCACATTCTATGGCAATTATGGCTTCTTCTACATCTTACATTCCATCTTCTTCTTCCTCGCAATCTTGTTCTTCTTTAAGACCTAATTATTATCCTCAATATCATCATGCATCACCTTTTCATTTTCCTTCATCTTCTTCTTCTTCTGGATTTGATCAATTTGATATTGCTGGACCTAGCTCATCATCTCATCTCACTTTTCGAGTCGTCGATCCTCCTCGTCGACCTCATTCCGGAATATGGTTTATGCTACAAGCCTCACAAAATCAGTAAGCTAATCAATATTTGATTCATTTTTCCTTCTTGCAAAATATTTTAAATTTATTTATTTTGTCATAAATTAATAAGTTTTTTTTTATTTGTAATAATAATAATGCAGAGTGAAAGAACCATTTTTGCCTCAAATACCTAAGAACTATCTTAGAATCAAGTAAGTGATCATCAAATTTTTTCTTTAATTTCTTAGCTAGTTTTTTTCTATACATTTTTTTTGAAGTCTTGTAAGTGTATAATCAATGCTGTTCAATATTTAAAATTTATGAAAAAAATATATTTTTTGACTTTTGGAAAAAAATTATATTCAGAGATGGAAGAATGACAGTTAGGTTGCTCATGAAGTATCTGGTTAACAAACTCAAATTGGAGAGCGAATCAGAGGTACTTAATTCATAACTAATCTTAATTATGTGTTAATTAATTAATATAGATAATGTGTTTTCTTGCTAAGATTAGTATTTATTTTATTCATGCAACTAAATTCTAATCCCTCCCTTATTAGTATCTAATTAAGGAGTAAGGTAATGAAATGTGCTTATCTATATGTGATATGGATAAGTCATTTTGAAAAGAAGAAAGAAAAAAAGTATTTAAGGAGAAAACAACAACAATAACAATATGTTGTTGGTAAGAAGTGCTTTTCTTGGAAGTCATTTTCCATTTGTGTTTTATTTGAGTTCCAAACTCAAATGAATGTGTGTTCAACTTAACAAATATATTATAGGGTTTTATGTTTTGTGTATTAAGTTTGGTGGAAGTGGAAATTTATAGGTATTATCAAGTTAGGTGTACCGTAACTATTCAAAAGGAAAATCTTATAAGTTAAAATATATAATATAAGTTTTCTATAAAGACTTAAGATAAGAAGCTCTTTTTCTATGAAGATTTTTCTTCAATATGTATACTAAGAATATATAGTGCATGATTTAGTTGAAAGCTAATGATTTGAAGTATATATATGGAAATAATATTGTTGTATTTTGCATAGGTTGGTGATTTTTTTTGTGTACTTTGCTTTTAGATAAAATTGATGATGATATTTATGTGCACGAGGCCATGCATTGAGTGATATTATTATGCATTAGTGACATTATTGTGTGTCCACCATGAATGAAACTTGAAAAACTTCATGCATACACTTCATCATAGAGTTTCACCACTACTACTTGTTGCCTCATAATTGCTTAATAAAAGGTTTGAATCCATATACAAGAAATGAATTAAGCATCATGTGTATTTGGATCTTAAATATAGTATAATAATAATCATGCATGCCCTTAAGATTATTTCTAGCTAAATCTAAAGATGACCTAGAAAAAATACCTATGGTGCAATGATTAGATGTTAAAGATGATATCATATAGGTTTTGCTTTCTTTTAATTAAATATGTATTAGGATTTAGTTTAAATGTGATTCAAACTTATAAAGATGCTTCATGTTTCTTTTAAATAAATATGAATTTTGTTACTTTCATTCATACTATTTTCCCTAGTCTCTATTATAAAAAAATATTTAATTTTTAAATTTATTTAATAATTAATATATCCGGTTTATATATAAATCAAATAAATTAATTATTCAATTAATATAAAATATATATTTTTAATAAAAACATAAGGAAGTATTTTTATAAGAACCAGAAAATGTTTCAAAACTTTAACACTTACTATTTTTAAAAATGAGTATTTTTGGCAAAGAAAAACTAAAGGCAAGGAAAATTTGTCTACAAATAGAATAATGATCATAATATTATTATTATTTTTTTTAACAGAAAATTACATTTTAATAAAAAACTAAATAGAAAATACCACATATATATAACAAAAAATACTCAAATAAAAAAAAAGAATATAAACAATAAAGACTAGGCTTGTGAGATAAAACAATAACTATTTTTTTATTATAAATATTGCCTCAATGTGAATCAAAAGAATAGTGTTGATTGTTTAATTTGAAATTGTTGTCCACTATACGTTCATGGTTTGCATTACCTACCAAACAATGTCTAAATAAATATGATATTAGGTTGCAGGACACATGCAATAGACATTCCATTATAATTTCATGCAAGTTACCCTTAGGTCAACCCTTTCTAGTTTTGATTTGATTTTCATTCCAAATATTCCTTATTTTATTGCAATATTCTTTCCCTTACAACTCATGCTTTTAAGATCAGATTAAGACTCTACAACATCTTAATAATGATGATAATTAGTATAATTAATTTGAGTTGTTCTATGTTTAGAATATGTAACGCACTCAACATTCTCCTATGTAGCTGCATGCATGTTTGATGTTATGATGTAGTCAACCTAAGACTAGTTGGTTTTTTATAAGCTAAATCAATGCTTATAAAATATGAATATGGATAGCTGGTTAGGAGGTTCCATGCTGCCCAAAACGGCAAATCTCACACATGATTGAATGATTAGGGAGGCAAATATGTAGATTCTCTATAGGTGTTTTTTATTGGAGGGAAAACATGGATGAAGAGGGTGCGAAGAGTTTGCATGCAAAGAGGAATTTTAAACTTGGTATAAACATGAGTCAATCAGCCATTTAACAGATTTTAGATGGTTGGGTAGCTCAAATGATTTGAGCGTGAAGGAATTGAAAAATTAGGATTCAAATAACAATTTATGAAAAAAAAAAAGTAATTGACAATTAATTAGTAACATTATCTATAAACAAAACTATTTTAAAGATTTGAGGATTGATAGAGTATTTGTTATAGAAGAAAGAGAATGTTAACATTTTAAATTTTTTTTGAAGTAAGGAATATAATTAATTAAGTATTAGGGGTACTCTAACTCATCTTATAAAGGAAGAGCATTTATACAAGAGAGAAGAGAAAATCCAAACCAACCGAGTCTAGGACAAACAAGATAAATGATCTTGATAGAAAGAAAAAAAAATTACAGTTGAAATAAGAACTTTTTCCTACTAAAGTCCACTTCTAAGTCAACAACTTAATCTCCTCCTGCCCACGATCCTGTATCTCAAACCGAAGTAACCTTAAGAGAACTCAAAAGGAACAAATCAAGAAATAATTCCTTCAGAGGACAACCATGAATCCAACGAGCCGACCAAAAAGGGATTGATGTTTTGTCGCCGACAGAAAAACTCACAAAGTCAGAGAAAAGGTAATTCGAACCATTCGCACTATAGCAAAGTTAACAAGATCCTTCCACCAGGTAGACCCTATCTTAGTATTACATGCTCTATTACCTTCCAAGATTGCTTTCCTGGTATTTTTCGTATCTAGCTTTAAGAATCTCTAGCCAAAGAGCGTCGTGTTCGACTAAAATTCTCCATTTCCACTTCTACAATAACGCTATGTTGAACTCATCCATCTTCTTCACCCTAAGACCTTCTTGTCCAACCGGTTTGCACACCTGATTCTAAGCAACCCAAACTATCTTATTTTTCTCCCCTGAACCACCCAAAAGAACCTATTATGAATGCTCTCGATCTCTTTCCAAACAGAAATTGGGGCTTTATAGAAATCCATAAAGAAAATAGAAAGACTCTTAAGGACTGACTTGATCAACAAGATTCTTCTTCCTATAGATAAGAGTTTGCCCTTCCACGAAGCTAACCTTGTTATAACTTTCCCCACCAAAGACTTCCACGTATTAATTCATCTAGGGTTGGCTCCAATAAGAATGCCGAGAAACGCAAAAGCTCTATCCTCCACCCTGTAAGACAGAAAACTAGCAACGATAGACATAAAGTAAGGGTTTAAGTTCAGTCCAATCACTCTTCTCTTGACAAAATTTACACCTACACCTGAAACAATCTCGAATCCTCTCAATATCGCTTTAATGGCTCACACGTTCTTCCGATTTCCGTCTCCAATGATAAGGTTATAAATAATGTGTGTCTCAAATAGATAGAATTTGATATCACATTAGAATTTTGGATAAGAATAACACAACCTTATAAAATTGACTTGTAAGATGGAGAGTGTCACTCTGTATAAACTCTCTATAACTTTACCTCTAATCATTGTAGAACCTGGATTTTTCACAATAATAGGGAAGCATGTGGCTTCATGGACACAAAGACTCAAATGTTGTGAAGAGTGAAATGGGGTCTTTGTTGGAACAAGAGGTTAAGACACATATTCCACATTTGTAAGTTATGGATGTTGTTGAAGATTAAAGAATGCTTAATTTAACAAAGTTTGAGATCAAGATGGCTTAAAATATATAATTAAGCTAACTACTCAAGCATGTGAATGTTGCCAATGATTTGGAAATTATGGAAGCAAAGTAAGTACCAATTGGAATTGTGTCTAAGAAAAAGTAGCACATAAAAACACAATAAAAAGAGGAATAACCAAGAGAGAAAAAAGTAGGAGTCCGAAATAAGAAGGTGAAAATCAAAACAACCACAAAAGCGACAACCGAAAACATTCTAAGCCAAAGAGACGAGTACAAAAAATACATCCACCAAAAGAGCTACAAAGAAAAAAAAAAGGTAAATAGTCAACCACGACTCTCAAGAAAGCGTTTAGAAGTGAATGTCACACTTTCACTATTCGTTCTTGAAAAGAAGATGATCCTCTTTATAGCTCCATTAAGATTATGAGTTTTCTATTAAGTTGTTCCCCTTTATCTACCGTCGACATATTTCCAGAAAAGATAAAGTCATTATGAGCCTTCCAAATTAACCAAACCACTTAATATCATATTATTGTAAAGGAAACCCTAATTCTCTTATCCTTTTCCCCGAACCCAAATGCAAACTCATAAAAAAGGTCAACAATAGTTGGTGTCATAAGCACCTATATTCTTAAGCATATGAAAATACTATGTTTAATATCTTAAGTGAATCAATAAACTGATTCCACCTAACAAGTACTGGAAAAAACCATGAAATAGAATTAAGAATCATGTTAATCCTCCCCCTAAATAAGTTATGTATCATAAAAACTTTATACTAAATATGTTTCTAAGAAAAACCGATAATGTTGGAGGGACCCAACTCTTCCACACTCTAGCTAGAGTCTTAACCACCTAATATAGTTTAGAGCCTTCATCTAGAGCACCCATAATCAGAGGTAAATATATTGAGCTGGTAGAGTAACTACCTTTAAATGAATGCTTCCATTGCCGAGAGTTCTCCTCATTAGACTGAACATCCCCCTAATAAGGTCTTAACCATGGAAGCCAAAAGGTCATCCTACCAAACTAAAAATTCTATGTCTCCACCTAAAATTTAGAATCCACTCACTATATACCCGTTGTCCTGTTTGACCCACAAGTTAATCATGTTGATTTTAGACTATAAACAACCTCTTGTAACTATCATTAAGAGGCCTAACATATACCTAAATCTTTTCCATTCACCTTAACCACTCCTAAAAAAAGTATTTTGAATTCAAATCAACAATTGCCCTTAAAACATCATTTTTCCACAAAGAAGATGTTCCCTTAAATCCATCTATGAAACCTCAAAGATGAGACATGCCCTAATGAGATCCAAACCTAGAGAATGACATGCGACAATGAATATTTAATGACATTTACATTAAAAAAAAAAAGAAGTTTACCATTGTCATCTCTCACACACCAAGGTCACAATTCCTCTTAGGCTTATAAACATCTTCCTACCTATGTCATCTTGGAGTCTCCTTTGAAGCCACCTTATAGGAACCACATTTTCATATGAATAACTGACTCTAAACTTTAACGGACATTCTCATAAAAGAAATGTATAGAATAGATATTACACTCAACATATAATTAATCAGAACCATCCGACCACTGATAGACCTATTAATTCATGATGAAGTAAGCCTATAAGAAATAAATATGATCAGAGATTCCCAATTGGACAACCTTTTGTAATTATCATCAATTGAATTAAAGTATCATTTACATATTGCATGTGAGAGACTGACAAATCAGAATTCCCCATTTTCAAACTCTGGTATCTATTAAAAGTGATTTTGTTCTTCTTAAGACCTTCTTCCACTAATAGTAAACATAATGTGTGTCGGGGGATTACCCTACTTAAGGTTCATGTGAATATTCATATATTTTCATTGGAGTTTATTTGAGAAAACTTGTCGAAAAACACAAGCTCGAATCGACACCCTCCACTTCTCACAAAGTCCAAAATTTCAAAATGCTTAGTCATATTAAATTTTTGGAGATCCTATGTGTAGGTTAGCTACGATTTATGTGTGACAAAAAATAATACTTGGAGCAAAATTACAACTGTGATTTGAAGTAGTTAAAATAAAGGGTGTTATGGGAGATTTCCACTAGACAACATTGAACATTGTGAGACTTCCTCTTTTTTTAGAGCAACACATTTGTGAGAGACACATCACATATTCACCCAAAATCTTAAAGTGATAGATGGACGAGTTCTATCACTTATAAATGCGCAAGTATCCACATTTTCAATCAATGTGGAACTATTACTCACACTTGCTACATTCTCAACACTCTCCGTAAAGTGTGAGTGCACAATGCTCCCCCTCAAATGGAAGCTCTTCTTACTTCCAAAAACTCTTGTACCGCATAGAGCGTTTCTTACCCACCATCTTTGTGGCACCGTTGACACTTTTCAACTGAACGTTTTTTACTCACCACCCTTGTGGCGCCGTTGACTTTTTTTATACAAGTAAACCGATCCCTTTCTCGAATCAGGATCTGATACCATATGTTGGGAGAGATTTTCACAACGGAGCATTGAACATTATGACACTTCTTTTTTCTAGAGCAACACCTTTGTGAGAGACACACCACATATTCACCTAAAATCTTAAAGTGATAGGTGGGTAGATTCTCTCACTTATAAATGCTCAAATCTTCACATTTCTAATCAATATTAAACTATTACCCACACTACTCATACTTGATACATTCTCAATAGAGAAATCAAAAAATTCAAATTTTAAAATAGAAGAATTGGAGTACCTTTGTTTATAAAAAATAAACACACAAACAATAAGATAGATGTTTAGAAATCTTCATAAGAGTTGAAAAGAAAGACACAAATTATTTATCTTTGCAATAAATATTAACAAGAATACTATATAGTCTAAGAAATCATTAATTCAAGAAAGCAATATTGTTTTTCATTGTACCACACTTTTTCTTCACCTTTCCTAATTGCTTTTGTAATTTATAAAGAATGCATTGACTTTAAGATATGTCTAATGTTGTTGATTTAAGTAAAACATGATATTCTAGGGCTTTGAAAATCACACGTGGACGTGTCATTCTCACCACTCAAAACCTATCTGCATGCCCTCTCCTTCTCGTCATGCTAAGGCCAAACCCATTTTATTATGTAGGCCCTTTTTCTCCTTTTGGCTTAAAAGGCTCCATTGATTTTTCAAGTGCTGCACTCTCATATAAATGGAGCCAAAAGAAAGAACCACATCATGTATAGCATCTTCCACCTACCACAGTAGCTAGTCTCTAATAAGAACAAAAACTTTAATATAATTCAAAGTATCATAGATGTATATGTGGGTTTCTACATGTATATCCGTATATTATGGCTAAATAGTAAATATGGGTCCAAACTATATTAAATTAATAATTAATTATTTTTTTTACTAAAATTGACACTCATTCAAATTGATAAAATACATTGAATAGTATAAGTTCAAAATTGTTATAAACTAAAAAAATGAATCTGCAGACTCACAATATACACGTTATTAGCATATAACGGTAAAATGATTAAAAAATGTGACAAAGTCTACGATTATAACAAAATTGAAATACTCAAAATACTCATATTTTCGAGTCTGCAGTGTTGACGATGTCAAAGTCATTGATTGAATATGTACTGAGTCGAAACTAATATGTCAATCTGAACTGAACAAATATCACAAGAAGATAGAAAATAAAGAACGGTGTAATAAGACGACGATCAACACAACGTCGTACTAAAGCGATGAAATCACAAAGAACAGAACTAAAAATCTATGTGAAATCATTTATTTGAATAAAAAGAAAAAAAATTAAAAGAGTAATTCGATGAAAATAAATTAGGGTTGAAGAAAAGAAGACGGCTTAGTTTTTTTTTCTCTAAATTAATAATTAAATTTAAATCTATATTATGTAAAGGAAAATTTCGAACTAACTATTAGAATAAAGTGCTATTATTTGAAAATAGCTTTATAAATATAACTTAGTTAATTTATATAAAACTTGGGTTTTTCAAATACTTTAAGATATGGCATGAACTTAGCTTCTTTTTTTCTTCGTTGACATGACATTTAGAATTGTTAGCTATTTATAGTTGATGATGTAAAATCAAAAGTGCTATTATTTCATGTTGTAATGTTGACGCTCGCATGCATTAGGGTTTCGGTGGCGCAACGTGATAGAGACGTGCATTATGACCTTGAAAGTTTAGTAGTAATAGAAAACCATGATTAGGTCCCTTCAAAGGAACAAACCAAAGAAATATCAATACTATTTTTTAATCAAAGGTGTGTATATTCTTAGTATATTAACAAATCATTTTCTAGATGAGTGGAATTCATATATATTTTTCCTACATTTCACTTAAACTTATTCCTCGCCGTACTTCATGGATCCTACATTGCATGATATAATATTACCACATATCCTATCTTATTATTATGCTTAGATTTTCATATTTTTTAATTTGATTTTTTTTTACCATAGTATTTGCCTTATATGTATTTATTAGTTGATTTTACAAAATACTAGTAAATTAATAATACATATTTTTTTCATGGATGTTTGTAATATTTATACTTTATATGAGTTATCATATTGGTTATTATAGTAATAAAATGTGATATAGTAATAGTACTAGTGTATATATGTGATGGAAAAGAAAAATGAAAGTCTAAGGGGTAATGATTATGGCTTAGGAAGAAAGTCTAAATGGGTCCCTTCCCCTCCCCATAATGATTAAAGAGAGGGCAGTTTTTAAGATCGTGGGTTGGGTGGCCAAATATAGCGTGCATGCTTTAAGATTTAGGAATCAAATTACTTTATTTTTTCCCCTCAAATCCAAAAATACAAACCAAAGTGGATTTATGAATCAATCTTATGCGTAAAGTTGAAGTTTACAAACATCTCATCTTTTTCATTTCTATAGTACTACGTAATCTACTTACTCAGCATGACTTCATATCATACTCAAATTAGTTTAATCAATATTTCAATAATTACCTTTGTGTTTCATGTTACAAAAATCATAATCATGAATTACTATTATTGCAGATAGAGATAACATGCAAAGGACAACAACTTTTACCTTTCTTGACGTTGCAACATGTGAGGGATAATATTTGGACACCAAGGGACACAACAACAACAACAACAACAACACCTTTGCTTTCAGATTCCTCAACAACTGATCATGTAATGGTGCTTCACTACTCTAGAAGCACTTCTTGAAAAAAGCACTTCAATTTCTCTGCCTCATTGTATCCATCCTTGTTAACTTATTATTATCTAAACTCAAAATTTTCTATTTTAATGAGTTTTGATTTTTATTTATTTTTATTTTATTTTGATATGGCATATCATGAGAATTTAATTACCCTAAGATAGTGTTTATTCCATTACTGTTTTGGGGTGAGGGCATTATTGTCCAAAATTGTATGTTCATGTTAGGTGAGGTGAGTGACAAGTTTGCCATCAATTGTATTATTAAGCACAAAACTCAATCTAATTTTATATACTAACCCATTTTTTTTTCTTTTTTATTTATTGTTATTCTCATTATTAGTTTATTTTAGAACAATAATCATAGGAATGTTGTCAGTAAAATGGATCTATGGAATATAGAGGTGTACCCGGAATAAGGATATAATTAACTTCTCCTCAGTTTAGTAAATAATTCATGTAAAAGATAGAAAAATATATTTAGCAAAAGATAATATTTGTTTTATAATATTAATATTTTATTTAGTTTTACGTTTTTTTCTCTTAGTTGAACAATCTACTAACCGAATAGTAAGGTACTATTGAATAAGTACTAGTTTTTTTTTTTTTATAGTATGACTAATCTATTTTGATTTAGTCTAATTTTTTTATTTTTTTTGACTTTTTTTATCAAGTTATCTAATTAAATTTAATGTAATCAAATTAGAGTTTATTAGAGGATCTTAAGTGTCTCTTATTACTGTAGTCTTGGGTATCTGGATTACTCCGTCTCATTTAATTTGCTCTATATAAATCTGATGGATCTTGAGGTTTTGGTTTCTAAAAAGTCTTTAGCTTTAAAGAAGGTATGGAATTCTATCCTTGAGAAAGAAAGTTTTCTTCACCAAAAAGCAAGAACTTTGTGGCCTTTATGAAGGAGAGGCTAATTCTAGATTTTTCCACAAAGCTGTGAAACAACGGTTCATAAGGAATGTTTTATTGGGTATTAATTATCCTAATGGTTGGATTAACAAGGTGGAGACAGTCAAAGAGGAGATCAAGATTCACTTTGAGAATAGGTTTAGAGAAACTTTGTTTAATAGACAGAATTTGGATGGGATTACGTTTTATCAGTAATCTTCGGAAGATTGGAACCTTTTAGAGGCTCCTTTTGCGGAAGAGGAGGTCAAGGAGGTTGTGTAGAATTATGATGACAATAAAAGTCCAGAGCTAGATGGTTTCAATTTTGGTTTTTTTAAAGCTTGTTGGAAGGTGGTGAAATAGGATGTTATTAGACTCGTGAATGAATTCCATGCAGATTTACGTGCCTAAAGCGGTCACAACTTCTTTTTTGACTTTGATTCCTAAAGTGGACAATCCGCATTCGTTGGAGGATTATAGACCGATTTGTCTCATTGGGAGTTTATTTAGAATCCTTGCTTAGTTGCTTTCTTCTAGATTGAAGTTGGTCATTGGGAAACTTATTTTCACTTGTCAATCAGCTTTCGTCCCTAATAGGAATATGCTTAATGGGGTTCTTGTTATCAATTAGATTATGGATTTTGCAAAGAAGAATAGGAATAGCTATATGTTGGTGAAAGTCGACTTTGAGAAGGTGTATGATTGTGTTTCTTAGAGATTTTTAAGATATGTTATGGTGAGGATGAGATTTGGTGTCAGATGGAGATGATTGATGGAACGCTTATCTTTAACAGTTCTTTGTCTATTTTAGTTAATGGGAGCCCAACCAAGGACTTTGCGGTGTCTAGAGATCTTCAGCAAGGGGATCCGCTATCTCCTTTTCTCTTCTTGTTGGTGGCGGAGGGGTTAGCGGCTATGATGAGTAAGACGTCTAATGTGGGAGAATTTGACAGATTTCGAGTTAACGATAACGTGCATTTTGAGATTCTTCAATTTGTCGATGATACTATGTTGATAGGTGACGAATCTTGGAGGAATCTTTGGAGTATCAAAGCTATCCTTAGAGGATTTGAGTTAGTTTTGGGGATTCGTATTAACTTGTCTAAGAGTAGACTTGTGGGAATTAACTTGAATCCGGATTTCATCCAAGCAGCTTCTTTGTTCCTCAACTATGAGATTGGTTCTCCCTCCTTCACTTTCCTCGGCATCCCCGTCGGAGTCAATCCTAGGAGGAAAGTGTAGGTGTTTAATTGGCTGCATTATATGGTAAAACACTAGATGGTTACTAATGTCTTGACTGATGTCATGACATGTATGTGTGACTACATTGTAGTTACTGCAGAACTAGCTAACACAGGATTTATTGAATGTCAAACTGGATGCTGTGACATTCATACCTGTCAACAGATACTAAGGAATAGAACAACAGGTGTTCTGTTAGAACTTGGTATTTATTTCCAGTCTGGTTATCAAGGAAAGACCAGACCTGGCATAAGGCCTACTGACTGAATGTCAAACTGGATGTTAGGACATTCATCATTGACAGCAGCTACTGAACATTAGACAGAGTGGTGTTCTGCTATACTTCAGCATGTAACTTAGTTTGTTCTTCAAGAGAATAACAGAACTAACTTAAGGCCAAATGTGTAAATGTTAAGTTGGACACTTTGACATTTATTAATGTAAGTTGTTACTGTAGTATGGTCATTTTGATCATGTACAGGTCAGCAAAATTGTACAGTCTGTTTTCTGGAAAAACAGACTCAGCATATGGACCTTGATGTCAAGCTGAATGTCGTGACATTCATTCCTGATAGCATATGCTATATTGTAGGTTGTTCAGTTTTCTGTTTCAGCTTTTTCTCAGGCTATTCTTCAGGGATTCAACAACTGAGAGAAAATCCAGGAAATCAACAACCAAGCTACATTCAATGAACCTAACAAATAGCCTATTTGTTAGTAACCTAAATGTTGAATTTATGGGAACTCGCGTGACCTTAAATTCAGGAGAATACAGGTGCAAAAGCCCAGGATACTGCAATATAAAAGGAAGGCGTTCCTTCATTCAGTTTCAGGGATTTTGAGGCGTGAAGATTTTGTGTGTCCACCATACTTCACTGCTGTATTTTTGTGAGTCATGTATTAGACGTATCTTGTAAGCCAAGCCATTATCAAGTAGATGATAGCTGTGGCATAGGGTGTTCATTGAGTTGTAAGTGTTGTGTCACTCAAAGCTTTTAAGCGTGAGTGCTGTGTATCTTGATTAAAGCTGTGAAGCACAATCAAGAGTTGTTTGAAGTGTGACTTCAACTTGTCTTTAATATTGTTTAAAGATAGTAATCACTGAGGTGATTGAGGGGGAGTGAGTAGGAACTCTGATCTTAGGTTAAGATTGAAATTGCATTGGGTAGGGATTAAGTGATAAGTTGTAAACGGGTGAGTTTAGCTTTGAATTGATACTACTAATAGTGGATTTCCTCCCTGGCTTGGTAGCCCCCAGATGTAGGTCATGTTGGACTGAACTGGGTAAACAATTACTGGTGTTATTTACTGCACTTACTATTAAGTTCTGCATAATTCCTGTCTGTGCAGAATTGGATGTCTTAACAACCCGTGTGACATCCAAAGTCTGATAACTAGAATTTCAGAAAGAGGTGTGGAATCTGATTTTGTCAAAGAGGAGAAGTAGGTTCTTTATTTGGAAGAATAAAAATCTGTCAATACGGGGTATAATGGTTCTCTTGAGCGTTATTCTATCGAATATCCCTATCTATTTTTTTCCTTCTATAAAACTCCGAAAGTTGTCATTATAGAATTAATCATGCTTCAAAGAGTATTTTTATGGGGTAGAGTCGAGGATAAGAAGAAAATTGATTGGATTAGTTGGGACAGGATTTATTTGTCGAAGGAGGATAAGGGCCTTGCTATTAAGCCTTGTGGCAACTTCAATCTCACTCTTTTAAGCAAGTGGAAATGGAGAAATTAGAACGACGAAAATGTTATTTGTACTAACCTTCTTTCTTGCAAGTGCAATGATATCAAAAGAACGATGCTTAGTGATCTATGTCCTTCATTGGGAAATAAGGTTTCATTATGGTGGAAAGATATTTGTGCAATGGAATCGACGGTGGAGGTTAATAATTGGTTTACTTCTTCTATTGTGTGTAAACTTGGAAATGGTGATTTCATCGATTTTTGGCACGACAGATGGTTGGTTTCTATTCCATTTTGCAAGCTATTTGAGCCACTGTTTCAGTATGCAGTGGTAGATAGGAGAAATCTTTTGGGCAATGGTGTTTTGTCAATCGACGGTTGGAGCTGGAAGCTAGCTATCCGGGACTGCATTTTGCAGCAGCAGACTGTTGATTTTGCAGTCGGTCCAGCCCGATCGATGGCAGCCCGATCAATATGTTTAGTGGAGAAATGCGTCCAGGTTTTCTATCAAAGCTTGTTACGGGAGGATTGCGGAATTTTGTAATGGCACTGCAATGTTAGATGGGGTTGTTTCATGTGCTTTAAAGAGGTTATGGAAGATAAAAGCTCCTAGTAAAATTCTGATTTTTGGTGGGAGGTTGGTGTTGAATCGCATTCCAACTAGATTGAATTTGGAGACATGTGGAATTTTAGTTGGTCAACACAACTTGGTGTGTCCTTTGTATTTTGGAGAAAGTGAGGATGTTGAACACCTTTTTCCAATTTCGGTGGGTTGGTGGAAAAATTCTTGTGCTTGGCTTCAAGTTGATATGCCTTTGTCACTTATTTCTATCATCGAGCATTTACAAGTGTTTGAGAGTTCTATCAAGTGTAGGATGAAGGTGAATTCGGGGTGGATTTTTGGTTTAGCCATTTGTTGGACTATTTGGGTGTGTAGAAACGCTATTCTATTTTATGGAGGATTGTTGAATAAGTTTCAAGTGTTAGGGATGATGAAACTTTTGTTGTAGGAATGGTTTCTTGCGGTTCACAAACCGGGTAGAAGCTTGTTATGGTCAGAGTGGTGTGTCTCACCGACATCGGTTTTGGGGTAGTTTTTTTTTCTTCTTTCCTTTGTCTTTTTCATTCTAGTTGTGTAATTTCAGGTTGAACACCTCTTGTGCCTTTTAATTCATCCTTTTGCTTATAAAATATATTAAAAGGTTTGGATTACTTTGTCCACAATTACTAACGAGTTATGATATGTTGGCTCGAGTATGGCTTGCATTAATCCACAAACCTTAACAAAATAAATTATTTTTGTTGAAAAAAACTAATTTAAAATAATAATGCAATAATTCAATTATATATATATATATATATATATATATATATATATATATATATATATATATATATATATATATATATATATATATATATATATATATATATATATATATATATATATATTGTTCATTATTTTAAATTAATATTTATAAGTTAATAAGTACTAGGGGAAAGAGAGAGTGAGAGAGAGGGGGAGGGTCGACCTTCTCTAACCTTATTTTTTCACCGAAACCTTAAAATATGTTAGACATTAGCAATGAGACGACCAAGGTTGGAGGAGAGTCACCAGTAGGAAGTCTAAGACTAGAAGGTTCAACTCATGGGACATTGTTGGAAGCTCTCTCTTTTCAAAGGAGAGTAGGGAGCAAAGATTTTTGTCTTCTTTCCTCTTTACTTCCTTCCTAGACGAGTTCACTACTAGAGACCTATACAAGGAGTTTAAAATTTATGGCAATATCGACAAAGTTATCATTCCATCTAAGAGAGATATCAGGGGGAAAAGTATGGTTGTGTAAGGTTCTTCCACGTGAAGGACGAAAGGCTTTTAGCAACCAAGCTCGATAATATCTTCTTAAGTGATCATACAATTTTTGTCAATATCCTAAGGTTTTGTCGAGGGAAAGCTTCAGAAGCAGACATGTATCATGGAACTAGAAGGGCCAATTCTGTTTTCAGTCCCAGTTAGGTGCTTTTGGAAACTCCAAGCCTAGTGGGAAGAAAGACGGGGGGGTTAAGGGGAAGCTCCATCTATTTATACTCTCCTAACGCAAGGTCTGATGCTAACATTCTAAAATCTAATTCATAGTTCATTCCAAACAGAATACATGGAAGGAAATCATAACATTCTAACTATAGGAAGTTCCAGCCCCCTTATCCTAACTTAAACTTTATCGACAAAGAACTTTGGAGTAGAGTTCAAAAAGCTTTCATTGGGGGTTGTAGAGAACTCTGGATCAGCATTCAAGACACTTTTAGTTCTAAAGGCTACTTCTCAATCAATGCCACCCCTTTGTGTTAATCTTTGTTTACTTGAGGAAAGGGAGGAAGGAGAGTTGGTTAACCTAGTGAATTCTGACCGACTCAACCAATGGTTCAAAGAAGTTCGTTAACGGGACCCAATAAACATGAAAGAAGAAAGAGTGCATGGCTTATGATCTATGGTATCCCATGACATGCTTGGACTCCATTTTTTAATTTATCTCCAAACCAATTGGTGTTTATATTTTTTCAGACAATAATACAAGGAATACAAGGATGCAATCCAAGATGGATGTTGCAAGAATTCTTGCGCGAACCAAATGTTTCTTAGTTCTTGATGAAATGATTAAAGTGAAAATCAATGGTATTCTTTTCCGCATTAAATTTGTAGAATATTCACATGGTCCTCTTCGTGTCTGCATGAAGGAAGCTCTTGAAACATTTGATTTCCAATGGTTTATTTGAAGTGAATATCCTCTCCTTTAACATGAAATAAAGATGATGCCAATCCAAGGCTCTCATGAATATCCTCTCATTTCCAATGGCTTAACGTGAAAGAATGGTGATGCTATTTCGGGGTTCTTATGAATATTCTCTCCTTCAACATATGTGGGTGTGGTTCCATGGCCAAGAAAAGGAACTTGAAAGATTTGATTTCCAATGGTTTATTTGAAGTGTTCTTGATTCAAGAGACTAAGATTCAAAATATGGAGCATAAAGACGTTTGGTCTCTATGGGGAGGATATGAGGTTGAATGGACGTCAAAACATTCTCAAGGAAAAATTGTAGGTCTCTTGATTATGTGGAAAACAAATTTGTTTAACCCTATTTTTAGTTTTAAGGGAGAGGGTTATGTGGTCATTAATGTTGTGTGGAAGGGAATCTCAATTTATTTAGTCAATGTATATTCCTCTTGTTCTATTCACACAAAAAAAAAGAATTTTGGAGAGAGTTATATGATTTCAAGAGGAGAATGCCCAATAGAGAGTGGTGCATAGTCGGTGATTTCAAAGCAATTAGAAAGAAAAGTGAGAGACGAGGTCTGGAATTCTATGCTTACTAGAGAAATCATATTGACACAAAATTCTCACCATAAATTGATTAAAAATTGGGATTGTTGGAACAAAATTGGTTGATATCATATCCCTTGGGTTTTGATAATAACAAAGTATTTAAAGAACAATTGGGTATTCTAACATTTATTCAAGTATGGAGGATTATAAGACTGAGAACATATGAAGAGAAGCTTGAGGATTCTGAATCTAAAGTTCAGACCCTGGCTCTGAAGATCACTTATGAAGACTCTGGCTCTGATGGAAGATCTAGACTTTGAAAAAGTCAACTCTGAAGAAAGTCAGCCTCTAGTGATCTAGACTCTGAAGCTTCATAATCCAAGAATTAGACTCTGAAGAATCAAGTCTGAATAAATCTAACCTCTAAAGATTTTATCTTTTCAATTGAGGCAACTCTAACAGACTCATAGACCTTTGATCACGTGAAGACTTAAGGAAAAATATCTTCACTGTTGTCTGAACTTCAACGGATTACTCCTCTTGTAAAAAGTTATTTTATTGATGTGTATAAACAAGTATAAAGGTTATCCAACCTTTTGGTTAATGTCTTCACCGTCTCTTTCCGTCCTCTCTATATAAGGATAAGAAGACCTGCAGAAGAAGAAAATACATTGCTATATAAGACTATGAACCATTGACATTCAAAGAGAAATCACTCTATCAAAATTTTTATACTTAAAAACTCTTAACACTTTATATATTTTAGAAGTTCTTAAGTCTTAGAGTCTTCCTAAGTTTTATTTTATCTACACCTCTGACTGTATATCAAGTGTAGTTCTTACCCAATCTCTTAACAGTTTGTTATAGAGTCATAAGTATCTTGCTTTAGTGCTTGAGCATTTGAAGTCTTTTGCTTGTGTGCTTGAGCATAGAAGTCTCTTACTTGTGGATTTAAGCATTAGAAGTCCCCTTCTTATGTGCTTGAGAATATAATTCTCTTACTTATGGGTTTGAGCATTGGAAGTCTCTTGCTTGGTTCCTGAGCATTTGTAATCAGTTTTGGTTATAGTGAAAATTCCTTGGAAGTACAAGGGGACTGGAATACTCTCAAGTTGTGAGAGAAAACATGATAATTGTTATGTGTTTCTGCTTTTACTTTCCTACTTTTGAATCTTAATATTCCTATGATATTAACTTTGCAACTCTAAGTCATATTCTAGTTGAAAATCTGATAAGGACTTTTAGAAGTTAACCTTGTTTTTTGAGTCAGGCTCTAAACTAAGAGTTCGGAATCTGGTTGAGAACTACCAGAAGAAGATGAATAAAAAACATAGAGAGAAAAATCTAACACAATTCAACCCCCTATTCTTGTGTTTTTCTCACCTTTAGTTGCCATCAAAGCAAGGTCTTTGCTAAAGAAGTCCCTCATGGTGAAGCTTCTGAGAGGATTTAGGTGATGATGAAATGGATTTCATCATAAAGAGGTTTCAATATCTTGCTAGAAATAATAAAAAGTTCTTTGGCAGAAGATCTGGCTTCAGAGGATCAAGCTCCAAGTTCAACAAAGATGATCAGAAAGAACGCTTCAACTTCCATAAGCCTGATCACTTGATAAATGATTGTCCAAAGCTTCAGAAGGACAAAGCTAAAAAGGGAAGCTTCCAAAAGAATAACTTCTGAAGCAAGTTCGAGAAAAGTCTCATGGTAACATGGGATGAACCTGATGATGAAGAATAAGATGAAATGAATGAAGAAGAAGTCAATCTAGCTTTGATGGCTTAAAAATTCTCAAACACAGAATCATAGGATGGAGATGAGGTATCCTCTAAACTCTCTAGATCTGATTTAATTACCTTCTGTCAATACCTTATGGGTCGATGTCAGGATAAATCTAGACATATGAAAACTATACAAAATCAATATGGCCTTATGAAAGATTAATTAAATTTCTCTAAAAATAAGATTGAAAAATTAGAAAGATAACAAATTGCTTTAGTAAAGGATGTTTCTAACAACCCCTTGATGAGTATGAAATGTCTCTTCAAGAGTTTTTCATAACTGGCTTCAACGGAACCAAACCTGCATCCATGATTTATATTGTAAGTAAAAGCAAAGAAAAAGGTCTTGGTTACTCTTAAAAACCTTTTAAATCAAGGTATGAAACCTTGAGTAAACCAACAAAACCTTCCTTTTCACGCTCTTCTAAAAAAGGGATATACTCTTATTTTGTACTTGTTGATTAAAAGTTTTTGAACCAATCAAAACCTATAATTGTAGAAGCAAACATTCTTAAGAAATCAGAACCGGTGATTCTTAATTTAAAGGTTTTAAAAGAATCATAATTTAAGACCTCAAAGTCAAAGGTTCTAAAAAAGATAACCTAAGACAAAAAGTTAAAAGGTTATAAAAGATCCAAAACCTAAGGTTAAGATTCATTAAAGACAACAAACTCTTAAATCTAAATGTTTGAATGATCCAAAGCCTTGTTACAAAGCTAAGGCTCAAAATAAGAGAAAGCCTATTATAACTAACTTCAAAGGACCCATAAGACTATGGGTACCAAAAAGTGATATTATATTTGCTGCAGATATGAAAAAAGGGAAGAACAAGGCAATCGTTTCAGTTTTAGGACAATGGATGCTTATAACATATAACACAAGAAAAGCCTATCTTGTGAATCCTAACTTTGAAGGAGGAAGAAAACATGGAATATGGAAGAAACTTGTAAGGAAAGATCACCGGTGTAGCGATAAATTCATGATCATCAAGCTATAGATAAGTTAGAGATCAAATAACAAGAGTCTCCACCGTTGATCCGCTGTCGCACGCGGATCAAAACGAGTAATAATATATAGTAAACGGAAAGCGACACCTCGAGTATCGTATCGCAAGGACTCTTGACAAATTAACCAAGTATGAAAACAAAATATAGGGGTTTCAATTCGATTTAGAAAAAATGATTTTTAAAAGTGATTATAAAATAAGCTGACACGAACCAACCTACTGCATCATCTTCCGACTTATCATTGATTCTTATAAAATTCCAAATCCCTAACGGGTCTGCTCCTATTCTATTACAATTACCATTAACAAGCGTAAAGGAAATTATGCGAGTAATATTCCCAAATTCCGAATTAAGCAAACGGATTAAAAACTATTGCGAATTAAGCAGACGGAACTTGATCGTTCGTGATAAAATAAAAGCTATGTTAACACGAAATTGATTTGGGATCATCATTCATCAATCAAATTTAAGGATTCTATCCTATAGCAACAATTAGATTAAGCAAATAATTGGAATTATAAGAAGAATTCAAAGGAAACAAATTGGAATTAATAAAAACCTCAAAGCGGATTCTGAATTACAGCAGGTTGATTCAAAAGGGATTAGTTCTCCATAGTCATCTTGCTAGCTCTCAAAAAATCGTACATGAACAGAAAAACGTAACCCTCTTTTTGGCTGCCTCCGCTAGGTAAAAACACCCAAACCCGTTTCACAACTCAACCGGGTCAAATGTACGATCCAGGCCCAATACAACTAACCCAAACAAAATATAAAAATAATGCAGCAGCTTCAACGAAATTTCTGGCCCTGCTACAGTCTGATTCAGCTCTCGACTTCTGAACAGAAGTTGTAGATCTTTTTCTTAGCTTTTCATCGACTGGTAGCACATCTCAATCCGATACTCCTAGCTCAAGATATGATTTTTCTCGCAAAAGCTGCTAATGCTGAAAATTAAATACGAAAATTAAATAAGTGCAAAAATAAAATAAATTATGAAAACACATTAAAACATAAAAAATAATCAAAGCAAACCGAAGAAATGCTTAAGTACAAACATGAAAGAACGTGCATCAAAATGCACTGATCAAATTCCCACACACTTGAACTTTTGCACTCCGAGCAAAATGAAAAATAAAACAAAACACGGACACATCAACGGTTACTCATTCTAGGCTACAAGTCATCTTCGGTTAAGTTTGCTTCGATAGGTACTAATCTTGCACTCTAAGGATATTGTAAGAACACTAATCCACATGCAAACATAAACCTCCTGAATACACAAATCAACTCGAATCATGTTATTATATTAAAGCCTAACTTACTCATCCTTCTTTGGCTGTTTTTCATTCAGGCGCAATCACATTAAGCCCGTTATCTCCACACACTCATAGCAAGGCGGCCGGTTAGTGACTCTGATCCTTTTCTGGATGGGGTTCTGGTACTTAAGTGGCATAACCCTTTGCTTACTCAATTGTAGTTGTGGGGGATCGGACCGTAATCTGCCCTACCAAGTTCAACACCAGACCCGCTGAACCAACTACAAAAGAGTCTTATTTCCAAAAAATTTTGAAGGTTCCACAACCGCTGAGTTAAGTGACCGGGTGAGGGTCACCAAACTTAGAAGATACATTCCTTTATTTTTTTCTTTATTTTTCTTTTTCGGAACACTCACTTATATTCATCGGCTTCCTTGCGTAGAGTGTGTGTGAGATGGTGCTGACTACTGAAATAAACTACTCGAGAGCTGACAGAGAATGAGAATTTAAGGCTAAAACATAATAAGAATTTGAATTAATTTCCATATGCAGGAGACTTACGGTGTTAAGACGATACCGATCTTGTGAATTTTTCCCAAGTCTCCGCAAACTAATCTCAAATTAGTCAGTCTATAGCCTAAAACCTTCAAGAAGATGCATTTTTTTTAATTTAGCAACTAAAAACCAAAAACAGAGAAAAACTGAAAAACAAAATAAACAAAACAAAAGAAATAAATGGTTCCCTCCCCCACACTTAAAACATACATTGTCCTCAATGAAATACCATAAATATAAAATAAGAGTGGGAGAAAGGAAAGAACACACCCGAGGAGTCAAGGCGGATAAGTGATTGCATAAGCAGCCTTTCCCAAAGATAGTTCTTTTGCAGTCTATTCTTCCAAAGTCGGGTTCTCATGTAGTAGCTTTGGGTAGTGTTCATTGACCTTGAAATTTTGATTAGTGTATTCGCCTTATATTCCAGGATCAAAGAAGAATCTTTGATAAGTAAAAGTGTTGAATGAGCGCGTGAAAGTGATCTCCTTTTTAACAACATCAAGAATCAAAGGATTACGGGGCTGCCTCACTACTTTTATTTCATCTTTAAGTAAGATCATATGCATATATATGGATGGGCTAAAATCACGAGTGTCAGCCATGGTCCATCCAATTCCCTTCTTATGTTTCTGCTTAAGTTGAAGCTTTGATAAATAATATGAATCTTTGGGAAGTGGTTTAGGCTTTACAGAATGTGGTTGCTCAATGGATGGTATGTTTGGGGCAGCCGGAATGTCAAGAGCTTCAGCTACATAAACAACTTCATTTACACTGTCACCCTACAAAGCAACATCAATCTCAGCACAAACAGCACAAAGGTTAGTGTTAGTACAATCATCACATGAGTAAATATCATCAAAACCAGATAAATTTGGAAAATCAGCTGAAAATAAATCAGAATAAGCTTCATCAACAACTTCAGAAAGCAACTCTATTTGAAAAACAGAATGCTCTTCCTCGTCAATCTTCTTATTTTCCAATACTCTTTGTGGGAAAGGGATTGATGATACATACTTTTTTCCAACCTCAACAACAATAGAAGGTTCAGGTTTATTTTCATGTGTTACACTAACAATGTTTTTATTTTTTTCTGTAGCTGTTTTTGTAACCTTTCCAGATCTCAATGAAATCGCACTCACATTAGCATTAGAATCCTTTGGATTGACAACTGTTTGGGTTGGAAGCTGGTTCAACCCTTGGGCTTGCATGTTATTTATTTGAGTAGTAAGTTGTCCCAATTGCGTGTTCAAGGTCTGAATGCTAGAATCGGTCCTTTGTTGGAATTGGAGATTGTTGGCGGTCATTTATTTGACAAGTTCCTCTAGTGAAGGATCAGAAGGTGAAGAGGTGGTTACTTGTGGAGGGTTATATGGTGGTGATGGTGGAATGGGTAACATCAATTATTTCACTAAAGAGGTAAGTTCATCAATTCTGGTTTCTAGAGCTTTGTTGGAAGAAGAAACCTGAATCTCATTCACACCTTTTGCTTGGACCAAAAAATTATCCCTTGTTGTGAACTGTTGGGAGTTAAGTGACATCTTCTCAATCAAGGATTTAACAGCAATAGGATATTCAATACACAAAGCATTATAATCAACATCAGGGACAACAAGTTCTCTCAGAGTTCTTTGGTCAGCCATGTTAAACTTAATAGAAAAGAAAAAAAAATCAACAAATAATGAGAAAACACAACTAACTCAGCAATGCAGCAACAAATAGGAAAATACCGACAATGTCCCTATTAAGTAAAAACAATTGAAATACGAAAAAAACGATTAAAATAAAATAAAAAAATACAAAAACACGAAAACTAAACTAATAACGTCAATTAAGAATTTTGAGAATTTTTGCGGAATTTTCTGAAACCACAAAAACAGAAAATAAATCATAAAAAATAGAAAAATAAGGAATTTCAGTTTTTTAGGGCGGAATCCACTATTTATTTCATAAATAGAGGCTTTTGATCCTTGATTTTTTCCTAATAAATCGATAAAAAATCGGAATAATCTGAGACAATTTTCTTAAAAACAGAATTTTTTTCCTAACCCGCAAAAAGACCCGAACGCAAGAAAGTTATGGCAAAAAATGCTAAAAAAACAAACAAAAAAACATCACCTATGACTATAAAAGCGATTAATATAATCAAGAATCTCCGGCAACGGCGCCAATTTGATCCGCTATCGCACGCGGATCAAAACGAGTAATAATATATAGTAAACGGAAAGCGACACCTCTAGTATCGTATCGCAAGGACTCTTGACAAATTACCCAAGTATGAAAACAAAATATGGGGGTTTCAATTCGATTTAGAAAAAGTGATTTTTAAAAGTGATTATAAAATAAGCTGACACGAACCAACCTACTGCATCATCTTCCGACTTATCATTGATTCTTATAAAATTCCAAATCCCTAACGGGTCTGCTCCTATTCGATTACAATTACCATTAACAAGCGTAAAGGAAATTATGTGAGTAATATTCCCAAATTCCGAATTAAGCAAACAGATTAAAAACTATTGTGAATTAAGCAGACGCAACTTGATCGTTCGTGATAAAATAAAAGCTATGTTAACACGAAATTGATTCAGGATCATCATTCATCAATCGAATTTAAGGATTCTATCCTATAGCAACAATTAGATTAAGCAAATAATTGGAATTATAAGAAGAATTCAAAGGAAACAAATTGGAATTAATAAAAACCTCAAAGCGGATTCTGAATTACAGCAGGTTGATTCAAAAGGGATTAGTTCTCCATAGTCATCTTGCTAGCTCTCAACAAATCGTACATGAACAGAAAAACGTAACCCTGTTTTTGGCTTCCTCCGCTAGGTAAAAACACTCAAACCCGTTTCACAACTCAACCGGGTCAAATGTACGATCCATGCCCAATACAACTAACCCAAACAAAATATAAAAATAATGCAGCAGCTTCAACGAAATTTCTGGCCCTGCTACAGTCTGATTCAGCTCTCGACTTCTGAACAAACATTGTAGATCTTTTTCTTAGCTTTCCATCGACTGGTAGCACGTCTCAGTCCGATACTCCTAGCTCAAGATATGATTTTTCTCGCGAAAGCTGCTAATGCTGAAAATTAAATACGAAAATTAAATAAGTGCAAAAATAAAATAAATTATGAAAACACATTAAAACATAAAAAATAATCAAAGCAAACCGAAGAAATGCTTAAGTACAAACATGGAAGAACGTGCATCAAAATGCACTGATCAACCGCACTTTTATTATTTCCAAGGGAAAAGGGAAAAAGTACGAACAAAACCCAAGAGTAAGAAGTTTTCAAATAAAAACTAATAAAAAGTCAGAGATTACAGGTAAGGGGGTTGGTTACACACAGGGAAGGTGTTAACACCCATAGTGTCCTAGGTACTCCTAGGGAGCCCTTTTTATGTGCATATGTACTTGGTATAAAGTGATGTTTACAAACAAATAGAATGGGGGGATGAGAAAAGAACTCATTAATTATATTTTTGTGTTTGACAAGACCTTCGGTCTTGTGCCTACGTACCAACATAAAAATGAGGGATCAAAACCTCGTAGTTCGTGATACAAATTTCAAAATGGATGTATTGCTTTTAACAAAAATTAAGTTTAAAAGGCACAAAGGCCTAAAAATGGTTTGAATGAGTTAGTTCTTTTTGGCTTTTTGAAAGTTTAAGTCTAGTATAGTTAAGTATATTTACAAGTTTGATTTAAGAAAATAAGTTTGAAAAATGCAATGGCATAAGGCCAAAGTTTCTATCTTTTTGTAAAGTGGTCAAAGTTTAGAACAAAAGTAGTTCATACAAATAAGATTTTGAAAAATGGAGGGAGATATTTTGAAATTAAAGAATTGGGGAGAAGATGAAGAGACTAATCCTATGCACAAAATTAAAAGTTAAGAGTTGAAAAGATCTGACCAAATGGGTAGCAATCCAATAGACAAAAATGTCAATAGAAACCCAGAATTCCCTTGGACTTTTAGAATCAAACAACACAAAAATGCACAATTATATTATCTTGAAGAGCAAGGCATCAAATAAAGATGACCACATCTAAGCTTATCCATTCCATGATCTTTTTCAAGGTAGCCCATGTAACAGATGAAGTTCACAAGTCACAGGTTCAAAATGACAGCTTCACAATGATAATGTTGCAGATGAACTGAGAAGAATCTTGAATGATGTATCAGATGAAGTTCCAAATTGCAAGCACTTGGTTTCTCAATAAGTTGGCATTGGCCAAGTCCTTTAGCATAGGAAGGTTGCCTAGATTCTAAGTCCATTTGTCCAAGATCAAGCAAATAGTCCACACATAAGTTTTTTAGGGTTTTTTGTTGTTATTGTGTACATTAATGGTCAAAGACCACACAAACAAGCAAAGTATACACAAACAAAATACCACACAATATGGTCCAAATGGACAAAGTGAAAATTGCATTAACATAAACAATTAGAATGATATGAACAATGGCAAATGTATAAAAGCTAGAATTAAATGGCATTAAAGTAAAGGGCTTGAAATTAAAAGTTAGTAGTTAATAGGTTAGAAGTTAGTATTGTTTTGCTTTTTCTTTTCATTTATTTGAAGTCATTCTTTGGAGAACACTCAACCCACTTATCACAAGCATGAATCCTTGAACCAAGACATCTTCCAAAGGAAGGAAAAAAGGCCAAGTTTCCACACAATACCATGAAAGAGGGGAGACTTACAATCTCATTAACTAGAATGATTATGCCTTTTATGTCACAAATTTAGTGCTATGTTAAGCAATTGTAATTGGACTTATGTAGAAGTCACAACTATTTGAGGTCGGGTAATAGATTTTTGTGTTGATGCATGTTAGAGACATAATATAATGGACTATGCTCATGAAACATACCACACACAAAAAAGAATATGCAAAAGGGGTGGCCTAATCTCATCCATACTTATGTTGATTTTTCAATCAACTAGCCTTAGGATTTTGAGATATCATAGGCCAAAATGAAATGAATGAATGGAGGAGGGGAATAAGATGAAATGGGAGGGGAATGAATCAAAACACAAATTGGTCAAGGGAGGACTTTTACCAAATTAATATCATTCATTTATTTTGGGAGATGGAATGTACATTTCATCAATCCCCTAAATACAATGATATTAAGTTGACAAAGTCAAATCAACCTTGACCAAGGCCCAACAACAATAATCAAACTCAAACAAGTCATCACAAGTGGTCAACAAATTATTTGGCATTTAATCAAATTAAAAATACTAAAATAAGGCATTTAAATTAAATATTTGTCCAATTCCTAAAACCTCATCAAAACACCAAAGAAATGGTCATGATATTTATCATAGGTCAAACAAGGTCAAAGGACCTTGGAGAAAAAATTTCATAATTTTTGAACATTTAAAAATATTTTTGAATAATTAAAAACAAATGCAAAATCAATTAAATCATGAAAAATATTAATAATGATCCAAAAAATAATTTTAATTCAGAATATGAAAGAGGAAATTATTTGAAATTTTTTGGTGAAACTCCCATATTTTTTGGATCAATATTAAAATTAATATGAATTAATGAAAATAAAGCAATAAAAATTAAAATTAAAATAACAGAAAAAAATGTGGACCACTTGATCTCCCTCATTAATTGAGGTGGCAGATCAAGTGGCCACAAGCGCGCAATCCACGATACGCCCTAGTCAGCGCGCCACAAACTTGGTAATTCAAGCCAACGGACGAGATTATTTCACTTCAAAAGGATCCTGTGGCTCAGAACCATCCAGCTCACCACTGGCGTCCAAAGGCCGGTCGTCTTCTCCGGCGACCCTTGCCAGACTGGTTCAGTCATAACCATCACCAAAATTAAAAAGAAGGACATGATTTCAAAGTAAAAATGGCACTGAGCACGAATCTGACCTCAATTCATCCTAACTCCAAGTATATTGAGAGATACATGGAGTTGAAATTTGAGGTACATGAACTGAGTTGCTTCGATTTGGCCTCAAAGCAACTCAATATTCTTGCCTACATTGGTAGGACTTCATACAACCAAATAATCAATAGAATTGAGCAAGATTTAGAGAGAATCGAAGAGATTAAAATTTCTAGAAAATAAGTTCAATGTAGGTCTGGATTCAGCTGTTATTGCCTTGGCTCGTGCTTGATCTCACGCCAAATGCTTGCAGAAGAAGGATTGAATGCTCAAAAGGTCTTGGATCCCTGGAGTTTTGAATATCAAAACAGTGAGAATTCAAACTCAATTTCAAGTGAAATTCTCAGGATTATCCTTTGGAATGAGAGGGTTAGAGGTTTGGGATCAAAGCTGGCGCGAATCTCTGTGAAATGCTGAGCATATGAGACTCTATTTATAGCTGAAACCATTTATATTTGCACACTTGAAATCACTTTCAAAAATTGGTCATTGATGATGCATGGGTGCATGGGCGCATACAAGCCCATGAAATCATTTCCTTAGGTCCATAAATGAGTGTGAGAGAGTCTGAAACCAACTTGGATTGCAAGGCAAGTTGTAGCACCTCAAATTTGCACCCATCATTTTGTACATTCATTTCATATTAGGTCATTAACGTAACATGGTCCATTGCATAACATTGCATTGTCCATTTGCCCAAGTGCAAGCTCAGCTGATGAATTAGGTCAAATTGATCAGGAGAATCGGTCAATCAAGCAAGCAAGTGCCATTTTCATTGAGACAAAGCCCTAGGGTTGATTTATCAAGTTCATATGGTCTAAGGATCATTTTGAAGTGGTTTGGCCAAAGATTGGATGCTCAGAAGTCATCAGTCATTGTTCGGTCAACCAGAAACCCTAGAAAGTCAACTGTGGTCAACTGTGCCTGATTTTATGGATTGGAAGGTGTGAGATGGTTTGAAAGGCTTCATTCATGTCCATATAAGTCTCATTTGACATACCAAAGACCAAGGTTGAAGATTTGGGGGTCAGATCAAGAGTTTCCAAAAATAGCAGGTGACCTGTAATTGCAGCTGCCCAAAATGGAAAGTTTTTCTCCTCAAAATAACTTCATCATTAAAGCTTCAAATGGATTTTTGTCCAACATGAAAGTTGAAGATCTTGATCTCACCATTCAAAAAAGTCCAAGAACTTGAAATTCCCATGTGTGGTTAGCAAGATATGGTCCAATCATTTTCAGAAAATGCCCGAAATCAAAGTGCCATAACTTTCACATGGAGTGGCCAAATTGGATGGTTTTTCTTTGAGCAAATCACATTTGATTTGTACTTTCATAATCCATCATCACATTTTGCCAAAAGCCTTCACATAAAAAGGTCAATTTTCAAGTGCACTAATTAAAATCCAAGGGCAAAATGGTCCAATTTGAGAAATACTTGGAATTTTGAAATGAGGCTTTTTGCAACACTTTCTAAATGTCATTTGTGACCTGTTGGAACCAAGTTTGGACAGAAAAATCAGCTGGTTTAAGAAAGGGCATTTTGGCCAAAGCTTGAAATTGCACATTAACACAAAACCTTCCATTTTGCTAATTGGGATTAATTTTGTGATTAAGCCTTGGTATAAATAGATAATTGCAACTGTTTTGCATAAGCACTAATCATTTTTTTCAGATCCATAACAAAAAACTCAAGAATTCTCTCACTTTTCTCAAATTCTTCACATACACTTTTTCATCAATTCTCCAAGAATTCACCATTGTTCTTGCTAGTTTTTGGTTGATTCATCTCTTGCAGGTAATTTGCAAGTTCTGTTTGTGGAGATTGAAGCCAAACACGTGCAAATTCCAACTGTTGCAAAACCTTGAGCATCAATGGCAGTCGCGAATTCATGTGGATTCTTGCACGTTTGAGCTGAAGTTTCTTCATCATTCACCTCCTACTGCATAACACTTCATCTGTTTTCAAGAATCGGAGCAAAATACGCAAGGATTTCACACTGTGCTTCAAGAAAGTGAGTTTTTCGAATCTTCCAATTCTTGCAATAGCCATATGGATTCGGTAGATCTTTGAACGTGGAAAGTATTGGTGCTTGAATCGTTTAATTTCATCCACTAATTATCAAGATATTTGAGATTAAAGTTTATGCGTCAAAACTTCTTTCGATCGGATCTTGATGTACATTGATCTTTATACATTTTCGTTGCCATAACTGTGATCTACGTTGCAAGAGGAAGAGAATGGTATATCGTTTATGCATTTTGGTGAAGATTTGTTCGTAACGAGTTCTGGTGTTGATGAGTAGCGAAGAACATGGACGAACATCAAAAATTCTGGAAAACTTCTTCGTTAGATCCATTCCTTCGCATGGCAATTTTCAATTTCTGTTTACCGCCCAGGAAGAACGAATGAGAAGCCGCCACGCAATAAATGAAGCTACCGCGTTTTTGGCCTGGCTGAGAATATTTACGGAAATGCCATTGCAGACCAATTTAATCCATTAAAACCTCAAATAATTATTTCAATAATTAACAAAACTTCAAAAAATCATATAAAATCCATTTTTAATCCAAATTTAGTGGGAGTTTTTTTGTTAGATTCATGATTTTCTCTAGTATTTTATAGGTATGATAACTCAAGTTGTGCTTGGTGGATTTTTGACTTTGCCTATTGACCTTTGACTTGTGTGCATTTTGTGCATGTTTCACCATTTTTAACATGAAATACTCATACATTATCCAAATTGAATGAAATTTCACATGCTAATTCTTGACTCCTTGCTGGTTATTTTGATGTATAGTTTGTGAATTTGGGATCTCTGGTTTGGTAGTTATGATGTGTGCAAGTTGAGTGTGACAATTTGTGTCACACTAGGTTAGGCCAATTTCATGATTTTATTTGACATGCCTAGGCTTTTCCAATTGACTTCAAATTTTGCATGTAATCTCCTCTGTATGTCTAGTTTTGCCATTATTTTTTGTAGGAATTGTTGAGCCATTTCCTATTTGATTGAGATTTTTATTTGCTGTTTAGACATTTGAGGGTTTTGCTTGAGTGATTGACTTCCAAGTTTTGGGAAATGCTCATACCATATCATATGAATGTGAAATTTCATGGAGTGATTCATAACATGTTCATTGTTAATTTGGCTTTGGTCCCATTCATTTCTTAATTGTTCTCACTGTTTTATGATTAATGAATGTTGATGCTCATTTTGCTACCATGTGTTGACTTGTTTGGATTGCTGCTGACTTTATGATTTTCATTGACCTACTTCCTGTTGTCCAAATGGCATGAAAATTGATATGTAGCTCATTGAATGTGTCCTGTTTAGGCTGGAATTTTTGTGGAATTTATTGAGCTGTTTAGGTATTTGATTGAGTGTGATCTTTCTGTTTGCTCCTATATGACTCATAATTGCCTAGCTTGACTTAAATTGTGCATGAAATTAATTTGGTGTATGGTTTAGATGTGAGACCAATTGGATTCTCTTTGTAATTGATTTATATTGATTTTGATCATGTTTCACTTGCTGTTTTGACTTTTTCACTTCGTTTTGACCCTAGGCTTGTCCTAGTGGTCTTGTATCTCATGTTTGAATGTGATTTTCAGGTTAAGAAGCAAAATACCTTAAGGAGGTGGATTCACATTTGATTGAGATATCATTTGACATTGTACACTAACTTGTTTTGTTTTGTAGGATGTTTGGCTCTTTTGAGTTGCTTGCACTTTGGTGCATTGGATTGTTTTTGTCTGTTTATAGCTAATTGTGAACCATTTGTTGTTTAGTTCTGTGATTGGTATACTGATGATATTTGATTGATTTCAGGTACATTAAGTTGCTAATATTGCTTTGCTTTGCTTGATAAGCAATTTGCACTGAGGTATAACATTCTTGTCTCCATGTAGTCTGGAAGACCTGGCCTGTTACTTGGCCAGGCACCTGTCTGAAGTCCTCCTTAAGAGGCGATGTTTGTGATTGTTTACTTTTGTGCCAAGCAGGTAAAGACCTCTATGAGGCAATTAGCGGAACCCAAGGGATATGCAATCTATCCCCCGCTATTCTGTTGAGTCGTCCCCCTGCTCACACCACTGTGTTGATGCATTGGGACATAAACCCAAGATCTTGTACAATGTACAGTTGTGTCAGAATCTTGAGTGTAGAAGGGTTCCTCTTTTCTGAACCCACGCTCCTTTGTCTAAAGCTCTCCCTGACCAGGGATAAGAGCTGTGAAGTCTTATCTTCACTCTCCTTTCATCAGCTTCACCTTAGCCCCTCAATGGCAAGGTTAAGAGCTAATACTACCCCTGTACAGATGACTTGCTCTTGCAGTCTTACCCTTTGATTGAGCCCTTTGGTGTGCATATAGTGTGTGCTACTTATGGATGCTTGATTTGCTGTTTACTTGTGTTGAATAGGATAGGCTTGCTTCCTGTGCAAGTTAGCTAGAAACCTTGACTTAGGGACAATCTTGCATGATAACAGCTAGGCTCGAGTCGTAGTCTCC
Source organism: Lathyrus oleraceus (assembly GCF_024323335.1). Lineage (NCBI taxonomy): Eukaryota > Viridiplantae > Streptophyta > Magnoliopsida > Fabales > Fabaceae > Lathyrus > Lathyrus oleraceus. The sequence continues at coordinate 496,169,518 of NC_066581.1, forward strand.
CTAGTTGTGTTTCCCTCTGTCATCTGGTTAGGCTAGTCCTGTGTCCCTGCGTAGGGGAACTACGTCGCCCTGATCCTCATACCAGATGAGGTACGTAGGCAGGAGATGAGCAGATCTCTCCGGGCGCCTGTGTCTTTGTTTTGTGTTGTTGTGTGCTTGGAAGCTGATGTAAGTCCATCGAGTGGCATTCGGGTTCTAGTGTGGGTTTGTTGGTTTGGATGCTGATGTAAGTCCAGTGATTGGCATTCGAGCTCCACGTTTGCCTTCTTGTGTGTGTTTTGGTTCGGATGCTGATGTAAGTCCAGTGATTGGCATTCAGGCTCCATGTTTGCCTTTGCCTGTGTTTGTTTGCATGCGTGTTAGCCGAGCTACGAATGCTCTGATTCTCCTTCGTCCAAAGGAGATACGTATGCATAGGATGCGACATCCTAGCGAGCATGTGTTGTTTCCCCGGTCCGAACTACTTTGACTCTGATGTCTATGCCTGATAGACTAGGTAGGCCCAGGATGCGATATCCTGCCGAGTCAGTCTTGTTTGTTTTCTTGTGTCTCTTTCAGCCAGTGTGTGTGTGTTTGAACAGCGTTTAGCAACCCTATTCCTTCCTTTTGTGCGTGGATCCCGTCGAGTACGACGGATGCGTAGGGGTGCTAATACCTTCCCTTCGCATAACCGACTTCCGATCCCATTCTCTTTGGTCGCGAGACCATGCTTTTTCCAGGTTTACTCTGAGCGTTTCCTTTCCCTCTTTTGGGATAAATAACGCACGGTGGCGGCTCTGTTGTTCTTGTTTTCCCGCCGGTTTTTCGCGTAATGCGACAGCTGGCGACTCTGCTGGGGATCTTTTAGAGAAGTTGACCTTTGCTGGTCCATCTTCCCTAAGCGAGTCTCTCCTAGCGTTCTCTAGGTTAGGGCTTTGGTTGCTTTGTGCTGTTATTTATTGCATTCATTGTTTATTGTTTGCATTTATTGTTTGCATTAATGTTTGCATTCATTCATATTCATCTGCTGTGCTGGCTGTGTTCTCTCTATTTTGGGGTGGGTGTTACTCGAGGTAAAAGGCCCAATACCCAGGCTATGAGTGCAATCTAGGAAGTCTAGGAGTAGAGTGATTCATGGGAAGCGGGTGGTATGCGCCACTTAGCGGAACATTGACATCACGAGCAGTTCAGATTCTGATGGGGTATCATCGGTGCATACATCTGGTGTGCACAGGATGATATTCTTGAAAGGGTTGTTTATCCTGCGTTTCTTTTGACCTTACCCTGGCCTAGATGACACCCGTGAGTGGGAGGGGATGATTATTACAGGTATTGTTGCTGACTTGTTGGTGACTTGTCGGTGACTCTTGGTACTGATGGACATTTATTTCTGGGACGCCGGAGTTCTGTCCGTGGTTTATCAGTGGGTTCCGTTTATTTCGGATACCCGAGTTGAATTTGAGAGTACCTGTTCAGAGGATCTGGCTGTCATCCGTTCAGTGGATGTTCCTGTGATGATAGTGATGTAATCTCCAGTTCCGTTTATTTCGGAACTCCCCAAGTCGGATTTATGGTGACTCAGTTGACTGGGACTGGTTCAGAGAATGGGTCTTCAGCCGACTAGATGGCACAGTGACCTGCATTCATGCATTTGCATTGGTCTCATTTCGCATTCATCTGCATTCAACTCATGTCTGTCCGTACTCAGGGTCCATTATTTTTAACAGAGACTCAGGTTGAGAGACACCAGATGTCAGAATGTTGTTGATAAAATTTTATCTGTCTCGATGAAACCGGAATCAAAGGACAGAATATTCCTAGTACGGACAGACATTGCATGTGTGAGTCATACTAACCTGTTTACTGTTTTGTAGGTTTCAGTATTCAACCGGTGCGCATAGCTCGTCTGCTCAGGCATCCTGCTAGGGGCAACAAATCCGAGCTGATGGATCTTCCCAACGCCGACATCCTTGAACTGAAAGAGATGGTGAGGAATTTGTTCAGTGTGGTGCAAGGGCTTGCCTTGGGGCAGAAAGCCATGGCTGAGAGATTGGAAAAGATTGAGAAGTGGCTGATAGTGGAAAAAGTTCAAGGGAAGGCTCCGCCCTCCGAAGTGAACAAACCCTCTGGCACTGTAGCCAGGAAACCCTCTGACAGTGGTCCGTTCAAGAAGGAGATTGAGTCAGTTGGTATGCCGGTAAAAAGAAAGAACGCAGTAAGGATCGTTATCATCCTTATGCTGCTGCTGTAACCGCTCTTGTTGGTAATCCACTTATGCCACCGCAACAACCACCACCTCAACAGAAGGCACCGAGAGCTAGGAGCCAGATGAAGAAGAAAAAGGAGGAGCGTCAGTTTGAGGAACCACCTGTGACCTACACCCTTCTATTCAGGAGATTGAGGGATTTGGGGTTAGTCCGGCCAAGGATTTTGATTCCCGTAGCACAACAGAAGAGGCCTGTACACTATGATGAGGATGCCAGGTGCGAGTTCCATTCTGAGGCACCCGGGCACAGTGTTGAGGGTTGTAGGGCTTTCAAACATGTCGTCCAGGACATGGTGGACTCAAAGATCATCAGCTTGGCACAGATCATGGATGGGGATGTCAACCCTGTACCCAGGAAGGGTCCTGTAAAGATGAAGATGGTGAAAAAGGTCAAGAAAGGAATAGAGATGACTGAGGAAGATCAGTTAAAGGTTCCAATGTCTGTGGTCCCAAAACCTCTGATGCAGGATAAAGCTTTCTCTGGTGTTGACAATTGTTGTGCAGCCGTCGCCACAGAGGGGTGTATGCTGATGGGAGATACGACCCAGAAGATGAGGGAAGCGGAAATGGATAGTGAAAAAGTTGAAAGACCCAGTCAAGCAATTGAAACCGTCAAGGTAGAGAATGCTGTTGTTATTGGGAAAGAGAAAAAGCTGTCCATTTCTTCCTATAAACAAGCTCTAGAGGTGGTGAAGAACAAAGAGGCCCGAGGTTGGGGAAGGATCATTGACATAGTGGTGAAGGCAGACATGTTCGGGATTGGTTATCCAGATCAAGAGTCGTCTAGACCAAACAGAGGACGTCGTCCACCATACATCTTCGTCAGTGCAGGAATGCTGAATTCTGATCATGCTTGTTCAGTGAGTGAAGAGATCGACCGCGACCGCGAGCTAGAGCTGTGGATAAAGTCGTGCGTACCAGGCAACTGGAAGGCCTCCAAAAGCATCACTGTCGCTCATCCGAAAGAGTAGTTTTTCTGTGTTAATTTTGTTTGCAGGAAAGCCATACGTTTTGCCCGAAACGTACTGGTCCATTGTAAGGGCCACCTCATGTGTTTCATTTTGCAACATTTTGCATCAGTAATAAATGGATGTTTTTGTGATCAAAAGCGGTGTTCCCTGTTCTTCATTTTTTGCAGTTTTAAAAAATAAAAATGGCAATGTTTTTCGTTTTTCTTTTGAACTTATCTCGTTCCGACCACAAAAGTGATTACCCTCCTGATCTCATCGATAACAATTTGGTTACACCTCTATATGACTTCGACAATCCAAGCTATCATGCCGAAGAAAAAGGCGAAGAAGATTGTGATCTGCTGGAATTAGCTAGGTTGTTGAAACAAGAGGAGAAGGTGATTCAACCACACGAGGAGCGAGTCAAGATGGTAATCCCAAGTACCGCCGAGGTCAGAAGGGAAATGAAAGTTGAGGCCGCTTCAGAGGCAAATCACGAACAGAATGGTAGCCCTGTTGAAAGAGCAGGTTGATATCTTCACCTGGTTGCATCAAGATACACCAGGGTGGAATACCCATGTTGTGGGGCACGAGCTACCATCGAGAGAAGACTATCCTCTAGTGAAGAAGAAGGTCGGTGCCACGGATCAAAGGGCTACGGTGACTTTGTTTCATGATATGACTCATCGTGAAAGCGAATGCCATGTTGATGACATGATGACAAAGTCCCAAGCAGAAGAGGGGCATCCGGTGGACTTGATCTAGTGGTTTGACAGGTAGAGACAACTCATACCGTTGAGTTCGAATCGGTGCACTTATGGAATGTTGTCCGGTAAGCTGTCGAGGCTTATTATGAGCGGATAAGAGGAATCGAGGTCGATCCTACAAAAAAAAAAAAAAAAGAAAAGAAAAGAAAAGAAAAAAAACAGTACAAGAAACGCCTGAACCTAAAACAAACAAAAAAGAGAGAAATCAAATGGTCAGGTGGAATGATGACTGCCCAATGGCATTGGAAAAAGAATAAGTTGCAGGAACCTCTGATTCTGTTAATCTGGTACTTGACAGCCCTCGAGGGGTTTATGAGGTGCGTATTGGGTCAGCATGACTAGTCTTGTCGAAAAGAGCATGCAATTTACCTAAGCAAAAAGTTTATCGACTGTGAAATAATACACTCACTGCTCGAGAAAACTTGATGTACTCTGGCATAGGCTGCTCGCCGACTGAGACAGTATGTTGGTTCATACCACTTTGTGGATGTCCAGAATGGATCTGATCAAGTACGTGCTTGAGAAGTCAGCATGGACCAGACGGGTTGCGAGAGGGCGAATGGTGTCGACTGAATACGATGTTCAGGATGTCTCCCAGAAAGTAATCAAGAGGAGGGTACTGTATGGTTATCTCGCCCACTGAGGATTATCAGTCAAGGAAGTTTGAAGTCCCTGATGAGGACATCTCGAGGTACTCAAATCGAAAGATTGAGAGTGACCGATCCCGGAGGAGGGGCCTGACCCTGAATCCGAACGGATTCTGATGTCTGACGGGGAGAGTTTAAAGTGAGTGAGCTGGTGCTTCCCCGACAACATGTGGATGCACCAACGATGGTGGCTGAGTACGAAGTTGGTATCCTGAGTGTCGTACTTCGATACGTGCATCTACTAGGGCAACACCTTCCTCATTCAGTACGGGATGGAAGTGATATTGCCTGCTGGAGGCTAGATCTCATTGTGGAGAGTCCAGATGGATGAGAAGTTAGAAAAGGGCGAGTGGATGAGGACTCGGTATGACGCGTTGAGCCTGATTGAGAAAAGAGTTCGACAGTTACTTGTCATGGGGCAGTTGTACCCAATAAATGAAGCGTGTTGTTAACCGAGAAGTGCGACCTCGTGGGTAGCATGGAAGAGATGTGGTGTTGAAAAGGATCCTTCCTCCTCAAGACGATCGTGGGGCAAGTGGATAAACAGTTATGAATTTCCATTCGGAGTCGAAAAGGTCTCCTCTGACAGAGCCTTGTAATCGATGACCACGAATGATGAAGATTTTCCGTCCCCTGTGAATGCGGACGCAGTTAAAAGATACTTCGTGAAAAAGAGACCCGCTGGACAAAAAGAATCAAAGAGTCCAGGCAAAAAAAGGGGCACCCCGGCGAACCAAGAAAAAGGAGAAAAGGTTCGGGCAAAAGTTAGGGATAATAAAAAGCGGTACACCCGGCAAGTCGAAAACCCCACAAGGGCGACTTGGGCAAAAAAGGGTATCCCGGTGGACTGAAACCCGGAAGGGCGGTCCAGCCAAAAGAGGGATTGAGACGAACAACCGCGTCTAGCATGATCGTTTGTGCTTTGGTTAAGACATCACGGCTAGTATCCGACAGAGATCGATCGGAAGCGTCTGGTTCAGAAGGCCGAAAGTGCGGAAAGTCTTGAGGACATATGGGGTGTAACCGAGTTGGAACCCGATGAGATCACGGTTTCACATTGCCATTAGGATAGATTTTTCCTTTTGTGCGCAATCACCTCTTTCCAGGGTTTGCCTCCTGTGTATTTCTCAGTTTTGAGCCACCTTTTCTGTTTCAATCAATAAAATGCGTTCAGTCAAATAGTTTTGTTTTTTTGTTTTCATTACCGCTTTGATTACGAAAACATCCGTTCATTTTTGATAAGAATATTTGCATTTTGAAACATGGAGGTCCCTTCCGATGCATGCTGATAAGATTGAAATCTGGAAATCTTATTCGGAAGTTTGAGTGACCTAGATGTTGAAGTGTTGGCACACCTGGGGCACGATTTTATCTAACAATCTCTTGTGCAGGTGTTGTTAGATATCTTCATTCGCTGGCAAGTAGTGATATGAAATCTTTTGACAAAAGATCCCCACAGAGTCCAACCGGGGGCAAGGGATAGACGAACAGTGAAAGGACGGTGAAGGATTACGACGACAATCCTGGAAAGTTAACCAAGAAGACGCTTCAAAGTCTAAGGACTGGAAAGTTTGTATGAATCCCAGGAATTCGATCTTCGTGGGATGAATCAGAAAAGTCCAGACGAGTCGGGGAGTTCTCAAAAGTGGAAAGTCAACACTGTGGTAGGATGGTGAACACCAGTGTTCGACGAATCGAAGGGCGTCCCGTGTCCGATAGGCCGTATCTCCCCAATGGGTTTGAGAGTGTCATCTCCCTAGCAGATTCGAGATCGGTGCCTCCCCAGCAAGCCTGAAGGTTACCGTATCCTCAGCGGAGTTGTGACTGTTTCCCAAGTCTGAAGCTGTCTTCCCAGCAGAGTTTGTGATGATGGTCTTCCCTCAGCGAGGTCCCCCAAGAGGATCGTGTTCGGAGGATCATCCCCAGTAGAGACAAGCATGGGTTGCCTCCCCTAGCAGGGTAATCGCCAAGCAAGTCCGGGTTCGATAGAGGTCATCCCCAGCGAGGTTTGTCTTTCCCCATCAGGGTGTAAATTGACGTGGTAATGAGATCCTCAACACAGTTCCTGGAGTTCCCCGGTGTTGTCTCTGGAGGGGACGTATTTTTATGCATCCATCATTTAGACAAGCATAGCATATTGCATCATTAGTGCATAGCATTTCCATGATCATGGGGCATTGTGTAAAACAAAAAAAAACTCATGCGTCAACATTGCAGACATGTCCATTAGCCCTAGGCAGTGGTGACCAGCCGAGATTGGGTTGTTGGAAAGAGTTTAGCATCGCGCCATTGGATCGGCTCCAGAGTTGGGTTCCCTAGCATGGTTGAGAGGTTGGTGTTTTCTCAGCAAGCGACTCTTTAGTCGAGCGGGTATCCCCAGCAGTACAATTCCCCTAGCAGGTGTGGATGTGTCTGATCTCTCCATGTAGAGTATACCCCTTAAGCAGAAAATGTCTACCATTTCCTTTTGTGTTCCCCCACTGAGTTAGATCCTCGTGGAGGACGGTTGTTTCCGTTCCCTCCCTCACGGGACGGGTTTCCCTATTGAGTTCTTTCCTCATTAGGATGAGTCTTGTTTCAGTCTGCCTTTTGGGATTGATCCTAAATTGGCTCTCAGCAGACTGTATGTTGGCCTCTACCTACAACCCGGTAGTTGTAAGTCCTATCTTTGTGGTCTTCTACCTACTACCCGGTAGTTGTAAATCCTTTTTCTCACTCTGTCTCTCAGCAGACTGTATGTTGGCCTCTACCTACAACCCGGTAGTTGTAAGTCCTATCTTTGTGGTTTTCTACCTACTCCTGGTAGTTGTAAAATCCCACTTTCATCCCCTAGCAGAGGTAGCCTTTGTGGTTCATTCTGTTTGTTGGCCTCTACCTGCAAACCGGTAGTTGTAAGTCCTATCTTTGTGGTTTTCTACCTACTAGCTGGTAGTTGTAAAATCCCACGTTCTCTCCTTGTTGTGGAGTTAACCCTCTGTGCTCATCCTAGTTGATGACGGTTTCTGTTCCCGTGGTTTTCTGCCTACAAACCGGTAGATGTAATCCCCTCTTTGCAGTTATCAGTACCCAGTTTGCGGTATTGATAGTCTTGTCCCCTCTGGATACTTGCCTTGATCAAGCAGTATTGTCCCCAGTGGGTTTTCCCCTTCCTTTCGGATATTTGCTCCGAGTTAGCAACTTTATCCCTTTTTGATTGGTCATCTTTTGCATACCTAGTCTGGTACCCCGATGCCTTTCTTTTCGGTCGTTTATCCATCTAACAACCTGCAACCCGGTTATGGATAATCTTCCATGCGAGTATGTTATCTACGTTTCGACGGCTATAGATAATATATCTCATGCGCTCTTGGGTCGAAGTCGTCCTCCCCAGTTGAGTAAGATTCGTATTCCTTTGTTCGTAATCGAATGTCCATCCTTTAACAAGTTTGCCTTTGCTCTCTTCAGGATGATGTCGGTCGATCTATCCATCTAACAACCTACAATCCGGTTATGGATAATCTTCCATGCGAGTGTATTATCTACGTTTTGACGGCTATAGATAATATATCTCATGCACTCTCTGGTCAGTCTTTTGATTGCTTTCTCCAGCAGAGTAAGATTCGTATTCCCAGTGGAATCGAATGTCCATCCTTTAACAAGATCGCTTTTCTAGCCCTCTTCAGTATGTTGAGTGTTTTTGAACACAAACCAATTCATGTTTGGTCGGTCACCCGTTTCCTACCTACAACCCGGTATCCGTGGTGTTCCTTCCTGTTTGCTCACTGTCGTGACCTTGTTCCCCAGTGAGACCCCCTGCAAGTGTTTAACCTTGCCCTGTCATCTTGTAAATGTCAGTATCCTGTCAGCACCCGCGTGTGTTGTTTCTTTGGTGTCGGTAAACACCATCTTTCGGTGCTTTCCCAGTCATGCGTAGTGTCTGGTCTTCTTTGATGTCGGTAAACATCATCTTTCGATGTTCGTAACGTCGTCCTTCCTTCCCTAGTGAAGAGCTTCCTACTCTCCGTTGGTGTCGATAAACGTCGAGTTTTTCCCGATCATCCGTTGATGGTTTGGTTGTGTTCACTCTCCCTAGAAGAGTCCTCCTCTCCGTTGGTGTCGATAAACGTCGAGTTTTTCCTATGCGTCTGCTGGCGTATAGTTGATATCTTTCCCCACAGGGTCGTCCCCAGAAGAATCCTCCTCTCCGTTGGTGTCGATAAACGTCGAGTTTTTCCTAGTCGTCCGATGACGTATAGTTGCTTATCCCTCACATATCATTCATTAATGACTGTTGATTCCCCTCAGAGTTCCTCCTCTCCGTTGGTGTCGATAAACGTCGAGTTTTTCCTATGCGTCCGATGACGTATAGTTGCTTATCCCTCACAGATCATTCATTAATGACTGTTGATTCCCCTCAGAAGTTTCCTCCTCTCCGTTGGTGTCGATAAACGTCGAGTTTTTCCTATTCATCCTATGATGTCTAGCTGTACCCTTCCCCATGCGGATTTACCTCTCCGTTGGTTTCGATAAACGTTGAGTTTTTCTCATTCGTCCGATGACGTCTGATTGTATACCCCATTCCCAGTCATTCATTAATGTCTGGTTGATTCCCAGCCAGAATCCCCAGTAGACGTCCTATTAGGTTTCTGATTGTGGTGCCTTTCCCTCGTGAAGTGGCTTTCTCCTTCTCCGTTGGTGTCGATAAACGTCGAGCTTCTCCCTTTCGTCCGATGGCGTCTGGTCGAGTCTTCCCAGTTCATCCGTCGTCCGTTGATGTCTGGTCTCCTTCTCCGTTGGTGTCGATAAACGTCGAGCGTCTCCCTTTCGTCCGATGACGTCTGGTCGAGTCTTCCCATTCATCCGATGATGTCTGGCTACCTCTCCGTTGGTCTTGGTAAACGTCGAGTTTTTCCTGGTCGTCCCAGCTGATTCACCTCTCCGTTGGTTTCGGTAAACGTCGAGTTTTTCCCATTACGTCCGCTGACGTATGGTTGTATCCTTTCCTGGTTATCCCCAGTAGAGTTGATTTACCTCTCCGTTGGTCTTGGTAAACGTTGAGTTTTTCCTAGTTGTCCGCTGGCATCTAGTTGAGATTTTTGTTCCCATTCATCGTGTGTTGATGTCTGGATGTGATTGTACCTCTGACGAAAACAACAAAAAACAGAAGAGAATACCCAGCAGTGTGCAAATTCTACGGTTCTTGGTATTCAATCCCTGTTTACCCTGAAAGTCTGACAGCCGTTGCTCTCATCCGTCCGGGTTCCCAGTTGATTGAATAGGGGAAGCTGTAGCACCTCAAATTTGCACCCATCATTTTGTACATTCATTTCATATTAGGTCATTAACGTAACATGGTCCATTGCATAACATTGCATTGTCCATTTGCCCAAGTGCAAGCTCAGCTGATGAATTAGGTCAAACTGATTAGGAGAATCGGTCAATCAAGCAAACAAGTGCCATTTTCATTGAGACAAAGCCCTAGGGTTGATTTATCAAGCTCATATGGTCTAAGGATCATTTTGAAGTGGTTTGGCCAAAGATTGGATGCTCAGAAGTCATCAGTCATTGTTCGGTCAACCAGAAACCCTAGAAAGTCAACTGTGGTCAACTGTGCCTGATTTTATGGATTGGAAGGTGTGAGATGGTTTGAAAGGCTTCATTCATGTCCATATAAGTCTCATTTGACATACCAAAGACCAAGGTTGAAGATTTGGGGGTCAGATCAAGAGTTTCCAAAAATAGCAGGTGACCTGTAATTGCAGCTGCCAAAAATGGAAAGTTTTTCTCCTCAAAATAACTTCATCATACAAGCTTCAAATGGATTTTTGTCCAACATGAAAGTTGAATATCTTGATCTCACCATTCCAAAAAGTCCAAGAACTTGAAATTCCCATGTGTGGTTAGCAAGATATGGTCCAATCATTTTCAGAAAATGCCCGAAATCAAAGTGCCATAACTTTCACATGGAGTGGCCAAATTGGATGGTTTTTATTTGAGCAAATCACATTTGATGTTTACTTTCATAATCCATCATCACATTTTGCCAAAAGCCTTCAAATTTGAGAAATACTTGGAATTTTGAAATGAGGCTTTTTGCAACACTTTCTAAATGTCATTTGTGACCTGTTGGAACCAAGTTTGGACAGAAAAATCAGCTGGTTTAAGAAAGGGCATTTTGGCCAAAGCTTGAAATTGCACATTAACACAAAACCTTCCATTTTGCTAATTGGGATTAATTTTGTGATTAAGCCTTGGTATAAATAGATAATTGCAACTGTTTTGCATAAGCACTAATCATTTTTTTCAGATCCATAACAAAAAACTCAAGAATTCTCTCACTTTTCTCAAATTTTTCACATACACTTTTTCATCAATTCTCCAAGAATTCACCATTGTTCTTGCTAGTTTTTGGTTGATTCATCTCTTGCAGGTAATTTGCAAGTTCTGTTTGTGGAGATTGAAGCCAAACACATGCAAATTCCAACTGTTGCAAAACCTTGAGCATCAATGGCAGTCGCGAATTCATGTGGATTCTTGCACGTTTGAGCTGAAGTTTCTTCATCATTCACCTCCTACAGCATAACACTTCATCTGTTTTCAAGAATCGGAGCAAAATACGCAAGGATTTCACACTGTGCTTCAAGAAAGTGAGTTTTTCGAATCTTCCAATTCTTGCAATAGCCATATGGATTCGGTAGATCTTTGAACGTAGAAAGTATTGGTGCTTGAATCGTTTAATTTCATCCACTAATTATCAAGATATTTGAGATTAAAGTTTATGCGTCAAAACTTCTTTCGATCGGATCTTGATGTACATTGATCTTTATACATTTTCGTTGCCATAACTGTGATCTACGTTGCAAGAGGAAGAGAATGGTATATCGTTTATGCATTTTGGTGAAGATTTGTTCGTAACGAGTTCTGGTGTTGATGAGTAGCGAAGAACATGGACGAACATCAAAAATTCTGGAAAACTTCTTCGTTAGATCCATTCCTTCGCATGGCAATTTTCAATTTCTGTTTACCGCCCAGGAAGAACGAATGAGAAGCCGCCACGCAATAAATGAAGCTACCGCGTTTTTGGCCTGGCTGAGAATATTTACGGAAATGCCATTGCAGACCAATTTAATCCATTAAAACCTCAAATAATTATTTCAATAATTAACAAAACTTCAAAAAATCATATAAAATCCATTTTTAATCCAAATTTAGTGGGAGTTTTTTTGTTAGATTCATGATTTTCTCTAGTCTTTTATAGGTATGATAACTCAAGTTGTGCTTGGTGGATTTTTGACTTTGCCTATTGACCTTTGACTTGTGTGCATTTTGTGCATGTTTCACCATTTTTAACATGAAATACTCATACATTATCCAAATTGAATGAAATTTCACATGATAATTCTTGACTCCTTTCTGGTTATTTTGATGTATAGTTTGTGAATTTGGGATCTCTGGTTTGGTAGTTATGATGTGTGCAAGTTGAGTGTGACAATTTGTGTCACACTAGGTTAGGCCAATTTCATGATTTTATTTGACATGCCTAGGCTTTTCCAATTGAATTCAAATTTTGCATGTAATCTCCTCTGTATGTCTAGTTTTGCCATGATTTTTTGTAGGAATTGTTGAGCCATTTCCTATTTGATTGAGATTTTTATTTGTTGTTTAGACATTTGAGGGTTTTGCTTGAGTGATTGACTTCCAAGTCTTGGGAAATGCTCATACCATATCATATGAATGTGAAATTTGATGGAGTGATTCATAACATGTTCATTGTTAATTTGGCTTTGGTCCCATTCATTTCTTAATTGTTCTCACTGTTTTATGATTAATGAATGTTGATGCTCATTTTGCTACCATGAGTTGACTTGTTTGGATTGCTGCTGACTTTATGATTTTCATTGACCTACTTCCTGTTGTCCAAATGGCATGAAAATTGATATGTAGCTCATTGAATGTGTCCTGTTTAGGCTGGAATTTTTGTGGAATTTATTGAGCTGTTTAGGTATTTGATTGAGTGTGATCTTTCTGTTTGCTCCTATATGACTCATAATTGCCTAGCTTGACTTAAATTGTGCATGAAATTAATTTGGTGTATGGTTTAGATGTGAGACCAATTGGATTCTCTTTGTAATTGATTTATATTGATTTTGATCATGTTTCACTTGCTGTTTTGACTTTTTCACTTCTTTTTGACCCTAGGCTTGTCCTAGTGGTCTTGTATCTCATGTTTGAATGTGATTTTCAGGTTAAGAAGCAAAATACCTTAAGGAGGTGGATTCACATTTGATTGAGATATCATTTGACATTGTACACTAACTTGTTTTGTTTTGTAGGATGTTTGGCTCTTTTGAGTTGCTTGCACTTTGGTGCATTGGATTGTGTTTGTCTGTTTATAGCTAATTGTGAACCATTTGCTGTTTAGTTCTGTGATTGGTATACTGATGATATTTGATTGATTTCAGGTACATTAAGTTGCTAATATTGCTTTGCTTTGCTTGATAAGCAATTTGCAATGAGGTATAACATTCTTGTCTCCATGTAGTCTGGAAGACCTGGCCTGTTACTTGGCCAGGCACCTGTCTGAAGTCCTCCTTAAGAGGCGATGTTTGTGATTGTTTACTTTTGTGCCAAGCAGGTAAAGACCTCTATGAGGCAATTGGCGGAACCCAAGGGATATGCAATCTATCCCCCGCTATTCTGTTGAGTCGTCCCCCTGCTCACACCACTGTGTTGATGCATTGGGACATAAACCCAAGATCTTGTACAATGTACAGTTGTGTTAGAATCTTGAGTGTAGAAGGGTTCCTCCTTTCTGAACCCACGCTCCTTTGTCTGAAGCTCTCCCTGACCAGGGATAAGAGCTGTGAAGTCTTATCTTCACTCTCCTTTCATCAGCTTCACCTTAGCCCCTCAATGGCAAGGTTAAGAGCTAATACTACCCCTGTACAGATGACTTGCTCTTGCAGTCTTACCCTTTGATTGAGCCCTTTGGTGTGCATATAGTGTGTGCTACTTGTGGATGCTTGATTTGCTGTTTACTTGTGTTGAATAGGATAGGCTTGCTTCCTGTGCAAGTTAGCTAGAAACCTTGACTTAGGGACAATCTTGCATGATAACAGCTAGGCTCGAGTCGTAGTCTCCCTAGTTGTGTTTCCCTCTGTCATCTGGTTAGGCTAGTCCTGTGTCCCTGCGTAGGGGAACTACGTCGCCCTGATCCTCTTACCAGATGAGGTACGTAGGCAGGAGATGAGCAGATCTCTCCGGGCGCCTGTGTCTTTGTTTTATGTTGTTGTGTGCTTGGAAGTTGATGTAAGTCCATCGAGTGGCATTCGGGTTTTAGTGTGGGTTTGTTGGTTCGGATGCTGATGTAAGTCCAGTGATTGGCATTCGGGCTCCACGTTTGCCTTCTTGTGTGTGTTTTGGTTCAGATGCTGATGTAAGTCCAGTGATTGGCATTCAGGCTCCATGTTTGCCTTTGCCTGTGTTTGTTTGCATGCGTGTTAGCCGAGCTACGAATGCTCTGATTCTCCTTCGTCCAAAGGAGATACGTATGCATAGGATGCGACATCCTAGCGAGCATGTGTTGTTTCCCCGGTCCGAACTACTTTGACTCTGATGTCTATGCCTGATAGACTAGGTAGGCCCAGGATGCGATATCCTGCCGAGTCAGTCTTGTTTGTTTTCTTGTGTCTCTTTCAGCCAGTGTGTGTGTGTTTGAACAGCGTTTAGCAACCCTATTCCTTCCTTTTGTGCGTGGATCCCGTCGAGTACGACGGATGCGTAGGGGTGCTAATACCTTCCCTTCGCATAACCGACTTCCGATCCCATTCTCTTTGGTCGCGAGACCATGCTTTTTCCAGGTTTACTCTGAGCGTTTCCTTTCCCTCTTTTGGGATAAATAACGCACGGTGGCGGCTCTGTTGTTCTTGTTTTCCCGCCGGTTTTTCGCGTAATGCGACACAAGTGTGTGTGAAGATAGAAGTTTTATCCTTGCCAAATGATAATACCTTGTTCAAGCCATGCGTCGCCTATGCATTCCTTGTCCAAAATGGATGAATTTGAGCTTTTTGAAAAGGTGAGATCAAGAGAAGCAACTTTCATGTTCAACACTTTTTTATTTGGAGCTTGGAACATGAAGAAATTTGAGGTGGAAGTTTGGAAATTTCAACATGTTGAAAAATTTTCTAAGTGTCAAGCCATATATCTCAATATTCCACTTTGCTTAACTTTTTATTTGAGCTTCAAATGAGAAAGGTGTCTTCATAAAAGTTGTAGCTTTTTCAAAGACCTTCAAAATGGTCACAAATTTCATGTCATTTGGATTTATAATGATAGAATTATGCATTTTTGAAGTTTGGAAAAATCACTTGTTCAATGGTATAGGTCAAAAATGACCTATAATGTATCCTCATATCACATGCTCATAAAAGTTGAGTTATATCTCACTTCAAACATCAAAGTTGAAGTAGACACGTTGAATTTGATTGTGCAACTTGGAAATCTTTCATCTCATAAAAATTGAACAAGTTATGGCCTTGGGAAGTTGACTTTCAAATTAGGGTTTAGACAAAATGACCTATAATGTTTCAACATATAAAATGATTTTCAAAACAAAACTAGATCTAGGTCTCAACATGAAAGTTGTTTTTAATGTCATTTAGAGTAACTTTTATCTTGAAATCATTTTGATATGGTGAAAATTGTAGCAGATAGGGTCTAGGGAGACCTAGTTTTGATCAGATGAATTCATCTGGCCAACCACCATCAACCAACTTGCTAACCTTCAATTATGTTGACTTTATAGGCTCATGGTAGATCATATATGCATAAGATTATTAATTTTGAAGTGTCCCTTGAGAAATTTGATCAATTGATGAGATAGCTTGTTGGAGAAGTTACTCAAGATACCCAGTCAAACTAGGGTTTCCAAGGCAAATCACCCTCAAACTCTTGAAGAAAACTTGACCAATATAACATGTAGAGATCATTGGGACTCATATATGATGCTCATAACCATTCTTGTATCAATTCATGGTTGTGCTCTTTGTCATGAGGGTCTCAAACCCTAGATGTGGACTTGATAGATCAATGGAAATCATGCCCTACCTACAAAAGAATTAAGCAAATGCAAAGACATATTTTTGGTATTTTAGTTAGTGAAATGATAAAATACAAGTATGATACAATCATATAGTGCTTGGTGATCTCTGGAGGAGAAGGGCGATCCAAAACACAACGGAAATTAAAATTTTCTCCTTTAGTGATCCTTACGAATGGGCATGATCAGTGATAGAATATTTACCTCTTATGATGATTGAAACCTTTGATGCAGATCTAGGGAGAGATCACGAACGTTGAACGACGACAATGCCTCTACTCAGTCCACACGAACGGATTCCTTCAATCTCAATGCTAGCTACTACGAATGAAGGCTTTGAGTGAGTGAGTGAGTGTGTGTGTGTGTGTGTGTGTGTGTGTGTGAGAGAGAGAGAGAGAGAGAGAGAGAGAAAACAAAAATGCAACCGCAATGAATGCTTCTGCACAAGGGTTCTATTTATAGAACCACTTGTGTAGGTTTCAAGCTAAAAAGCCCACTTAAGTGTATGTGGCCCATATCTAATAATACGCCCAAAATCACTTAAGCGCATGGTACGTTACCATATTTCGTATTCTACTTAAGTACACCGTACCTTACGATGTTCTACAATTCACTTAAGTGCACTGTACCTTACGGTGTTTCTTAGTTACTATATCTCTCATCAATCCGTCCTTTGTGTGTGACCCTGTAGGTTTTCGCGGCATTGACAATTATATTAAATGACGTATTTAACATAATAAACAGTGAGCGGTATCTAGCAACACATCACTGCTACCCAAGACACGAAAATGTTATGTGATCTGACAAATCCTTCTGTGATAATACTTATGTGCATAATTACCCTTTTGCCCTTATGTCTATATTGAACAAAAAGTATAGACTGTGTCATCCTTGTCCAGTTCAATATTGGGACCATAGACATTTATCCTGTTACGTAGGATGGGCAAATTACATCTAGGTCACTCATGTCCCTCAGCATGCTTCGTGGAGTACCCATCAACTGTCTTTATGGTTATCCAGTTACGGACAATGTTTGATCAGCAATAAAGCACTCAACTCTACATCTAGGGTCCATAGTGGTTTCAGGTCGAAGGGTGGTATACACCATTATCACCATGAGAATAACTTATGACACTTTGCATAACTTTCTATATAGTATTCTCATAGCGGGTCAATCCAGTATAAGTATTACTCTTAATATTCATACCTATGTTTAAGACTTGATAACTCCTTATCCATGATCCATGAAATGCGATCATCAGTCTATATACATAATAGTCTTTATGCTTTAATGTTATCCCACTTCACAATAAAGCTCGACTACGGATACTTTAAGAATAGTGTCCTTATGTTTAATGTGATCTCATGATCAAGTCACACTTGATACATTAAACGGACTAGCTATTCTAGGGACTTTATTAAACAAACATAATAAAGAAAAAGCCTTTTATTATTAATAAATAATTTGATACAATTACCAAAAGTATTGGCCTCTAGGGCTTACACCAACAATCTCTCCCAAAACAAACCCAATGAAACAGGGATAAGGAGGATGCCAAGGTATGATCCCAATGCTAATGCTTATGATGAAATTGCATGAGGGATCTTAGAGTCAAAATTGGGGTCTTACAGCCGGTACTGGGAAGACTGAAGTTGATTGATCATAAGATAGATCTTCTGATGCTTAACCAATCTCTGAAGCTCATCCAGTTAATATGGCCTCTGAAAAGGCTCATAATGGTTATCAAAAGAGCGTTGTTGGAACCAAGCTATTCTTCAAGAATAATCTTAGTAGCAAAAAAAAATCAGAAGTTGAACAAAGGTATGGAAACTTCTCTATTTTTACTTAACAATTTCTAAATCTGATATCTCAATATTTATTTAGAAGAATATCATAACTATGAAAGTAGAATTACACTTCACTATGATAATACTACTTCTATCTGAGTAACAAAGAATCTTATCTTATCTCAGAATAAAAAACATTTTAAAATTTTGTGATTTCATCTAGATGGAGAAGCAGAGTCTAATGATGGTCAGAAGTTACTGTGATCAAAAGCTCTCAACTAGCTTTTGGTGAATAATAGCCTTTGAAGCATTTCAGCCTCTAAAGCTTAGAATAAGACTAATTTCCTTTGATAAGCGCATAAGTGGAAAACCTTTTCATCAGCCTCTGACACATGTCCACTTATGTGTCATGAATCTGAAACGTCTTATGACACGTGGTTAGTAACTACTGGTTAAAAACCTTCAAACTAAGATGATTTATCTTAAAAGTTATGAATCCCTCCTCCTTAGTCTTTATTTTTTGTTTTGATTTGAAATTTTCTTTCAAAACACGCTACTTAATCAGACTTACACACTTCTCTCTCACTTCCCTCACTTTTGTTTCTCAAGCCTTCTCTGAAAAAATACCCATTTCAAAAGAAAACTTAAAACCCTTTTTCAATGGCTTTGTCATATTCTCAAAAAACACCCATGAATGTCGAATCTGGTAAAAGTATATAGAAAACCTAGAACCATGGATATTAGTCAGGAGGATCTGAAACTCATTGTGGAGAATATTGTTGATTTCAAATCCTTCAATCTGAATGGGTATTCCCTCTGGAATTTCTTTAAGGATCAAGAATGGGAATTAACCATGATATGTTGAATGGACCAACCTCTCCTCATCTAGTCAGGAATTTATGGGTTAGATTTGAGGTGTATGATGAGTTTGCTTCTTTTATTGAAGAAAATGAGAAGGTTTAGACAATTTTTTGAGAGGGAAGAGTAGAAAGGAAATGGGATTGAAAGAGTTCGAGGAAGTGGAAATAAGGTCTGATGTGATGGGAGTTGATGTCACCATCATTCAGAAAATTATTTCCAAGCTTCTTGGTGTGTCATATATGAGAGGTTGCACTATGACACCAAGGAAAGAAGTCCATAAGCTGAGCTCATCAAAACCATGTTGTTTGAGTACCCATAAGATTTTGGAAAAGTGAAGAATATGAAGACTCCTTTCAAACTCCTGTTCAAGATCCTTATTGTATTCCTAAAGAAGGTAGCATTGATCAAATATTTTGGGATCATAGACATTTTATATGGTATTTGGTTAATAAGGAGAAAATAATCTTCCTGGTTATATCCTCCATTATCTATGTGAAGTTATCAAGGATACCAATAAGCATAAAAAGAATAATGTACCTTCTGCTAGACTTATATCTGAGTTTTTTCATCAGGGTCATCTAATTGACTCTCTGAGAGCTGCTTCTGCTCATGATGATCTGGAAGAAATTCATAGAAACATTCTCTCTACTTCAGTTCTGGATAATATGAAGCTTCTGAAGAAGGATAAAATGGTGATATCAAAAGCACCACTCAAAGTCAGAAGTACATGCATATCTTTAAGACTATCCAGTAATTACCAACCATGACAATCCTGAGGTAATTAGGGGATTTATCAAAATGGCTATAAAATAAGCTAGTGTTGTTCTATCTTATGAGGACTTACTAGAAGAACCAACTGACGTGTACAAACCTTTTAGGAAAATAAAACGTGTTACTTATAATACTCAGAAGAAAGTCCAAGAGCCTCCAAAGAAGAAGGTTGTACAAAAAAAGGAGTACAACAGAAGAAGATTCAGAAAGAGATTGAAGAGGTAAAGTCATCCATTGTCTTGATGCCCACTCAGACAAGGAGTGGAAAAACTCCTTAGAAGGCATTTTCATCTTCTGTCACCACTGATGCACATGTGAAGAAGAGGAAACCGAGGTACCCTTTTCCAGGAATATAAAAGTTGTGGAAATTGGAGCTTAGAAGGTTGTAGATAGAGCCATTCATAAGGGAGAAAAACTGATTGTCTCTACTCTGTTGGATCAAGCAAAGGAACAACATGCATCTTCTAAAGCTCATATGAAATAATATATTGCTACAAAGGATGTTCTAAAGACAACAGAGGTTCAAGTTGCTGAAGAAATAGCCGGATTGAAGTCTATTGAAGGTACTTATAAGGTTGAAGCTTCTTTTGTTCTAGAAGAAAGAGTGTCACAAGAAGCTTCTAATCTTGCTTTTGAAGTTGTTATTGATAAGGAGAAAACTGCTCCAAATGCTGAAAAGACTGTTACTACAGGTAACAATCTAAATTCTATCTCCCAGGACTTTTTATTATTATTCCACTTTATACCATATATCACCAACACCTTCCCCCCAACTATCTCCAAGACACACTCCATTTCATGTTCATAACATGGTTCAACATTCAGAACCTATGATGGATTCCCCTAACCTAACACCTATCATTAAGATTCTAGAAAATGATTTGAATCCAATTGATTTTGAACATCCCATTGTAACACCTCAAAATTTGCCCTCCTCTCTTGGGACTAGCATAACATATTTGAATATCATTTTAGGTCATTAGACATTGCATATTGCATATCATGTGGTTACATTGTGCAAGCCATCCTCCTAAGTCTTGATCAGAAGATGAGGAAGTCAAAGTGCAAGCTAGGGTTTATTGGACTGGTCATTAATCATCTGAGGATGTGCAAGTTCAAATTAGGGTTTCATGATTCTCAAAGGATATTGGTCTTCATCTTGATTACAATGATTCATCATCATCATCATGGTTTGTCATCATCAAGTGTTGAAGCTGATTCCTTGAGATTAGGGTTTTGACCACTGGTCAACCCTAATCAGTTGCATTGGGCCAAACAGAGCATGATCAGGAGATAGGGTCTATGAGGTATATGAGGATCATCCCATGGTTTTATTGAGCTTATTGAGGCTAGGGTTTCACCCTTGAGCCATTTCATCAGAGGATTGGAGCTCAGATTGATCTATGCATTGCCAAATTCATCTATCAGTTGAAAAGTCAACTGTGGTCAACTGTACATGATCTGATGGATTTGGAGGTGAAAATGAGTTGGATACACTTCATTCATGTTGGAACAAGTGTTATTTGACATTGCAAAGCTTAAGAATGGAGAAAATCAAGTCAGAACAAAAACTGCCAAAAATAGAAAGTGACTTGTAATAGAAGTTTCCAAAAATGGAAAGTTTTTGACCTCAAGACCACGTGTCCAAGGAAGCTTCAAATGAAAAATTGTTCAACATGAAAGTTGTAGATCTTGTTCTCACCTCTCCAAAAAGTCCAAGAACTTGAAAATCCCATGTATGGTTGTCAAGTTATGGTCCAGTGAATTTCAGAAATGACCCATAATCAGGAGGACATAACTTCCACATGGATTGTCCAAATTGGATGTTCTTTATATGCACAAACTCCATTTGACATGTACTTTCATGGTGCATAATTGGATTTCTTCAAAAATGGTCAATGCAAAAGGTCAAATTTCAACTGGACAGTTAAATGGACCAGGGGCAAAATTGTCCAACTTGTGAAATAATTGGAATTTTTGAGTGGGGATTTTTGCAACACTTCATAAATGGCATTTGAAACTTTTTGGAATATTCATAATATGCTAAGGCTTCATGGTTTGAAAATTGGCTTTTGAAATGAACTTGAATAAATGAATAAAGTGCCATCACATGTGGAAAATGAGAAATACTTGTCCAATCAACATGAAACAAGTGGCAACAGTTCATGACAGGTGTTTAGGGTTTGTATGAGTTGGCAATGAGCTGGCATGAGCTGGCATGTGAAAGTTCATTTTTGCCCTTGGCTTGAAAATGACACTTATGCTAATCACTTGGCATTTTGGTTAATTAGAGTGATTAGGGCATGGATTAATGAGAGATATATAAGCCTAATCATAACTAACTTGTAACAGAATCACAATTTCACAAATCACAATCCAAAATTCCCTCCAATTTCTGAAAATTCTTCAAGAACACAAAACACCAAAATCACAAAATCTCTTCCAATTCTTCATCAAACTCGAAAATTCTTGTTGATCCAATCTTCATTCAACTTCTTCTTGGACTGTTTTGGGAGATCAACCTCCAAATCCTTACGAATCGCAACTGTTGCAAAGGTGTGCATCAATGGCAAATTCCAATTTCTCATAATTGGAGCAAATTCGAGCTAGGCTAACACCTCCATTCATCTTCCCTATCATCAAGCTTGGACTGTTTTGAAGAATCACATCCGAATTCATCACGAATCGCAACTGTCATCAAACAAAGGTGCGAATTCGAATCTCACGGTTTTGTAAATTGTTATATGCATTGTGTAGATCGTTCATCGTAGGTTAGCGTGAAACTTGCGGTTTATGAAATGATTGAGTGAGTTAAGAGAAATCTTGATTTGTAGTTTTGTGTTCATTCCTTTCCAAGCTCGATTCGTGATGTACAGTGGAAATTAATAAAAAATCGTTAGCGTATTAGTGATGAGCGTTAAGAGACGAAGAGAACGGTATGTTGCTTGTCCATTTTCGTGGAGAATTGCTCGAGACCGATGCTACCGTTGAAGAACATGCTGCCGCGCGAAGAAGAAAGCGATTCCTGGAAAAAAAGGCTCGTTCAATCCACTTGCTTCAGCGCATCTTTTCAAAAGTTGTTTCCCTCCCTTATACACCAATAGCGTGTCGCCACCGCATAAATGAAGGGGAACCGGCCTAGGGAATTTACAATTCTGCCATTGTCTCCAGTTAATTTAAATAACACATTTAATAAATATTTAACAATTCATTCTTAACTTAAAAAATTCATAAAAAATATTTTACTAATCAGAAAAATATGAGGATTTTTTTCTACAGCTTCCATTTTGTCTCTAGTTTTTTATGATTATGATTTTGCAAATTGTGCTTGGTGAAAAATTGGTTTGACCTAGGGTTGTTTGACTTGTATGCATTCTTGACACATTTTTCCATTTCTATTGTGAAATTCCCATACTTAAAAAGAAATGTCTGAAATTTTTTGTGGTGATTGTAGATATGTTAATGGTGATTTACATGTAAATTTTGTGAATTTTGGATACCTGGTGATTGAGTTATAAATTTTTGAATCTAGGTGTGACAATTTGTGTCACACCTAGCTAGGTCAACTTTCTGGATTTATTTTCATGACCTAGAAATGTTAGAATGGATTGAAATTTTGCATGTATGATCATTGATATGTTGAGATGCTGTGTGAATTTTTCTGGATTTTTATGTGTCATTTTCAATTTGATTGATATTTTTCATCTCTGTTGGTCAATTATGCAAGTTCATGTGACACATGTTTGTAAATTTAATGTGAAATGCTCATATGGTTTTAGATGAACATGAAATTTGGTATGATGGTTGTAGACACATTGTAGGACATCCCTGTTTTGGTCCCATTCATTTCTTAATTGTTTTCATTGACTTGTGATTTTTTGAAGTGAATGCATGTGTTGATGTTATGATTTGGCTCATATATTTGTGTCTGTTTTTCTTGATTTTCATTGACATAGTTCCTTTTGTCCAATTGAGCTAAAAATTGACATGCTATACCTTGAATATGTCCTGTTTAGGTGTAAATTATTTGAGGATTTTTGGAATTGTTTTGATATGGATTTGGTTAAAGTCATTCTGTTTGTGTTTTTGGTGTTGTGTTTGACATAAGTTGACATGTTTTGGTCATGAAATGAATATGGTGAATGATATGAGTGTGGGATCAATTGCCTTGGCTTTCTATTTGTGTTAATTTGATTTTGGTTGAGAATTTCTTGCTGTTTAGAATTTTTTCTCCCTTTTGGACCCTAGGCTTGGCCTAGTGGTCCAGTTTCTCACATTTGCTTGATTTTTCAGGATGAAAAGCACAATGCTTAAGGAGATTGAACCAAGTCAATTAAGTTGATGTTGTTTGATGTTGAGAACTAACATGAAATTGTTTTGTAGGTTGTGAAGCTTGAGCTTGAGCTTTTAGCTTGCCTTTGTGTGCATTAATCTGTATAGTCTGACTGATTAACATTTGCTGTTTATTGTTGTCTGTCTGAGTACTGATGATACTTGATTGTTTTCAGGTACATTTAGTCGCTTATAGTTCTTGTAAGAACTTGCTTGCTGCTGCTTGGTTTTTAAAACCACTTGAGGTAGGACTTCTATTCTTCATGTAGTCTGGAGACCCGGCCCGTTATTTGGCCGGGCAAACTGTCTGAAGTCCTCCTTAAGAGGCGATGTTTGTGATTGTTTAATATTGTGCCTAAGCAGGTGAAGTCCTCTATGAGGCAATTGGTGGAAGCCAAGGGATATGCAATCTATCCCCCACTATTCTGTGAGTCGTCCCTCTGCTCACACGGCTGTGTGTTGATGCATTGGGACACAAACCCAAGATCTCGTGCTGTTGCACAATCGAGTCAGAGTCTTTGAGCGTAGAAGGGTCCCTCCATTCTGGACCCATGCTCCTGTGTCTGAAGCTCTCCCTGGTCAGGGATAAGAGCTGTGAGGTCTCATCCTCACTTCACCTTTTCATCTGCTTCATCTTAGCCTCGTAATGGCAAGGTTAAGAGCGAATACTACACATGTACAGATGACTTGCTTCGGCAGTCAAACCCATTGTTTGAGCCTCACTTGATTGGTTATAGTGTGTGCTATGTGAATATTTGCTTGAAATGCTTGTTTTGATCTGTATGCTTGTATGCTTGCTTCTTTCCTGGATAGGATTAGCTTGCAGTTGCGCAAGTAGGTAGAAACCTGAACGTAGGGTAACGATGCATGACAACACTAGGCTCGAGTCCAGCTCCCTGGTAGTGCGTCTTCCCCTGGTTTCTGGCTAGATTTTCTTTCCCTTGAGGGGGAACTACATCGCCCTGATCCTTGTTCCAGACGAGGTATGTAGGCAGGTGGTCGTGCGAGACCACTCCGGGCAATTTTTTTCTTTTTTGTGTGTGTTTGCTTGTTATCTGATTGTGTGTTTGGCTCGGATGTTGACGTAAGTCCAGTGATTGGCGGTCGGGCTCCACGTTTGCCGTTTTGTGCGCGTTTTGGTTCGGATGCTGACGTAATTCCATCGAGTGGTCGTCGGGCTCCAGGTTTGCCATCTGTTTGTGCGTTTTGTGTTGTTTGGCGTGCGTAAGCCGAACTACAGTGGCTCTGATTCTCGTTCCAGACGAGATATGTAGGCATAGGATGCGATGTCCTATCGAGCTCCCTTCTCTTAACCCCACCTGCGTTCCCCGTGTGTGTGTGATGTTTTAGCAACCTATTCTTTATTTTAGAACGTGGATCCCGTCGAGTACGACGGACGTGAGGGGTGCTAATACCTTCCCCTTGCGTAACCGACTCCCTTACCCTTTCTCTTTGGTCGCAAGACCATTTCCTTTCCAGGTTTCTCTGAGCGTTTCCTTTCCCTATCTTGGGATAAATAACGCGCAGTGGCGGCTCTGTGTTGTGTTTTTATTTGAGTCCCGCCGGTTGTTTTTTCGCGGATGCGACAGCTGGCGACTCTGCTGGGGATCTTTCTATGATGTAGACCTGTGCTGGTCCATCTTCCCTAAGCGAGTCCTTCCTAGCGTTCTAGGATTAGTTTAGGTTGCTTGTTTTGCTTTATTTATTGCACTTATTATTATAACCAGTGTATATATTTGCATAAATACTTGCATGCATCATACTATTATTGTTGCCGTCCTCTGTGCAGGTGGTTCCTCTGTTTTGGGGTGGGTGTTCTGAGTGGGGCTAAAACCCAGGCCCGAGTATACACCTAGGACTAGTGTGGTCTCATGTTGCCTCCTTCATGTTAGGTCAATATGTGCCTGGCAGCATGATGTACCACAAGCCGGACGAGGTTCATTTGATAGTGCTTGCCTCTGTGGATATTCCACTTTGTTTGAGTTACGTCATCTGAACTGTTGACTCTGGTGACCGATCATTTCCCGGATCTTTGGTTTAGACGATCTTAAGGGAGCTACAATGGCACACCCGAAAGGGCAAACCCATTGAGTATCTCTGCCCGATTGTCGAGACTATTATCCGCCTTAGGGTGACCTGATTAGAATTTACCTGTGAGGGGGAGGGTGATTCTTACAGATGCATGTTCAGATGGTGACTTTTTGTTCCGTGGATCAGAGTCATATTTATAAGTCGGATTTATGGTCATTTATTGCCGAGACGCCGGAGTGCTGTCCGTGGTATTTATCAGTGGGGATCCGTTTATTTCAGGATTCCCCGGGCCGAGTTATTTATCAGTGGGGATCCGTTTATTTCAGGATTCCCCGGGCCGTTTCAGATGGTTGTGAGTGTCTGCTCAGAGACTGGTGATGATGATGATGTATCTTTCTGCCGTTTATTTCGGAACCCTTGAGGTGGATTTGTGGTTACCTGTTCCTCAGATGATTATGATCAGTACAGAGACCGGTTTCAGAACAGATGATCAGATGACTTGGAGGATGGCAATGCATTGCATTCATCTGCATCATTCTCATTTTGCATTCATCTACACCTAAACTACGTTTAGCCATATGGGGAGCATTATTGACTGAGAATCTGGTTGAGAGATATCCTGATGTCAGAATGTTATTGTCAAAATATTATCTGTCTCGATGAAACCAGAATCAAAAGACAGAATCTTCCTCATATGGATAGACGTTGCATTCATGCATATTAACCCATTTGCTGTTTTGTAGGTGTCAACCGGTGCGCATAGCTTGTTTGCTCAGATATCCTGCTAGGGGCAACGAATCCAAACTGATGGATCCTCTCAACCGACATCCTCGAACTGAAAGAGATGGTGAGGGATTTGTTCAGTATTGTGCAGGGGCTTTCCTTGGGGCAGAAAGCCATGGCCGAGAGATTAGAAAGGATTGAGGGCTGGTTGACAATGGATAAAGTCCAGGGAAAGGCTCCGTCATCCGAAGTAACAAATCCCTCTGGCTCTGTGGTGAAGAAATCCCTTGACAGTGGTCAGCCCAAGAAAAAGGTTGAATCGGGTGGTGCGCAGACTAAAAGAGAATGCGGTAAGGATCGTTACCACCCTTATGCTGCCACCGTAACCATTCCTGTTGGTAACTCATCTGCACCCCAGCGGCAACAGTCACCTCAACAGAGGACACAAAGAGCTGTGGGCCAATTGAGAAAGAGGATGACAGATCGTCATTTCAATAAGCCGCCCGTGACTTACGCCTCTCTGTTTAAAAAGTTGAAGGATCTTGGGTTGGTGCAGCCAAGGATATTAGTTCCAGGGAAACCGGATCAGAGGGTTGCCAGTTATGATGAGAATGTCAGGTGTGATTTTCATGCTGGGGCACCCGGACATCATGTTGAGGATTGCAAAGCTTTTAAGCATGTGGTCCAGGACTTGGTGGATTCTAAGGTAATCACTTTGGCACCGACGACAGATGATAGTGCTAACCCCGTGACAAGGCCTGGTCCTGTAAAAGTGAAACTGATGTCGAAGGACAAGAAAGGGATAGAGGTGACTGAGAAGGATCAGTTAAGAATGCCCATGTCTGTGGTCCCAAAACGCCCGACGAAAAATGGAGCTTTCCCTCGTGTTGATGATTATTGTGCGGCCATCGCTACAAAGGGGTGTGTAGTAATTGGGGAATCGGTCCAGAGAATGATGAAAGTAGAAATGGATGATGTAAGACGTAACGCACCCAGTCTGGCCGCTGAAACCGTCAAGGTGGAAAATGCCGTTGGTGTTGAGAAAGAGAAAAAGCCGTCCATTTCTTCTTACAAGCAGGCATTGGAAGTGGTGAGAAATGGAGGGATCCCAGGCTGGGGACAGATCATAGGCATTGTGGTAAAGGCGGATATGTTTGGGATTGGTTATCATCCAGGTCAAGACTCGTCTGAGCAGAACAGAGGACGTCGCCCGTCGTTCACCTTTGTCAGTGCTGGAATGCTAGATTCAGATCACGCCTATACAGTGGGTGAAGAGATTGATAGTGACCGCGAACTGGAATCGTGGATAAAATCGTGCGTACCAGGGAACTGGAAGGTCTAAAAAGGAGCAGCACTGTCACTCTTCCGGAAGGGTAATGTTTCTTGTTTCTCAATTTTATTTGCATGAAAGCCGTACGTGTTGCCCGACACGTAATGGTCCATTGTAAGGGCCACCTCATGTTTAAATTTGCATTTCTGCATCATTAATAAATGGATGTTTTTCAGTCAAAAAGCGGTGTTCCCTGTTTTTCATTTATTTTTGCAGTTTAAAAACAAATAAAAATGGCAATGTTTTCATTTTTCATTTTTTTTATTTGTCTCGTCCCAACTTCAAAAATAATTCTCCGGATCTCGTTGATAACAATTGGGTTACACCTCATATGACTTCGACAATCCGAGCAATCAGGCTGAAGAAGAAGGCGAAGAAGACTGTGATCTGCTGGAATTAGCCAGGTTGTTGAAACAAGAGGAGAAGGTGATTCAGCCGCATGAGGAGCGGATTGAGATTGTTATTCCAAACACCGCCGAGGTCAGAAAGGAAGTGAAAATTAGAGCCGCTTCAGAGGCGAATCGAGAGCAGAATGGTAGCCCTGTTGAAAGAGCATGTGGATACCTTCGCCTGGTCATGTCAGGATATGCCAGGGACGGATACCGGTGTCGTTGCGCACAAGCTACCATAGAAAGGAGACTGTCCTCTAGAGGAGCAGAACGCTGGTGCTACTTGTCAGAAAGCCATGGTGACTTTGTTTCATGATACGATTCATCATGAAGTTGAATGCTATGCTATGACATGATAGCAAAGTCCCAAACAGAAGAGGGGCATCTGGTTGAGATAATTCAAACTGAGGTTGAATTCGAATGAGTGCACTGTCAGAGTGCGGTCCGGTAAATCGTTGGGGTTCATTATAAGTGTCAGAGAGGAATCGAGGTTGCTCCTGCTAAAAAAAAAAAAAAAAAAAAAAAAAAAAAAGAACAATAAGAGAAACGCCTGAACCGAGAATGGAATGAGAGGTTCGTGGTTTCCTAGATAGATTGAACTACCTGTCATGGTTCACATCTCATCTAACAGCCACGTGCGAACCTATATTCAAGATGAAAAAAGATCAAACGGTCAGGTGAAATAATGATTGCCAAGGGGCATTGAAAATAAAAGAATAAGTTGCAGGAACCTCTGATTCTGATGCCTCCCTATGGAAAGAGACTGTTAATCTGTACTTGACGGCCTTCGAGGGGTCTGCGAGGTGTATTGGGTCAGCATGACTAGTCTTGTCGAAAAGAGCATGCAATTTACCTTAGCAAAAAGTTTACCGACTGTGAAACAATACATTCACTGCTCGGGGAACTTGATGTACTTTGGCATAGGCTGCTCGCCGACCGAGACAGTATATGCTGGTTCATACCACTTTGTGGATTTCGAGATGGATCCGATCAAGTATGTGTTTGGGAAGCCAGCATTGACCGGACGGGTTGCGAGAAGAGCAAAATAATGTTGACTGATTTGTGGTGCTCTCAAAGAGCAATCGAGGGGTGTATTGTCTGATTACATCGTTCCGCAACCCATTGAGGATCATCAACCGAGGAGGTTTGAGTTCCCTGATGAGGACATCTCGAGGTGCTCTGATCGAAAGATTGAGAGTAACTGATCCCGGAGGAGGGGCCTGGCCCCAAATCCGAACGGATTCTGATGTCTGATGGGGAGGTTAAGGTGAAGGAGCTTTTGTTGCCCGGATAACGTTTGAATGCACCGACGGTGTGATTGAGTAGGAAACTGGTATCTTGGGTATCGATCTTCGGTGCGTGAGATTACTGGGGCAACGCCTTTCTCGTTGGTGTATGGAATGAAGCCGTGCTACCAGTTGAGGTTCAGATTTCCTCCTTGAGAGTCCTGATGGACGTGAAGTTGCAAGAGGCTGAATGGGTAAGGACCCGGTATGAAGAGATGAGCCTGATCGAAGAAAAGAGGATAGCCGCCATTTGTCATGGGCAGTTATACCAACAGCGGATGAAGTGTGCTTTTGACAAGAAAGTGCGACCTCGGGTATATCACGTAGGTGATATGGTGCTGAAAAGGATCCTTCCTCCTCAAAACGATCGTAGGGGCAAATGGACACCGAATTATGAAGGTGCATTCGTGGTCAAGAAGGTTTTCTCTGGTGGAGCCTTGTTGTTAACGACCATGGATGGTGAAGATTTTCCATCCCCTGGGAATGCGGACGCAGTTAAAAAATACTTCGTATAAGAGATCCGCTGGACGAAAAGAAGAAAATAGTCCAGGCAAAAATGGGCATCCCGGCGAACCAAAAACAGAAAAGGTTCGGGTAAAAATTAGGGATAAAAGAAAAATTGTACACCCGGCAAGTCGAAAACCTGAAAAGGCGACTTGGGCAAAAATGGGTATCCCGGTGGACTGAAAACCCGAAAGGGCGGTCCGGGCAAAAGAGGGATTGAAACGAACAACTGCGCCCCGCATGATCGTTTGTGCTTTGGTTAAAGCATCATGGATAATACCCGGTAGGGATCAATTAGAAACGTCTTGTTCAGAAGGCAGAAAGCATGGAGAGTCTGAGGACATATGGGGTGTAACCGAGTTGGAACTCGATGAGATCACGGGTTTCACATTGCCATTAGGATAGATTTTTCCTTTTGTGCGCGATTACCTCTTTTCAGGAATTGCTTCCTTTGTATTGCTCAATTTGAGCCACACTTTTCCAATCAATAAAATGCATATTCAGTCAAATAATTTTGTTTTTGTTTTTCATTACCGCTTTGATTGCAAAAACATCCGATTATTTTGATAAAGAATCTTGCATTTTAAGGCATACAGGTCCCTTCCAATGCATGTTTATAAGATTGAAAGCTTGAAATCTCATTCGGAAGGTTGAGTGACCCAAGTGTTGAAATCTTGACACGCCTGGGGCACGGTTTTATCTAACGATCTGTTTTGCAGGTACTGTTAGATATTTTCACTCACTTGCAGGTTGTGGTGTGAAAGCTGTTGACAAAGCAAATCCCCAGGGAGTCCAATCAGGGACAAGAGAATATGAAAGGATGACGAAGACGTTGAGACGTACGATGATCCTTGATGTTAATCAAGAAGACTCTTCAAAGTCGGAAGATTTGAAAGTCTGTTGAAATTCCCCGCAGGGTCCGATCAATGACGGATGAATGGGTAAGAGAAGCGATGGGAAGACGTTGAGACGTCCGACAACCCTTGAAATTAATCAAGAAGACTCTTCAAAGTCGAAAAATTGAAATTTCTATATAATTCCTGGGAGTACGTTCCGTCGAGCGCGGAGCGATTTGGAATACAAGATGGTGGAGCAGAAAAGGTCCAGACGAGTCTGGGAGTTCTCAAAAGTGGAAAGCTGATAAGAGATTGGGAGGTGGATACCATGGTTCGACGAGTCGACGGGTGTTCTGTACCTACTTTTCTCATTTCCCAGCGAGGTCCCCAAGCAGGAGTAGAGGACCAACTCCCAGCGGATCCAAAGTCTGTGATTTCCCCCAGCCGAGTCAGGATGGTTATCCTCGGCAGGTAAAATGGTGTTTCCTCGGCAGCCAGGCCTGAAGGTTGCTATTCCCCGAGTGGAGCGGGTTTCAATGAAATATATCTCCAGCAGTGTTCATCCTACCAGTGGATTGGACGAGTTTCCGTAGCAGACGGATTTTTGCATCCCCAGCTGAGTGTATCCTACGTGTGGATTGCATGGGTTGTTCTCAGCGGAGTGGCATTCGCTTCCCTAGCAGGGTCAGGTTATCCCCAGCAGGTGACAGATTGATGCTTCCCCAGTTGCCAGACCTGAAGGTGGCTGTTTCCCCAGCGGAGTATCTGTGAGCATTTCCCAGTGAAGTCGTCAGGTATCTGTGAGGGTTCCCAAAGCAGAGTCGGGATTGATATCCCCAGCAAGTCAAAAGACTGTATCCCCACAGAGTGTTGGTGGTTCCTATCCCCAGCATTTCCTCGAGCGGATTGGGTGCAAAGGAGGTTTTTCCCCAGCAAGGGTTGCCTTATTCCCAGCAGCAGTACTATTCCCCAGCAGGGTGGAATCGGAGTATTGATGAGTTCCTCAGCAGAGTGTCTCGTGCTCCTCAGAAGAGTCCCTTGAGGGGGATGCTTTTTATGCATTCATCATGTAGAGTAAGCATAGCATATTGCATAGAAAAATAAATCGCGTAGCATTTCCATAATTATGGAGCATTACGCAGAAAAAGATCATGCATCATTGTTGCAAGCATAGAGCTAGTCTCAAGCCGTGGTTACCGTTTGAGAGGTGGTTGTGCCAGAAAGCGAAGATGTTACTCTGTGGAGTTTAGCATCATGACGTCAGATCAGCAATGTTCCCCAGTAGTGCGATATTGGAGGAAATGTTTCCGTCGGACAGAGATGGAAATAAAATCAGAGGACGTTACGCGATCAGCGTGATTCAAGCCGTGGTTACCGCTTGAGGATTGGTTTTATCAGACAGTGAAGGTGTTACTCCGAGGAGTCTAGCATCATGGTTTTAATCAAGGATATTCCCCAGTAGTACGATACTGGAGGGTAAGTTTCTGTCGAGCAGAGATGGGAATGTTAATCAAGAGAGTTTCGGGGTCCAAAAAGAAAAACAAGAAAGAAGATAATCCCCAGCTAAACGCGAAGTGTTTGTCTGCCAGGGTTGAATAGAGAGCAGTCGGCTCAGGGCTTGTCATCCTCAGCATGGGTCGTTGTGGCACTCCGGCCAGTTTCCGATTTCCAGATCGAAGAGGTTCTCAACCATCAGGACGAAGAACTTGTGGCATTCCGGCCAGTTTCCGATTTCCAGATCGAAGAGGTTCTCAACCATCAGGACGAAGAACTTGTGGCATTCCGGCCAGTTTCCGATTTCCAGATCGAAGAGGTTCTCAACAGTCAGGACGAAGAACTTACGGCAATCCGGCCAGTTTCCGATTTCCAGATCGAAGAGGTTCTCAACCATCAGGACGAAGAACTTGCGGCAATCCGGCCAGTTTCCGATTTCCAGATCGAAGAGGTTCTCAACAGTCAGGACGAAGAACTTGCGGCAATCCGGCCAGTTTCCGATTTCCAGATCGAAGAGGTTCTCAACAGTCAGGACGAAGAACTTGTGGCAATCCGGCCAGTTTCCGATTTCCAGATCGAAGAGGTTCTCAACAGTCAGGACGAAGAACTTGTGGCACTCCGGCCAGTTCCGATTTCCAAATCGAAGAAGCTCACGATGATTAGATCGATGCAGCTTGCGGCAATCCGGCCACTTTCCCGGTATCCAGACCGAAGTGGTATCCAGACCGAAGTGGTATCCAGACCGAAGTGGTATCCAGACCGAAGAGGTGTTCAGACCAAAGTGGTGTTCGGGGTCAAAGAAAATAAAAAATAGAGAAAATTTCCGGGGTTCAAGAAAAGCATAAAAAGAAGAGAGATGATAATCCCGAGTGGATGAGTGGTGTTCGAGCCATGGTTATCCCTGTGTTACCATTTATTTTGGTATCCAGGTCGACGTTATTTTGGTATCCGGGTCGACTTTCTCCGTTCCCGACGGATTTTTCTTTGAGATTGCTTCTTCGCCGATTCTGACAGGTGTTGTTAATTATTATCCCATCAGAGTGCAAATTGTTCGTCTGTTCTTGATATTCAATCACTCTTCATCCTGATCATCTGAAAGCCGAGGCTATTCATATCGACAGGTTCACAGTGGATTGAATAGGGGCAGCTGTAACACCTCAAAATTTGCCCTCCTCTCTTGGGACTAGCATAACATATTTGAATATCATTTTAGGTCATTAGACATTGCATATTGCATATCATGTGGTTACATTGTGCAAGCCATCCTCCTAAGTCTTGATCAGAAGATGAGGAAGTCAAAGTGCAAGCTAGGGTTTATTGGACTGGTCATTAATCATCTGAGGATGTGCAAGTTCAAATTAGGGTTTCATGATTCTCAAAGGATATTGGTCTTCATCTTGATTACAATGATTCATCATCATCATCATGGTTTGTCATCATCAAGTGTTGAAGCTGATTCCTTGAGATTAGGGTTTTGACCACTGGTCAACCCTAATCAGTTGCATTGGGCCAAACAGGGCATGATCAGGAGATAGGGTCTATGAGGTATATGAGGATCATCCCATGGTTTTATTGAGCTTATTGAGGCTAGGGTTTCACCCTTGAGCCATTTCATCAGAGGATTGGAGCTCAGATTGATCTATGCATTGCCAAATTCATCTATCAGTTGAAAAGTCAACTGTGGTCAACTGTACATGATCTGATGGATTTGGAGGTGAAAATGAGTTGGATACACTTCATTCATGTTGGAACAAGTGTTATTTGACATTGCAAAGCTTAAGAATGGAGAAAATCAAGTCAGAACAAAAACTGCCAAAAATAGAAAGTGACTTGTAATAGAAGTTTCCAAAAATGGAAAGTTTTTGACCTCAAGACCACGTGTCCAAGGAAGCTTCAAATGAAAAATTGTTCAACATGAAAGTTGTTGATCTTGTTCTCACCTCTCCAAAAAGTCCAAGAACTTGAAAATCCCATGTATGGTTGTCAAGTTATGGTCCAGTGAATTTCAGAAATGACCCATAATCAGGAGGGCATAACTTCCACATGGATTGTCCAAATTGGATGTTCTTTATATGCACAAACTCCATTTGACATATACTTTCATGGTGCATAATTGGATTTCTTCAAAAATGGTCAATGCAAAAGGTCAAATTTCAACTGGACAGTTAAATGGACCAGGGGCAAAATTGTCCAACTTGTGAAATAATTGAAATTTTTGAGTGGGGATTTTTGCAACACTTCATAAATGGCATTTGAAACTTGTTGGAATATTCATAATATGCTAAGGCTTCATGGTTTGAAAATTGGCATTTGAAATGAACTTGAATAAATGAATAAAGTGCCATCACATGTGGAAAATGAGAAATACTTGTCCAATCAACATGAAACAAGTGGCAACAGTTCATGACAGGTGTTTAGGGTTTGTATGAGTTGGCAATGAGCTGGCATGAGCTGGCATGTGAAAGTTCATTTTTGCCCTTGGCTTGAAAATGACACTTATGCTAATCACTTGGCATTTTGGTTAATTAGAGTGATTAGGGCATGGATTAATGAGAGATATATAAGCCTAATCATAACTAACTTGTAACAGAATCACAATTTCACAAATCACAATCCAAAATTCCCTCCAATTTCTGAAAATTCTTCAAGAACACAAAACACCAAAATCACAAAATCTCTTCCAATTCTTCATCAAACTCGAAAATTCTTGTTGATCCAATCTTCATTCAACTTCTTCTTGGACTGTTTTGGGAGATCAACCTCCAAATCCTTACGAATCGCAACTGTTGCAAAGGTGTGCATCAATGGCAAATTCCAATTTCTCATAATTGGAGCAAATTCGAGCTAGGCTAACACCTCCATTCATCTTCCCTATCATCAAGCTTGGACTGTTTTGAAGAATCACATCCGAATTCATCACGAATCGCAACTGTCATCAAACAAAGGTGCGAATTCGAATCTCACGGTTTTGTAAATTGTTATATGCATTGTGTAGATCGTTCATCGTAGGTTAGCGTGAAACTTGCGGTTTATGAAATGATTGAGTGAGTTAAGAGAAATCTTGATTTGTAGTTTTGTGTTCATTCCTTTCCAAGCTCGATTCGTGATGTACAGTGGAAATTAATAAAAAATCGTTAGCGTATTAGTGATGAGCGTTAAGAGACGAAGAGAACGGTATGTTGCTTGTCCATTTTCGTGGAGAATTGCTCGAGACCGATGCTACCGTTGAAGAACATGCTGCCGCGCGAAGAAGAAAGCGATTCCTGGAAAAAAAGGCTCGTTCAATCCACTTGCTTCAGCGCATCTTTTCAAAAGTTGTTTCCCTCCCTTATACACCAATAGCGTGTCGCCACCGCATAAATGAAGGGGAACCGGCCTAGGGAATTTACAATTCTGCCATTGTCTCCAATTAATTTAAATAACACATTTAATAAATATTTAACAATTCATTCTTAACTTAAAAAATTCATAAAAAATATTTTACTAATCAGAAAAATATGAGGATTTTTTTCTACAGCTTCCATTTTGTCTCTAGTTTTTTATGAGTATGATTTTGCA
The DNA here is from genome assembly GCF_024323335.1 of Lathyrus oleraceus. Lineage (NCBI taxonomy): Eukaryota > Viridiplantae > Streptophyta > Magnoliopsida > Fabales > Fabaceae > Lathyrus > Lathyrus oleraceus. The sequence goes on from NC_066581.1 coordinate 496,205,107, forward strand.
AATTGTGCTTGGTGAAAAATTGGTTTGACCTAGGGTTGTTTGACTTGTATGCATTCTTGACACATTATGCCATTTCTATTGTGAAATTCCCATACTTAAAAAGAAATGTCTGAAATTTTTTGTGGTGACTGTAGACATGTTAATGGTGATTTACATGTAAATTTTGTGAATTTTGGATACCTGGTGATTGAGTTATGAATTTTTGAATCTAGGTGTGACAATTTGTGTCACACCTAGCTAGGTCAACTTTCTGGATTTATTTTCATGACCTAGAGATGTTAGAATGGATTGAAATTTTGCATGTATAATCATTGATATGTTGAGATGCTGTGTGAATTTGTCTGGATTTTTATGTGTCATTTTCAATTTGATTGATATTTTTCATCTCTATTGGTCAATTATGCAAGTTCATGTGACACATGTTTGTAAATTTAATGTGAAATGCTCATATGGTTTTAGATGAACATGAAATTTGGTATGATGGTTGTAGACACATTGTAGGACATCCCTGTTTTGGTCCCATTCATTTCTTAATTGTTTTCATTGACTTGTGATTTTTTGAAGTGAATGCATGTGTTGATGTTATGATTTGGCTCATATATTTGTGTCTGTTTTTCTTGATTTTCATTGACATAGTTCCTTTTGTCCAATTGAGCTAAAAATTGACATGCTATACCTTGAATATGTCCTGTTTAGGTGTAAATTATTTGAGGATTTTTGGAATTGTTTTGATATGGATTTGGTTAAAGTCATTCTGTTTGTGTTTTTGGTGTTGTGTTTGACATAAGTTGACATGTTTTGGTCATGAAATGAATATGGTGAATGATATGAGTGTGGGATCAATTGCCTTGGCTTTCTATTTGTGTTAATTTGATTTTGGTTGAGAATTTCTTGCTGTTTAGAATTTTTTTCTCCCTTTTGGACCCTAGGCTTGGCCTAGTGGTCCAGTTTCTCACATTTGCTTGATTTTTCAGGATGAAAAGCACAATGCTTAAGGAGATTGAACCAAGTCAATTAAGTTGATGTTGTTTGATGTTGAGAACTAACATGAAATTGTTTTGTAGGTTGTGAAGCTTGAGCTTGAGCTTTTAGCTTGCCTTTGTGTGCATTAATCTGTATAGTCTGACTGATTAACATTTGTTGTTTATTGTTGTCTGTCTGAGTACTGATGATACTTGATTGTTTTCAGGTACATTTAGTCGCTTATAGTTCTTGTAAGAACTTGCTTGCTGCTGCTTGGTTTTTAAAACCACTTGAGGTAGGACTTCTATTCTTCATGTAGTCTGGAGACCCGGCCCGTTATTTGGCCGGGCAAACTGTCTGAAGTCCTCCTTAAGAGGCGATGTTTGTGATTGTTTAATATTGTGCCTAAGCAGGTGAAGTCCTCTATGAGGCAATTGGTGGAAGCCAAGGGATATGCAATCTATCCCCCACTATTCTGTGAGTCGTCCCTCTGCTCACACGGCTGTGTGTTGATGCATTGGGACACAAACCCAAGATCTCGTGCTGTTGCACAATCGAGTCAGAGTCTTTGAGCGTAGAAGGGTCCCTCCATTCTGGACCCATGCTCCTGTGTCTGAAGCTCTCCCTGGTCAGGGATAAGAGCTGTGAGGTCTCATCCTCACTTCACCTTTTCATCTGCTTCATCTTAGCCTCGTAATGGCAAGGTTAAGAGCGAATACTACACATGTACAGATGACTTGCTTCGGCAGTCAAACCCATTGTTTGAGCCTCACTTGATTGGTTATAGTGTGTGCTATGTGAATATTTGCTTGAAATGCTTGTTTTGATCTGTATGCTTGTATGCTTGCTTCTTTCCTGGATAGGATTAGCTTGCAGTTGCGCAAGTAGGTAGAAACCTGAACGTAGGGTAACGATGCATGACAACACTAGGCTCGAGTCCAGCTCCCTGGTAGTGCGTCTTCCCCTGGTTTCTGGCTAGATTTTCTTTCCCTTGAGGGGGAACTACATCGCCCTGATCCTTGTTCCAGACGAGGTATGTAGGCAGGTGGTCGTGCGAGACCACTCCGGGCAATTTTTTTCTTTTTTGTGTGTGTTTGCTTGTTATCTGATTGTGTGTTTGGCTCGGATGTTGACGTAAGTCCAGTGATTGGCGGTCGGGCTCCACGTTTGCCGTTTTGTGCGCGTTTTGGTTCGGATGCTGACGTAATTCCATCGAGTGGTCGTCGGGCTCCAGGTTTGCCATCTGTTTGTGCGTTTTGTGTTGTTTGGCGTGCGTAAGCCGAACTACAGTGGCTCTGATTCTCGTTCCAGACGAGATATGTAGGCATAGGATGCGATGTCCTATCGAGCTCCCTTCTCTTAACCCCACCTGCGTTCCCCGTGTGTGTGTGATGTTTTAGCAACCTATTCTTTATTTTAGAACGTGGATCCCGTCGAGTACGACGGACGTGAGGGGTGCTAATACCTTCCCCTTGCGTAACCGACTCCCTTACCCTTTCTCTTTGGTCGCAAGACCATTTCCTTTCCAGGTTTCTCTGAGCGTTTCCTTTCCCTATCTTGGGATAAATAACGCGCAGTGGCGGCTCTGTGTTGTGTTTTTATTTGAGTCCCGCCGGTTGTTTTTTCGCGGATGCGACAGCCATTATTGAAACCACTAGTGATCATAGACAACTAGGATACATTTCTTATTTTGAACAAAATCCACCTTTAAACACCATATTTGAAACCCCTGTAGATTTCTCTAATGGGAAAGCTTCATCTAGTTCTAGATCAGACTCAGATTTTGACCTTATTGCTGCTCTTGGTCTCAAACCTATATTTGTGAAACCTATCTAAGATATCCCTCTTAAAATCTTCACCCCATAAAAACCACAAAATGACCAAACATGTTCTGCTGAAACAACTCCTAATTCGAATAACTTATTTGTTCAAATTGAAGTTGAGCATTTTACCCAACCTCAACTTGAACCTGAACCTGAATCTAAAACCCAACCTAAACATGAACCTGAACTAAGTTTATTTCAAAATTAATCTCAAGTTCAAATTTCATCTAAATATCATATTGAAGTTGAATAAGTGTCTTTGGACCAACCTCCACCATAAACTACATTAAACTAAACTGTCTAAGAAAATCAACCATCTGACCATCACTCTTCTCCTAAAAGAACATATGATATGTCAGAATCTGGAAAAGTACATATATCCATTCCCCCACACCTCCCACAAACAAACATTCCATCGCCTAACCCCATACTCAAGCCCAATTAGAAGAACACATAACTGTTATTTTTGATAGAATGCATAATTTTGTTGCTCAACGAATTACAGCTTCTGACCCATTGGCTTATGCTGCAAAATGGGTTTCTCACACAACTTCTGTGGTATCAGTTCTACAAGGTGTAAAGTACCTCTCCTCAGAATCTGTTGCTTCTCCCATTTAGAAGCAAGAGAATTTAGAAGAAAATTTGGCTTTTGTTGTTACTACTCAGTAAGTCATGTCCTATAAGCAAAGGGAGATGGATGATCAAATGAAGTTTGTGATTACCAGACAGGATGACTTGGGTCCTAATCTGAAAGCAATTATGGAGCTCCTGAAGCAAAAACCTTAGGTTCTAGGATTTAGTCATCCTTTATATAAAAGAACGGATGTAATATCATTTTATGTACGAACTAAAAACTATTATATTAATCATCTAAAAACTATTATATTAATCATATTTTTCAAATAAATACTACATGCTTTACATATAAATGTTATATATTATATTTTAAATATATTTTAATTGGTATGTCTATTGTTAAACAATATAAAATAATTCACACATATATATATATATATATATATATATATATATATATATATATATATATATATATATATATATATATATATATATATAAAATAAGATATGAAAATTACATGATGATAAAAATTAATTTAATGCTTTTATGATTGATTTATATGCCCTCATACTTTAAATTTCCTCGTTCCGTCATTATATATATATATATATATATATATATATATATATATATATATATATATATATATATATATATATATATATATATATAGCTAAATATTTACAAAATATCAAATTAACCAAAAATATATATTTAGACCATCAAAGACGAATTCATCCAATACCACTCCCTCCTTGGAGAGCACAATAATTAAATACCAACCATTTTCCCTTTTAGCAAGTAACTTTTAGACAAAGACACTCATTCGTGTAGACAACCTAAATGGTTCCCATCGAGTACGATGAATGTGAGGGGTGTTAATACCTTCCTCTCGCTTAACCGACTTCCGAACCCTAGTTTTGGTTGCGAGACCAATTTTCCTTTCATTATGGGGTTTTATCGATATTTTCCCTTTCTTCTTTTGGAATAAAAAAAATTCGGTGGGGCCTATTGTAGCACCTCAAATTTGCCCTCCTCATTCATGCATTCATTTTAGGTCATTTAACATTTCATATTGCATTTCATCATGTCAATCAGAATTAGCTCCAAGGGTTTGTCTTCCAAAAAGTTTGTATTCATTTGGGTATCAAGGCAGTTAAAGTAGGGTTCCTCAAGGATTGAGATGCAATCTTGGTTTGAAGGTCTTATAGATGTTGTGTAGAGCTGTTGGGAGCTAGGGTTTCATTTTCAGAGGTTTTCTCTAAAGGATCAAGCTTAATGGGCCCAGTAGAGTTCAAAATTCAACCGTGAAGTCAAAAGTCAACTGTTGGTCAACTGAGGGTCAAATGGCTAGGGAATGGCTTGATATACTTCCAACATGTTCAAATGGGGTCTATTCATCATTCAAAACATTAATCTTGAAGGAACAAAGATCCAGTGCACAGGTTACCAAATTTGGAAAGATGTTCCTGAGCTGTCATGCTCGCTAGGCGAGCAGAATGGTCCGCCTAGCGAGCCCCAAGATAAACCACCAGAGTCACCTACTTCCAGAAGGAACTTTATGAATTGTCATGCTCGCTAGGCGAGCAATCCTTCGCTAGGCGGAACCCACGCTTCCTCCTTCGCTCCAGCGAACCTTGATGATGTTGCTACTGGAATTGCTCGCTACCTGCTCGCTGGATGCTCGCCTAGCGAGTAAGTGCTAGCTGTGTTTTTATCCAAGTCTGGGAGTGTTCGCTACCTGCTCGCTGAATGTTCGCCTAGCAAACCCTTCGCTACCTCACTCGCCTAGCGAGCTTGCTGATGTAAAAAGACCAAATTAACCAAAAAAGATCATGGACTTGGACTCTCTCATTTGAGCCCACCAAGCCACAAAAAAGTCAGAGTATAAATTCTGAAAATTTCATTGAGCCAAACCCAACCTAATTGGTGCAGCCTCCATACTCTCTGAAGAACTCGCTTGCACAAAAATCACCTCTATCAATTCCATCTCACAAAAACCCTAACACTGCTTTGCAAACCCAACCGTTACACTTCAAAATCAATCAACCTCTCCAATCAGGTTTGTTCTGTCTCCATTCTTTTATGCTTTCAATGTTGTAAATTGTGTAGAATGAATCATTAGGGTTGAATTTGGGAGATTAGGTTTTTAGGTTTGCATGTGTGTTTAGAACAATGCCTTGAATGTTTAATCACTTAGTTTCCAAAATGGGTACCAGAGGATTTGGGGTTTTCTGGAATTGGACTGTTATTAAGGAAGAACCCAGAACCCGTAAGCATTCGCTAGCACTTTGCTAAGCGAACATGTAGCGAAGCTTCGCTAAGCCTTCGCTAAGCGAGGTAGTAGCGATCATGACAGTAGTCGGTTTTTCTGTTTTGCTCTCTAATCTGTTTTGTGGTTGTTCTGACATGCTTTCTACTGCATCCGTGCATTGTCTACCTGACACCGTTGTTGCTATGATTCTTTTTGTTTGGTGCAACTCTTGATTGCACCCCATCTTGTTTTTTTAACTTGTTTGTTGAGTTTTTGTGAGGGCTCACATGACTCTTGAAAAGATAGCTTGCTTGGTATTCCACTTTATTTGTGGGATACCATTTGGAGATTTATTCTGATTGCTTTGCTGACTTGTTTTCTTTGATGGTGCTAGCTTGAGAGATCTCTGGGTTTCTTATTTCTTGAGTTGTTGTTACTTCGGATCTTTATCCGTGTGGTAGATCTCTTGATCCCTTTTACATCTTTTCAGCATTTTACCGTTTTCTTAGCTGGAAGACCTCGATAGGAGGCAATGTTTTTGTGTGTTTACTTTTGTGCCCAAAGACCTCCGAGAAGAGGCACCAGTGTTAAAGACCTCCACGAAGAGGCAATTGACGGATAAAAGGGATTAGTAGTCAATCCCCCGTTATTTAGTGTGTCGTTCTTTATGCTCGCACTACATGTCGATGCTTCAGAACAAAAGCCCAAGATCTTTTGTCCGGTCAGTCAGTGGAGAGGGTTCCATCTTTCTGAACCCCCACGCTTTGTCATGAGCTCGCCCTGTCCAGGGTTAATAGCTATGAGGTCTTATCCTCATTACCCTTGTGATCCGCTCACCCTGACGTTCAATGTCAGTGGTTAAGAGCCCATTTGATTACCTTTCCATGGTTTGTTTGTCGAGGTTGATATGACCCCTCTTGACTAAAGCCCTACCCATGTATGCTTGAGCCCCCTTGTTGGTGTGTTTACTTCATGTTATATGTTTTTTTGTGTAGTGTGATCGTCTCCCCATAGGACTGTTAGGCTTCGTATAGTCTCTCGTTTGCATGTCAATTAAGGTAGCACGGTTCCTTCGTCTAGGACTTCCTTTTTGCATGAGCATTCCTAAAACACAAACAAACTCTTTGATTTTTCTTCTCCTAAGAACACGTTAACTCCTTCTACTACAGGTGAGTAAGTCTCCAAAGGTCGAGCATCCGGTAGATTGCGTAGTAACGTCGTTCACCTAAAAAAACACAAAATAAACAAAATAGGTTAGCCGAGCTACGGTGCTCTGATTCTCAATCCTTCTTGAGATACGTATGCAGCAGGGTAGGGCCTGTGCGGGCAATAACTCTTTCTTTTCCCTACTTTGATTTTCTCTCTTTCGCATCGCATATAGGACCTTTTATACACACACTTTAGACATAAATAGCAAACGTGGATCCTGTGGAGTACCACAAACGTGAAGGGGTGTGATAACCTTCCCTTCACGTAACCGGCCCCCTTACTCGGTTTTCTTTGGTTCGAGACTTTGTTTTATTCGTTCCCTCTTGGTTATACAGTACTACCTTTCCCTCCTCTTGGGATAAAAGTACATAGTTGGCGACTCTACTCTTCTTCCGCGCCACCTCTTTTCGCGTTTGTACTTGGATTTGGGAAATCCGGGGAGCGACACCTATGTGTCTGTAACCAGTTTTTTCGCGTAGCGACAGACGTTAGCTAATTATGGCCCTCGTTCGGGTGCTATAAGCTTTTAGTCTAACTGCTAAGGGACGGATTATAACATTTCTTTTATGAAAAATAAATAAAATTATTTTGAGAAGGTTTATGTGATAAAAGAAAGGAAAAGGTTGATTGAATTGCAAAAGAAAGAAAGAGTTGCTTGTATTGCAAAAGAATTGCTTGAATAAGGAAAATGTTACTGAGATGAGAAAGTGTTGTTGAGGTATAGTGAAAGTATTTGCTTGTATAAGGATTGTGTTGCTTGGATCCATAGAATAGGTGTATCTGAACCAATGAGTGTGTGGCGTTAACCAATAGATGGTGTGGCCAATGTAGAATTTTAGGATTTTCCCTAGATCCAAGGATCAAGACCTACAAGAAAGGGGAATGTTAGAGCATGAAGCTCTACAGGGAAATGCATGAAGGTTACCAAAGCATGAAGCTCCACAGGGCCATGCATGAGAGTTTCCAGAGTATGAAGCTCCACAGGGCAATGCATGAGAGTTGACAAAGCATGAGGCTCCATAAGCAAAAAATAAAAGAAAATGGTTTTCCAAAGCGTGAGGCTCCACAAGGCAATGCATTAGGTTGCTAGAGCATGAGTCTCCACAGCAAAAAATGAGAGTTGTAAGAACATGAAGCTCCATAGGAAAATGCATGAAGATATTGATTCAGAGATGGGTGTTTGACTATCAGGTGCTTAACCCAAAGAATGTATGGAAGTCCAACGAGTGAAGAGTTTGGTCGAAAGAGAAAAGTATTATGAATTTTGATTATTGAAGTGTTGTTTTTGGGGAATAAGCCTTAACAAATATTCAATTTGAATTGCACTAAAGTATATATTAATATAGGTGAATACCTTGAACAACTAGGTCAGGCGTCCCGTATCCAAAGATATTCAGGATGAGGATAAGAATACTCTCTCTCATTCCTTCTACATTACTTAAGGCTCGTGGCGCATAATTCGCATCATAATTGACAAGTGTCGAAAGGAGAATCTTTTGTTATGCTTGAATGATGAAATGATCCATCCTTGATGTCCCGTTGTCTTCTGAATCTTGACTATGGAGTGTTGTATGCGGGGAGGGGGATTTTATAGTTATTTAGTTTGAATTACACTAAAGTCTATGAATGAAGGTGAATACTTTGAACAACTGGGTCAGGTGTCCCGTATCCAAAGATATTAAGGATGAAGATATTGATGCTCCCTCTCATCCATTCTCCATTACTTAAGGCTCGTGGTGCACAATTCGTATCATAATTGACAAGTGTTGAAAGAAAAATCTTTTTCTATGCTTGATGTTCAAGATCTTCAGCCTTGAGGTCTTGCATGATGTTTTGAACTTGTGTTTAATTTGAGGTCCAGGGTGATGCAAGTACATAATAATAATCCTATCAAGTGATCAAGATATTTGTGATCACTTGACTGGATAAGGGAATCAGATGAATCAAGTGATTAATTGATCAAAGAGGGCTCTGATAAACCCAATCAATCAAGAATATGACCAGGAACTACAAGCACATGGATTTTATTTAAAGGACTAAAATCACAAAGATATTAGAAGATTAACATGCATTAATTTTTAAACAAACCTAATTGGAAAATTAAATATAAACTAAATATAATAATTAGATTCAAATCCTAATTAAAATCTAATGTGTATTATTATTTTCTAAAGAAAAAAGAACTAAGTAAAACTATTAATTTCTTCAATGATGTTAGCAGGAAATATGAATTAGCTATGGTATTGTTTTATGATGGCTTGGAATGTATGATGAATTTTGAATTGCATTATATGTCATGTATAGGCTTAGTTATATGCATGCTTGTGAATTGATTGAATCTTTAAAATCAAACTTGTCATGTATGTTTGATTGAGGTTTTTGTTGTATTTGCTACAGGGTTGGTGGGCTTATGATATTTTGTATGGGATGGAAAGGTTTGAAGACATGGCTTAAGCATGGTGGTAGCAAAGTTTGAAGACATGGACCAAAAATGCATGGAGCCAGATGGATCATGAAGGAAAATCATGGCATGATGGAAGAACATCATGAAAAGGGAAGACCAAAGTGGATTTAGGGGTTAGGGTAGTTAGTTTGACTTTAGTCAAATGTTGACCAAAAAGTCAATAGTTGACCAAAGTCAAATTTAGGTCAACAATGTGTATTTTTGTGTAGAATTGGATTTTGAACTTCTTGTAATGGAACTTTTGGTGATTTGTAATGAAATTTACCCTTGAATTATAACATGTGGCTTTTACTCTAAGAAACACATTTTCCCTCCAAATTGCATTTGAAAATTTGAATTTTAATTGCACTTGAATGCTTTGAATAAAACTTGACCAAGAAATGAATTAAATCATGTGTTTTTCAACTTAGATTTTCCCCTTCAAAAATCAAACTTTGAACATTTGAAAATGAACGAATCTTAACTGAAAATGGAACTTGAATTTAAATCCCTTGATCACCTAAATGAAGTGTCATGCCATGATCCAAACAAAACCAACCAAAGGACTAGTGTATTAAAAGAGGCCCATAAAGAAATTAATCAGTCAAAATCAATCCTTCATGGTTGACCAAGTAAACCTGCAATTTACAATCAAATCTAATGCCATGATGCAAACCCTATGATCCACAAGTGCCAAGAATCAAGAATTAGGGTTTCATATCTTTAAGTCTTAGAGAAATGGTCATCATTAGTCAATGTAGCATCAAGATGTCGTAGATTTGGTCCTCATGGAAATCCTAGCTCCATGTTAATCAATGACGTTTACTTCAAAATGCAATAGTAAAATGAATGTCTTATGATGCCAATAAATATGCAAATGAAACATATACCAAAAGTCAGATAAAAGTGAAAAAGGGAGGGAAGCTTTTTGGGTATGACAAGATATACAAGTCAAAATGAAAATTATGTAATATTAAAAAGGCTTAAATTCACTTTTGGTCCCCCTATATTGGACGTTTTAAACTATTGATCCCCCGTCATTCTGGTCCCTTAATTTTAATGGTTTTTGGATTTTTATAGTCCCCCTTCAATTTTGCATACATGACAGTGTTGATTAGGATACAAATTTTGCTTTTAATGACATGGCATTGATGACTAAATTATGTATTTATTAATATTTTTTAATTAAATTAATTATGTATTTTAATTAATGATAATTTATTTATTAATATTTATTTTAATTAGTATGGTTTTTAAGAATTTATTTATTAATATTTCTTTTAATTAATATGTTTTTTAAATAATTTATTAATACAAGTTTTCAAAGATAATTAAATGGGCTTAAGGCCCAATTGTTTTTGACTTCTCTTCAATCCATAAGTAGTCAATAGAAATGGTTTAAATAAGCTATATAAACACTAAATGAAAGTCTAACAAAAACAATGTGAGACTATACCATATCTCATTTCTAAAGCATATACTGAGTTGGAAAGTTTAGAACCAATAATTCTAATGCAACACATGTTTATCATCTTCATCACATGTAAACCATCTTCATTACCATTTTCCAACTGGTATATCCATGTAAAATGTAGCAAGCCATGATGTTTTCTGCCATCAATAAAAACACTAAAAAGTTGAACCTATGCATTCAATATTCATAAAGAAACATTTTTAACTAATTCTGAATTGAAAAGGAGAAGTAAGTCAAACAGACAATCCAACACCAATAAGTCTTATTGCATCATTCATAGATGGCAATGCTCATGGTGCACAAAATAAATTCAAGTAGACAGTTTTGCAATACCTTTATCAAATACCTTCAAAAAGGCTTCACCTAATGAAAAAAAAAAACCTTTTGTTATTTTTTTTACACCTTTAGCCAATACCTTCAAAAATAGCACTTTCATTTCATTATTAATTAAGATGAGTGAGGCATGTTGGTATGCCTCATGTTTGAAGTATTCATTTTGATGCATGGACATTTATAATTGGGGACACATGGCATCAATTTAAAAACAAGTGTAAGAACTATTTAATATTACAATTAGGTAGAGTGTAAAAACAAGTGTATCATGGGATGCATATGCTAATGTTGGATGATTTGTTATGAAAAATATGTTGAATTTAGTTTGGATTCAACGATTATGGAACATGTAATCTAATGCCATGTTTTTCCATATACAACTGTGTCATTCTGAGATGAATGATTACTTACATTCATGTACATATAGTTGTCATGATTGCATGCATAAACTACAAGTTCGACGCACGACCAAGACCTACGACCAAGACCTTAGTATGATATAGTCTCACGTTTTTGGTAGACTTCCATTTAGTGTTTATATATCTTATTCAAAAAAAAATTATTGACTAGTTGTGGATTGAAGAGAAGTTATATAGCTTATCCAAACCTTTTTTATTGACTTCCATTTAGTGTTTATATAGCCAATTTAATTATCTTTTAAAAAATTTGTATTAATAAATTTCTTAAAAAACATATTAATTAAATAAATATTAATAAATAAATTATCATTAATTAAAGGACATAATTAATTTAATTAAAAAATATTAATAAATAAATAATCTAGTAATCAATCACATGTCATTAAAAGTAAATTTTGTATCCTAATTATCATTGCCACATATGCAAAATTGGAGGGGACTATAAAAATCCAAAGACCATCAAAATTAAGGGAGTAGAATGGTTGATTTTGTAATAGGGGGGCCAATAGTTTAAAATGTACAATATAGGGGGGTCAAAAGTTCATTTAAGTCTATTAAAAAAATAATGTTTTCCCCTCGGTTGGAACTACCAACAAAGGTAAATACTAACTCCCCCTCGGTTGAAATTACCAACAGAGATAAATACTAACGTTTCCCCTCGGGTAATAGAAGAAACCAAGATAAAGTTGTGTGCGCTTTGAAAATACAAAAATACAGTTGTTGGGATCGAACCCATCATCACTAAATTTTTCCCCTCGTTTATTATTTCAACTGAGGAGAAATGTGGCGCATTTTCCATGTCACACTTTTTTACCTCGGCCAACAAACTGAGGTAAAACCCCTTAAAAAACCGAAGTAAAATAACTAATTTTTTGTAGTGTTGGTTTTCGTCTTTTTGGGCCTTGGATTGATATTTAGCTTTGGCATACTATTTTTGACACCCTTTTTCATCCAATTTTCACCTCTTTCTCCAAATAAAGCTAAAAACTCAATCATTTCATTAGTAATAATAATTTTTAATTGATGGACAAATAATAAACCACTTATTAGAGGATTAATCGGATAAAAACTCTAAAAAGTGTACTTTCTTAAATATCAAGTAACCATGATAAAAACTCCCCATTTTGAGGGAACGACAAAAACATGTAATAAATCCTTCTCTGTGAATTGATGTATACATGAGTTGATTAAGTAACAACGAGACACATAAATCCATTACAGACTTGTCTTCTCAATCTACTAAGAGATTAACTGATCATCACAGATCATAAGTGTTAAGAACCATCTTCAACAAAGAAAGTTTTGATCATGTTTGTTGAAATACACCATCAGCAAACATTCTTGAATCACAAGCATCAGACACCATCAGGCACATCTTGTATACTCAAAGTTGTGTGTTTATGTTGTCATACCTCAAAATTTGCCTTAGCTTTTCATTCAACCTCACATGGCTCATGACTCTGGATTCATCTGCATACATCCATCCCAACCATTCATTTTAATTCATATACATAAGGTAACACCATTGGTTCAAAAGGTTCATGATTACAACTGAATTGTCTCAACATTTAAGATATTGATGATTGATTAGATAATTATGATTAGTGCTCTTATTGAGACTTATAGCGCAAGATTTTGTGAATTTCAAGTGGATGTTATTGGTCTCATGAACTATGGTTTTGTTGTGCTTACTTATGGATTAAGTCATTTTGGACTATTAAATGGAAAAGGAGAAATAGTATGCTTCAGTTGATTTTGGTCAAAGTCAACTATGAGAGGTTAACTTTTGTTTGCCTATTTATTAGGACTTTATTATTCAAGAAGGATCATGGCTACATTTTGGATCCGTTTATTGAAGATATTTTGGATGCAGTGGTTGACTTTTGGTCAACCCAGTCAACCATGAAAGGTTAACTTTTTGTTGACCAAGTCTTGTTGATTTTCTCATTACCACTATCATTGAAATACATTATGGTTTCAATTGAATATTATTTTTTTACATTCAAAGCATTCAAAGTGAACTCAAATTTGAATTCACAAAGGGAGGGAAAAGTATGTTATTTCTTAAAGGACAAGTTACAATGGAAAGTCAACAAATTATAAAGTTAAAGACAAGAGAATTCATTACAAAATGAAGAATACATGAAAAATCCTAAGTTTGACCTATAGTTGACTTTTGGTCGACTGTTGACTTTCGATTAAATAGTTGACCAAGCCTTGACCAGAGTTTGACCTAACCCTAAATTGATTCTAGATCTATTTCTAAACATCTTAATTCATATTCAAGCTTCTTATCCATGTTCATTCACCTTGGCTTTCACGTGTTCAAAAACCACCAAACTTGTACCTTGGCATGACAAATGTCCAAACTCCATGCCCAAACCTGAAACATTAAGACCAACACCAAATCAACATCACATTGCAAGAGACAAATACATATGCAAGTCCTTATCCATGCCAACTCAAGCCTAACACAAGATCAAAGGCTTCTATCATGAATTCACAATACCATATAACCAAACAATACACCTCAAATTCATGACAATTCACATACAGACATGCATATCCAAAACAACCTTCCAATCCAAACAAACATCAAAGCATAGTGCAGATTCAACAACTAATGCAATGCATTAACCATACTTATGCAATACTACCATAAATGTCATAACACTTTTGATGCAGATCACCAATACAATTCAGCACAAAACCACAAAGCATAACTCAACATACATGACAGCAGTTCAAACACATGTGCACACACAACATACATACATAGTAGCATACATCGATTTCCATCAAATGCACATACATCATGATATCCATACATACAATTTACCACAAATGAAAAACTAGCAATGCATTCAAGACTCAAGTATTGAGGGAAATATTAACACAAGAATACAAACCATTTTTCAAAACTTGATCTCCAACTAACTGTCAAATTTCAGTTGCTAACCAATCCAACTTACCTTAAGTTCATTCTAACAAACTTCTAACTCCCATCGATTAACTTCAAACAAGTTCATAACTAACTCTCCAACAAACTAACCTAACTACCCTAACAATTAATATTGAAACAAACTTATAACTAACTCTAACCTGCTAGCTTCCAGCTGCCACGTGTCCAAGGCCAAATAACCTAAATACCCTACATTTGAAATTCCCTCCAAATCAAGCTTAAGCCTTAACTAATCTCCTAACTACCAAAACACACACATTTCCATCACATTTTGCACTAAACTTAGGCCTAAACTAACATAAATCCTCTCAATTTTCTCACACTCTAGAAAACCAAATTCCAACTAACTTTTGAATCACTCTCCACCCTTGATCAATGTTATCCATGGATCGCCATCTTGTGGCTACAAATCAATAATTTCTAACTGAAATCCATCCAATTTTCCTCATGTACTCATCTATATAAACCATAGTTCCTTACTTCATGATCAAGTATCAATCACCCTAACAAAACTCTGCCAATTTCACTACCTAAAACTCACAAAATCTCACTCAAAGATCATCAAACTACCATTGATCAGAGATTCACATTGAAGCCCAAATCAATTATCTAAGCCTGCACTCATCAGCTTCTGAACTAATTGTTCACCATCACCATCTCTGCGAGTTCAACAAATGCCTAATATTACCACTCTAAGTCTCTACTTTACCATTACTCAAGAACTAGTTCCTATTCTACATCAATAACAATCACAGTCTACAGAAAAGGAAAATAAGAAGACAGGGTGGAAGAGAAGAATACATTATAAACAAAAGATCAAAAGCACTTATCTGAGCTGGAGTCTCCTCTCTGAATTTCTTGATTCATTATCTTCAAGCTCTGCAATGACCACTAGAGAAACTCACTGCTCTGTAGGTAAGCATGATGACATCCATTTTTCATCTTTTCTTTGCTCCATCCTTGTTACCATGAGGTAGAGCTTATTAGTATGAATCTAACCCCCATGGTTGCAGCTTAAGTCCACGAATGTAAGCCATTTAATTTATGTTTAAGTCTTTTAGGGTTTTCAGTGTTTGGGGTACAATAATTATTTTGGGTTAATTATTTGGAAGATCAAAGGTTAAGGATAGATAGAGGGTAATGAGATGAAGCTGGTAGTGGTATTTGGGTTACATTCAGAGCTCTGCCACAACAGGAGGCAATTTTTGGAGCGGTGGAAGCGATTTCCGGTGGAAGACATAAGACATGAGGGACGAGAGAGAGAGGAGGATGAAGGAAGTTGTGGCTGGATGAATTAGACATATCCCCACTTTAATTCAGGTTCTGAGTTGATGTGCTTCTTGGTGAATATAGATTGACCTATAATATTGTACGCTCCCTTAGGTTTTTTATTCAATTAATTGGTTAAGAACATTTGATTAATTAATTGAATTAGAAAGACTTTAGGATTTGTACTATGCATGTTCCCTTAGGTTAAATTCTCATTTTAAAGTAACCCTAAAAAAATAGGTAGATATTAGCATGAAAATATTAAGCTTTATTCCCCATTTTTCGAACCCTAATTCTTTTGATCATATCTTTTTATTTATTCATATAAAACTAAAAGTTATTTTTTCAAATAAACCAAAAAATACTTAAGAAATACGATACGAATTGTGCGTTATAAGCCTTAAGAAATGGAGAAGAATGAGGGTGTATTCCTATCCTCATTCTGAATATCTTTGGATACGGGATGTATGACTCAATTGTTCAAAGTATTCTCCTCAATTCATAGACTTTATTGCAACTCAAATCAGGGTCATTTTCATAATTAAAGGAAGAAAAATGAGGAGGATGTAGATTATCTCTCCCAGAATGATTCAGACACTGCTGTAGAGCTTCATGTTTGAATATTCATCTTCAGACTAAAAGAAATCACAACTAATATAAAAAACATTCCATAATCATTCTCTCTTGGTTCCAATATAACTCTTCTTGGTTTTGACACCCATACTCTTCCTTTATCCCATTTGACTTGTTAATCTTCGGTCTAGGCAAATTATTCCTTTATCCTGTTTGCCTTGTTAATCCCATAGTTTAATCAAACTCTCGTTCTTTTTCTCACTTGAATTGTAAATCCCCTGGTTTAAGAAAGCTCTTATTCTTCTTCTTGTTTGCCTTGTTAATCTCCGGTTTAAGCAAACCTTTACAATTCTTTATCCTTGGTTCAGAGACTACCTTTACAATTCTTTATCCTTGGTTCAGGCTCAATAACAATTTCTTTTCATAAAATATCTATTATAATTTATTCCTTAGCAATCAGACTAACAACTTAGAGTATTCGAACCAGGATCAAACAGCTAACGTCAAAATACTTCTAGGATACGATTATAACATCGTTCCCTAAAATCAACCAATAAATACTTATTTTATAGCCCACATACTACGATGCTCTGATTTTCTCATTGCACTATGGGAATACGTAGGCACATGATTTTAAAATTTTGGCGAGCACATTAATTACAAACTTATTTTTCCCTTAATTAAAATGAATCGCAAGTAACCTTTAAATAATAACACTCACCCACTGTTACTTCGCGAAAAACAACCGGCGGGCTGAAACAAAAACAACACAGAGCCGCCACTGCGCGTTATTTATCCCAAGATAGGGAAAGGAAACGCTCAGAGAAACCTGGAAAAAGCATGGTCTCGCGACCAAAGAGAAAGGGTACGGGAGTCGGTTACGCAAGGGGAAGGTATTAGCACCCCTCACGTCCGTCGTACTCGACGGGATCCACGTTCTAAAAGAAAGAAAAGGTTGCTAAAACATCACACACACACACAGGGAACGCAGGTGGGGTTAAGAGGAAGAGAGCTCGATAGGACATCGCATCCTATGCCTACGTATCTCGTCTGGAACAAGAATCAGAGCTGCCGTAGTTCGGCTCACGCACGCCAAACAAGACACACACACCCACAGGCATACAGGGAACCCGACAACCACTCGATGGGATTACGTCAACTTCCGAACCAAACAGCACAATCAGGATACGTACAGCGAATCGCTGGGCTTACGTCCATATCCTGACACACAAACAGATAACAAGTAAACACACACAAAAAGAAAAAAAAGTGCCCGGAGAGACCTCGCACGGTCTCCTGCCTACATACCTCGTCTGGAACGAGGATCAGGGCGATGTAGTTCCCCTGAAAGGGAAAGAAATTCCAGCCAGAGACAAAGGGAAGACACACTACCAGGGAGCTGTACTCGAGCCTAGTGTTATCATGCATCATTGCCCTATGTTCAGGTTTCTATCCTACTTGCACAACAGCAAGCTAATCCTATCCAGGAAGAAAGCAAGCATACAAGCATACAAGCAAAATAGAGCAAACAAATATTCACAAAGCACACACTATATCCAGTCAAGTGGGCTCAAACAATGGGTTTGACTGCCGAAGCAAGTCATCTGTACAAGGGTAGTGTTAGCTCTTAACCTTGCCATTGAGAGGCTAAGGTGAAGCTGATGAGAGGTGAGTGAAGATCAGACTTCACAGCTCTTATCCCTGATCAGGGAGAGCTTCAGACAAAGGAGCGTGGGTCCAGAATGGAGGGACCCTTCTACGCTCAAAGACTCTGACTCGATTGTGCAACAGCACAAGATCTTGGGTTTGTGTCCCAATGCATCAACACAGTGGTGTGAGCAGAGGGGCGACTCAACTGAATAGCGGGGGATAGATTGCATATCCCTTGGGTTCCGCCAATTGCCTCATAGAGGTCTTTACCTGCTTGGCACAAAAGTAAACAATCACAATCATCGCCTCTTAAGGAGGACTTCAGACAGTTGCCTGGCCCAGTAACAGGCCAGGTCTTCCAGACTACATGGAGAATAGAAGTCCTACCTCAACTGGTTTAAAAACCAAGCAGCAGCAAGCAAGTTCTTAAAGAACTGTAAGCAACTTAATGTACCTGAAATCAATCAAGTATCATCAGTACTCAGACAAACCAACAGTAAACAGCAAATTGTTAATCAGTTAATTTGTACAAAGCAACACAAGTTAATGCACACAAGTGCAAGCCATAAGCCTAAGCTCAAGCATCAATCCCTACAACACAAAGCCAATGTTAGTTCACAACATCAAACAAAACTCAATTTAATCAACTTGCACTTTTTCCCTTAAGCCTTTTGCATTTCAACCTGAAAATCCAAACCAAATGTGAGAAACTAGACCACTAGGCCAAGCCTAGGGTCCAAAGGGGATAAAAAGTTCTAAACAGCAAGTGCAAACCAACCAAAATCACATTAAAACAAATCAAAAGCAAATGCAATTGGTCCCATGCTCATATCAATCACCATTATCATTTCATGCACAATTTAACATCAATCATGCAATTTGCAACTTCAAAAGACCAAACAGAACTATCTCACTCAAAAGCATACCAAAACAATTCAATTAATTCCACAAAAATTCACACCTAAACAGGACACATTCAATGTATAGCATGTCAATTTTCAGCTCAATTGGACAAAAGAAAGTAGGTCAATGAAAATCAAGAAGTCCAGACACAATTATACAAACCAATTCAAGGCATCCACATAAGCATCATCTTCCATAAATCATAAAACAGTGAAAACATATTAGAAATGAATGGGATCAAAACCATGATGTCCTACAATGTGTCTAGAATGCTCATATCAAATTTCATCTTCATCCAATACCATATGAGAATTTCACAAGCAAAATGCCAACATGTGTCACACAAGGTTACCAAATGAGCATACAGAGAAGAAAATTATCAATCAATTTGAAAATGCAACCAAAAATTCCAGCAAAATTCACATGTTATCTTGACATATCAATGATCATTCATGCAAAAAATTGGAGCAATCAAACATTTCTAGGCCAGGCAAATAAAATCAGAAAGTTGACCTAGCTTGGTGTGACACAAATTGTCACACCTCTATTCAAAAAATCATATCTCCATCACCAAGTATCCAAAAATCATAAACTCTACATGAAAATCACCATCAGCATGTCCAGAATAAGCACAAAATTTTTCAATCATTTCTTTACAAGTATGAGCATTTCATGAAAGTTTTGGCAAAACATACAAAATATGACACATGAACAAAATCAATAGGCCAATTAAATTTCCACACGTGCAAAAATTTCACAAAAATCACCATAAAATTCTACACATCCTCATGAGCATGGCACAAAAAATTTCACAAAAATTGGATGAATTTTGAGTGAGTTATTAATTTTCTAAGTTCACATAACAAAATGAAATAAGAAAAGAAAAAAGAAATGAAATAATTATTTAATTTAATGATGCAGTGGCAATTTTGCAATTCTTAACACATTATCCAAAACGACGTCGTATCAAAAAGAAGCAATGGCGCGTTATGATTGGATAGCAGGCGCGGGAAACAAAAGTTTGAAAAGGAAATTGGAAAAACAAGATCAAACGCTTGTTCATGGCGTGTTCTTCATCAACAAATGTCCAGAAAACGCAGAAAATCGAAGAACGCCAAATCTTAATGAAAATCAACAAATGGATAACCATTGGAACCGCATGAACATGTAGATTCAAGATATGTAACTCATTTCTCCTAATTCCTAACATACAATCGGGATCGAGCATTTAAAGATTCACATTCAAACATTCAAATCGCGATAACTCAACCTACAGTTAATCATTTCACAAACCACAACTTGCATGATGTTCTACGTTGAATGATCTTTCTAACGCATATCACAATTTAAAGAATAGTGAGATTCAAAAATTAACCTCAAGTTGAAGACAGTTGTTGTTCTTGATGCTTTTCGCTCCAATTGTCCAAAATAGATCAAGGTTGATGTATAGGAAGATGAATGGAGAAGTTATCTCAGCTCAAACACGATCCAGCAGCAAGAATTCTTGAATCACCATTGTTGAGCACACTTTAAACAGTTGTGATTTTGATGATTCCTTGCACAAATTCGATGAAACAGTCCAAGCTTATGGTTTATGGAATTTGAATCAACAAGAATTTTGCAAAATGATTGAGAATTGATGAAGTTTTGATCAAAAATGTGATGAAGATTTTTTTTGAGATTTTGGAAAATTGGAGGGAAAGTTTGTTAGATTTCTTGAGAATTGCAATTGTGATTAGCATTCTGTTATGATTAGCATCTTATACTTCACCTTAATCCACTTTGTTAATCTCAAATTAGCAAAAACTTGGAAGATTAGCATAATGTCATTTTTAAGTGCAAGGGCAAAAGTGACTTTCCACATTAAGCCATATGACAACAAGATGACAGCTCCAACAACTTCTAATTGGCATATGTGATGTGTTAGAAGTGGTCTCATGTCCAAATTCATTGTATTTCTCAATTTCACTATGCCATGCCAAAAATACACTTAAGTCCACTTGAATTTTGACTTTTTGCATTGACCAATTTTGATGAAATTGGACCATGCCTCATGAAAGATCATAGGAAATGTGGTTTGCTCAAAGAAAAATCACCCAAATTGGCCATTCCATGTGAAAGTTAGGCCACTTTGATTATAGGCATTTTTGGAAAATGAATGGACCATATCTTGTCAACCACACATGGGAATTTCAAGTTCTTGGACTTTTTGGAAAGGTGAGAGCAAGATCTACAACTTTCATGTTGAACAAATTTTCATTTGAAGCTTTTTTGGACACGTAATTTTGAGGTGAAAAACTTTCCATTTTTGGAAACTTCCATTACAAGTCACTTTCTATTTTTGGCAATTTTTGTCCTGACTTTATTTTCTTCATTCTTGAGCTTTGAAATGTCAAATGAAACTTGTTTCAACCTGAATGAAGTGTATCCCACTCTCTCCCACCTCCAAATCCATAAAATCAAGCACAGTTGACCACAGATGACTTTTCAGCTGATAGATGAATTTGGCAATGCACTGATCAATCTGAGCCCCAATCTTCTGATGAAATGGCTCAAGGATGAAACCCTAGCTTCCATAAGCTTAATACAATCATGAAATGATCCCCATATCCATTTTAGACCCCATCTCCTTGCTATGCCCTGATTGGCCCAATGCAACTGATTAGGGTTGACCAGTGGTCAAAACCCTACTCTCAAGGTATCTTGATCAAACTCTTGAACCTCTTGGATGATATCAAGACCCTAATTTGAACCACCATCCTTCAGATAGTTAGTGATCAGTCCAATGAGTGAAATCCTAGCTTGCACATTAGCCCCTTCATCTTCTGATCAAGACTTGTGAGGATGACTTGCACAATGTAACCACATGATATGCAATATGCAATGCCTAAAGACCTACAAATGATATGCAATATGTTAAGCTAGTCCCAAGAGAGGAGGGCAAATTTTGAGGTGTTACAGCTGCCCCTATTCAATCCACTGTGAACCTGTCGGTATGAATAGCCTCGGCTTTCAGATGATCAGGATGAAGAGTGATTGAATACCAAGAACAGACGAACAATTTGCACTCTGATGGGATATAATTAACAACGCCTGTCAGAAACGGCGAAGAAACACAATCTCGAAACAAAAATCCATCTGGTATGGAGAAAGTCAGCCTGAACCCCAAAACAGAAACGTCGACCTGGATACCAAAATAAATGGTAACGCAGGGATAACCGTGGCCTGAACACCACCTATCCGCTGGGGATTATCTCCTTCTTTTTATGCTTTTCTTGAACCCCGAAATATTCTTGCGCAAATGATCCCGGATCACTGCATTTGAACCCCATTCTCCATTCTCTCGTGATAATTCCGCTGGCAACGTCAGAAATAACACCAAGACCCCTCCGATGGCGACATATCCGAGGGTACACCTTCAACCAGGCACCGACTGATAACGGGGAAGAAACTCGATGTTGACAGGACATCGAACAATGATGTCTACAGGACATCGAACAATGATGTTTACAAGACATCGAACAATGATGTTTACAGGACATCAAACAATGATGTTGACAGGACATCGAACAATGATGTTGACAGGACATCGAACAATGATGTTGACAGGACATCGAACAATGATGTTGACAGGACATCGAACAATGATGTTGACAGGACATCAAACAATGATGTTGACAGGACATCGAACAATGATGTTGACAGGACATCGAACAATGATGTTGACAGGACATCGAACAATGATGTTGACAGGACATCAAACAATGATGTTGACAGGACATCGAACAATGATGTTGACAGGACATCAAACAATGATGTTGACAGGACATCGAACAATGATGTTGACAGGACATCGAACAACGATATTGACAGGACATCGAACAATGATGTTGACAGGACATCCAACAACGATGTTGACAGGACATCGAACAATGATGTTGACAGGCATCAAACAATGATGTTGACAGGCATCAAACAATGATGTTGACAGGACATCGAACAATGATGTTGACAGGCATCAAACAATGATGTTGACAGGCATCAAACAATGATCGACCAGACATTAAACAATGACTGGGAAATAACTCGACGTTTACTGGACATCGAATGATGATGTTTACTGACACCAAAGAAAGCTCGACCAGACACTAAACAATGACTGGGAAATACTGCTGCCCCAAAATCACGATGCTGAACTCCTCAGAGCATCGTCTTCACTATCCGGCAAAACCAAATCTCAAGCGGTAACCACGGCTCGAGTCGCGCTGATCGCGTAACATTTCTATCTCTGTCCGACGGAAAAGTTTCCTCCAGCATCGCACTACTGGGGAATATTGCTGATCTGACATCATGATGCTAAACCCATCAGAGTAGCATCTTCCAACTTCTGTCGAAACCACCTCTCAAACAATAACCACAGCTTGAGACTAGCCTATGCTTGCAATGATGCATGACTTTTTCTGCGTAATGCTCCATAATTATGGAAATGCTACGCGATTTATTATGCAATATGCTATGCTTATTCTACATGATGAATGCATAAAAAGTATCCCCCTCAAGGGACTCTGCTGAGGAGCACGAGACACTCCGTTGAGGAACTTGTCAATACTCCAATCTCCACCCAGCTGGGGAAATAGCACTGCTGCTGCTGGGAAAAGGTAACCCTTGCTGGGGAAGAACCTCCTTTGCACCCAATCCGCTCGGGAAACTGCTGGGGATAAGAACCACCAACACTCTGTGGGGATACAACAGTCTTCGACTTGCTGGGGATATAAATCCCGACTCTGCTTTGGGGAACCCTCATAGATACCTGGCAACTTCACTGGGGAAATGCTCACAAATAGCTCCACTGGGAAACAGCAACCTCCAGGCCTGGCAACTGAGGAAGCATCGATCTGACACCTGCTGGGGATAACCATCCTGACCCTGCTAGGAAAGCGAATGCCACTCCGCTGGGGACAACCCATGCAATCCATAGATAGAATCAACCCAACTGGGGATGCAAATATCAGTCCGCTACGGAAACTCATCCAATCCACTGATAGGATGAACACTGCTGGAGATATATTTCATTGAAACCCGCTCCACTCGGGGATAGCAACCTTCGGGCCTGGCTGCTGAGGAAACACCGTTTTAAACTTGTCGGGGATAACCATCCTGACTCAGCTAGGGGACCCACAGACCTTGGATCTGCTGGGGATTTAGCCCTCACAACTCTGCTTGGAGACCTAGCTGGGAAATGAGAAAAGTTGGTACAAAACACCCGTCGACTCGTCGAACCACGGTATCCACCTCCCAATCTCGTACCAACTTTCCACTTTTGAGAATTCCCAGACTCGTCTGGACTTTTTGTTGATTCCTTAGGATTGGCATTAATTTTAGAAAACAAATAATGTAATCATCTCTGTTGTTTTAATATGTTGGGTTGAAGAAATTCAACATCTGGACCAACATGTCATGTACGATGTCACGACATCAGGTCTGTGACATCGCACATGTGTAGAAAACTGAATTAATTAATTCAGTATATATTCTGGGATCAGCAAGGATATCTGGTGAATATCCTAACTCCCATGTGGAGGTCTTGAAGACTCAATCAGAAGATATATAGGCTCAAAATATGGAGATATATATGGAGAGATTTTAGGATTGAAGACCTTGTTTGTAGCAGAATTTTTCTGCTGAAGTTGTAACAGCAAAGAACAAGTCTGCTGCGATTTCTGAAGGCCCAAATCCAGTTGGGTGATTAGGTTATAAATAGCTGATTGTAATCTAGTCTTTGTAAGCCTCTTAGAATGAATTTTTAGGGGTGTGTGTAAGGTAAACCTCCCAATCTGTGGGAAGGTTACCATGTGTATCTCAGTGGTAAATCCTGAGAGTTTGTGTAACTCAAAGCCTGTAGGCAAGAGTGATTTTGTTCTTGAATGAAGCTGTGAAGCAAGTTCAAGGTGTGTGAACATTACATTGTATTTGTAGTGATAGGAATGGAAACTGGAGGTTTCTATCTAGGAGTTCCTAGGTATAGATTGCATTGGGTAGGGATTAAGTGATGAGTTGTAAACGGGTGAGTTTAACTCTGAATTGATACTACTAATAGTGGATCTTCTTCCTGGCTTGGTAGCCCCCAGATGTAGGTCATGTTGGACTGAACTGGGTTAACAATTTCCTGTGTTTGTTTTCCTTCTGCATGTGTTTATTACTGTCATAACTCAGCAGGTATTCCAGGCAGCTTATCAAGATGATAACTGACCTGGCATATAGCCTTCTGTTTGAATGTCAATCAGAAAGCTGTAACATTCATCAGGGACAGTACATACTGAATGATAAGTAGGTTCACTGTAGTTCAGTATTTATTTAAGTCTGTTCTTCTCAAGGATAACAGACATGGCTGAAGGATCATAGTGAAACTGTCAAACTGGATGTTTTGACAGTTGATACTGAAGGATGATACTGAAGTAGAGACTAGTTGGTCTTTTCCAGTATTGCAAACTTAGCACAGCACATTTCCAGGAACATAACAGAATCAGCATATGTTCTGGATGTCGAACTGAATGTTGTGACATTCATTCCCAACAGCAGGTGCTAAAGTGTAGGATGATTGGTTTTTCTGGTTCAGTATTTTTCTCAGGGATTCAATAGCCTAGAGAAAAACCAGGAAACCAACTACTAACCTACAATTAATGAACCTAACAAATAGCCAAATTGTTAGCAATCTAATAAGTGGAAATTAGATTAACATGTTCAACCTTAATTCAGGAAATTCAAGTAAAAGATACACACACTGGAACAATGTAACAGATGATGTCCACAAACAACTGTAAGACATCATGCTGATAACTATGGAAGAAAACAACAGAAGTGAGTGCTAGGTTTGATTTCTGTTGAGTCCTTCTTCCTGATGCACAGAACCAGGGGTTCATACATTCTAGGGTGACATAGAATGAGATGTCGTGACATCTGTGAACCTGTGCATATTAGTACAGTGGTTAATAACTATCTTGCTGTATTAGGTACAATGTTAGATCAGATGTCATGACGTGGAGTATAACACCTGAAGTCTGACTACACCAGAATTTCAATTGGTATCAGAGCAAGCATCCTGTTCTGCTTCTGGATGAGATCCATGGGGGATACTTTCTGGTATCTTGCAAGGAGTTATGTTAGTACTAATGCTGGAACCTGTAAAAGGTTCTGTAATTTCCCTGAATGGTCCCTTGAAGTAGGTGGATGGACTGTTCATGACAGGAATGGTGTGTACCTGTCTCTGGAGGGTGGCAATTGGCCTGTATGTGGGACAGCTGTGCCAGTATTGAATCACATTCAAACTTGGTATGGTCTTGGAGGCTGATCTGGTGAAGTGTGTGTTCATAGGTTGAGTTGTATTATGATTTCCGCTGCATAATACCTGGCAAAACTCAAACTCTGATGTTGTTTCCTCTCATGTGGATGAAAGGCTGCTGTAGTCAAGATCTCATCATAATCTACTGAAGATGTCAAAGATACTTGAGTCTCCTCAAGTCCATTCATCATGAAGTTCTCACTTCAGGATAGTAAGAATCTCTTAATCACTGATTCTTTTACTCACTTGAGTAGGGGGTATGAAGATCTTGAAGGCCTTCAAGGAAGGTTTGTTCCAAGGAGGTGGAACTAATGTTCTATGCGATGTTAGAACATGTTATTCAACAAGTATGCAGCTACTGGTTGAAGAGCAGATGTTTTTAGGTGTCAAACAAAGGGATACTTGTTTGGAACCTACTCCTGACCTGGAAGAGGAGACATCTGTGTGTGCTAAGTTGACAAGGGTAGGGTCAACTGTGTGTATGCTCAAGAAGGTCACATGTAGAGGTCTGGTCTCTAGAAGTGGAGCTGGGTGAGATGTGACATTGAGCAATTTCCTGCTGCTTGTCCTACTCCTGGAGATTGAGCAGGGTTGGATAGGTGTTCCCTGAAGTACCATGTTGTGTTGGAAGACAAGTCCCCTGTATGTTAGCAGTCAATAATGGGGTAACCTGATTGCTGTATCACTTAAGAGGATTGGAACCATGAATCATACTATTCAAACACCACGTGCAGAAGTGGCAGTTCTGTCAAGGAGTAAGAATATGAAGATTCAGAGGTTGGTTGAAGTAGTATGCCCTGGCAATGCGTAACTACTATTGACTGGTATTGTGTGTCTCACTAGTACTTATGGTCAGCTGGAGTCTGATTGGAGGAGTTAGTTGCCACTGGTAGGGATAGTGTATGTCATGTTGAGACATATGTGTACAATGCATGGATATTGGTGTGGAGTGTCCATGATTGTTAATTTGAGGGGGAGTCTTGGTTAACCTCCTCAAGTCTGGTCAGCCTAGGGTCTGGTTGGCAGTTGACCTGTGTCACATGGGTTCTGGTGGTTGTGTGACACATTTGCAAGGAAGAATTCATCTCTCTCATTCCTAAGGGTGAATTTAATCTGGGAAGACTTTCAAAATTGTCTAGGTGCTTGCAAGCAGAAGATGTTGACACAAGAAGAGTACTTTCAAAGTATTCTTATGGTGGAAGTATCTGAAAGGAAAATTGGGAAAGGATTTAAGATCAACGTCTACTTGTGCCAAGTACAAGTGTGTAATTGATTATCCTTGGAGCTCAAGATAACGGATGTTCTTAAAGATGTTGGAACATCACTTCTTCAAGACCATGTGCAGAATCACAGGAAGGATAGTACATTGGCTTATGATCTATCTCTTTGGTGGCAGCAAAAGCATATGATCTCTGAAAAGATTTCCTGGCAAGAAACATGTTCAGCCTCGGTATGTACAAGAAGAAGAAGACATCATAGTCTTGATGGTGGTTACTTGGATCAGTTTATTTATGATCTAGGTAAGGAAGTGCATTAGCTTATGCACACTGTGGAGTCAAGAACAAGTGGCAGCAGTCTTGACATCATGGAAACAGCCTTGCCTTAGGATGTGGAATCCTTGGTAGAGCTGAAGGGTTAGTTTCTAACTGGTCCTTCTGAAGACTCATACTTCAGAGTGTCTGATGTCTTTGGAGAAGAAGCAGGGATTCATCAAGGTGTGAGCTTGGATGACTTAACTGCAAACCTGCAGGATGGAGGTTGTTTACTCAAACTTGGTTCCACAATCAAGTCTATGAGAACATTGAACTCTTGTTCTGTGAAGGGAGGAAGTTCTTTCAAGTGGCAGAAGAAGGAGCTGAATTCAACAGCTAGATGTCAAAACACAATGTTGTGACATTTGGTTCATCATCAGACTCTTAGTTGGTGAAGTGGCACATCAACTTGAGATAGAAAGGTCTACAGGGTTGTAGATTGGATACTTCAAAAAGCTTGAAGTTCTAGTCTCACTTGAAAGGTCAGAATATCTTTGGGAGAAGTCTGATAAACTTGGGGAGGTCAAAAAGCAGCATTTGACCTTTTCATATGAGGATTTATGAAGGAGGTAATCAACCAGTGGCAATTGGTTTACCTCAGAAGTGAGTTTGAAGAATCAAGATAATCAACATATGGCAGCTGATTATTCTTGAGGAAAGTCTGAGACTAATTACTCTTGAGTAGAAAAGTAGTAAGTTGAAGACTAAAGGAGGTGCTTTCTATTCATCCCTTGGAGCTTGTGGTAGGAGTTCTGAGCCATCTATGGAAGATTATCTCTTGTAATGGGATGAAAATGTATATGTCCCAATTTAGGTCTGGGGTCTTCTTAATCAAGCTGATGACTCAGTGATATCTGAAGACTATCAGATGGTGCTCCTCGTTGTGAAGGATGTCCCAGCTGATGTTAGAACATCTTGTGAAGTGGTCTTCTGTTCTGGTTAGAAGAGAGATTGACACAGAGTGTGAATGTGTTCAGCTAAGAGGGTTGAACAGAGGGTGTGCTCTTGAAGACATGAAGATGCGTCTTATGTTTTCCATTCATCAAGTGGTCTGGATTCTCTTTGAATCAGGAAGTATGTGAAGGTCCAACTTTGGGGTGTTGGATATGCTCATGTGTGATCTCCAAGTTTCAAGAGGAGAGTAGGGCGTCCATGACAGGGAGAGTTTTGTCCTTGAAGCTGCAAGTAATCATCAAGCTTGTGGTCTATGTGTACTCAGATAACTAGGTATGGCACCTTGTCAGTTATCAGAATACTGTGATGTATGTCAAGGCTGAGTGAGCTGAAGAATGTCTGACCGGATGTCATAACATTGCCCTGGACAATGCTGCTAATTCCTTCTGAAACTAAAAGTCAGTAGGGATTATGAAGGTGATGTGTCAAATTCTAACAAATCAGAATAAGCCAGATGGCTACAGCTGTGTGGTACAGGGGGAGTAACCATCTGATGAAGTGTGGGAATTTGACTGTATCCGTGCCAGATGTCAAGTCTCTACTGGAGGTATGACAGGAACCTTGGAAAATGTTGAATACTAGCAGAATGCAGGAAAAAGCCGCGTGAAATGTTAAGACATCGCGTGCAACGTGTCTGACTGCATATATGGAATAGTCTCCATGCACTAGAACGACTGTTTTGGAAAAGAAACAGTCAGGAGCTATAAAAGGTATTCAAAGATAATCTGAGATTTTGTTGGTGATTCTCTAACTGTTTCTCAGCAAAAATAAATGCATCTTGACCAAGCATTTATTTCTACCGGAAATTCCTAGGCACGGGCTAGACTATTTAAAGGATGCAATAGCCCTCTTCCTCTCACAAGAAAAACACTCCATTCTCAGAATCATGGGGTATGTTAAGGTTTGGGCAAGCTGCGCCTGGATCTGGTTTTGTGAAGGGTGCCTTTACAAATGTTTAGCTAAAAAGGGGGAGAGAAATATAGTCCTGGGGTTGAGGATGTACCAGAAGCAAGCCAACTGTGGATGTGGCAGCAAACAGAAGTTGGCATCAGGCACAAAATCCACCAACCGGGTTTACCACTTGTGTCTTGTGATCTGAGTTAAGAAGACAGTTGTGCCTTGTGATCTGAGTTACATTGTCTATGTACTCAGCATTACATACTCTTCAGGAAGCTCTCCGGTTGAGGGGAAGGGTTCTGGTACAACTGAGTCTTGTCCCTCTTCTTCCCCATGTACACCAACTTTGGTGTTTGTGGTGGTGGAGCCAATGACGGAGATGAAGAGCATTCCCAAATTGGGATGTTTTGTCCAGTGTATTGTTTATTTCTTTTAGCTAAAATTTACCAAAGGGGGAGATTGTTGATTCCTTAGGATTGGCATTAATTTTAGAAAACAAATAATGTAATCATCTCTGTTGTTTTAATATGTTGGGTTGAAGAAATTCAACATCTGGACCAACATGTCATGTACCATGTCACGACATCAGGTCTGTGACATCGCACATGTGTAGAAAACTGAATTAATTAATTCAGTATATATTCTGGGATCAGCAAGGATATCTGGTGAATATCCTAACTCCCATGTGGAGGTCTTGAAGACTCAATCAGAAGATATATAGGCTCAAAATATGGAGATATATATGGAGAGATTTTAGGATTGAAGACCTTGTTTGTAGCAGAATTTTTCTGCTGAAGTTGTAACAGCAAAGAACAAGTCTGCTGCGATTTCTGAAGGCCCAAATCCAGTTGGGTGATTAGGTTATAAATAGATGATTGTAATCTAGTCTTTGTAAGCCTCTTAGAATGAATTTTTAGGGGTGTGTGTAAGGTAAACCTCCCAATCTGTGGGAAGGTTACCATGTGTATCTCAGTGGTAAATCCTGAGAGTTTTTGTAACTCAAAGCCTGTAGGCAAGAGTGATTTTGTTCTTGAATGAAGCTGTGAAGCAAGTTCAAGGTGTGTGAACATTACATTGTATTTGTAGTGATAGGAATGGAAACTGGAGGTTTCTATCTAGGAGTTCCTAGGTATAGATTGCATTGGGTAGGGATTAAGTGATGAGTTGTAAACGGGTGAGTTTAACTCTGAATTGATACTACTAATAGTGGATCTTCTTCCTGGCTTGGTAGCCCCCAGATGTAGGTCATGTTGGACTGAACTGGGTTAACAATTTCCCGTGTTTGTTTTCCTTCTGCATGTGTTTATTACTGTCATAACTCAGCAGGTATTCCAGGCAGCTTATCAAGATGATAACTGACCTGGCATATAGCCTTCTGTTTGAATGTCAATCAGAAAGCTGTAACATTCATCAGGGACAGTACATACTGAATGATAAGTAGGTTCACTGTAGTTCAGTATTTATTTAAGTCTGTTCTTCTCAAGGATAACAGACATGGCTGAAGGATCATAGTGAAACTGTCAAACTGGATGTTTTGACAGTTGATACTGAAGGATGATACTGAAGTAGAGACTAGTTGGTCTTTTCCAGTATTGCAAACTTAGCACAGCACATTTCCAGGAACATAACAGAATCAGCATATGTTCTGGATGTCGAACTGAATGTTGTGACATTCATTCCCAACAGCAGGTGCTAAAGTGTAGGATGATTGGTTTTTCTGGTTCAGTATTTTTCTCAGGGATTCAATAGCCTAGAGAAAAACCAGGAAACCAACTACTAACCTACAATTAATGAACCTAATAAATAGCCAAATTGTTAGCAATCTAATAAGTGGAAATTAGATTAACATGTTCAACCTTAATTCAGGAAATTCAAGTAAAAGATACACACACTGGAACAATGTAACAGATGATGTCCACAAACAACTGTAAGACATCATGCTGATAACTATGGAAGAAAACAACAGAAGTGAGTGCTAGGTTTGATTTCTGTTGAGTCCTTCTTCCTGATGCACAGAACCAGGGGTTCATACATTCTAGGGTGACATAGAATGAGATGTCGTGACATCTGTGAACCTGTGCATATTAGTACAGTGGTTAATAACTATCTTGCTGTATTAGGTACAATGTTAGATCAGATGTCATGACGTGGAGTATAACATCTGAAGTCTGACTACACCAGAATTTCACTTTTCTGCTCCATCATCTTGTATTCCAAACCGCTTCACGCTCGACGGGGAGCGAACTCCTGGGGATTATACAGACTTTTCAATTTTCCGACTTTGAAGAGTCTTCTTGATTAATTCCAAAAGTCGTCGGACGTCTCTCGTCGTCTCTGCACTGTTCTCCCACTTGCCTGTCCCTGCTTGGACCCTGCGGGGAATTTCTACAGACTTTCCAATCCTCCGATTTTGAAGAGTCTTCTTGATTATCATTCAAGGATCGTCGTACGTCTCAACGTCTCTTCGTCATCCCTTCATATTCATTCGTCCCTGACTGGACTCCATGGGGATTTCTCTTGTCAAAGCTTCCACATCACAACCTGCAAGTGAGTGAAAATACCTAACAGTACCTGCAAAACAGCTCGTCAGATAAAACCATGCCCCAGGCGTGTCAAGATTTCAACACTTGGGTCACCCATCCTTCCGAATAAGATTTCAAGCTTTCAAACTTATAAACATGCATTGGAAGGGACCTGTATGTCTTAAAATGCAAGGATTCTCTATCAAAAATATTTGGATGTTTTTGCAATCAAAGCGGTAATGAAAAACAAAAACAAAATTATTTGACTGAATATGCATTTTATTGATTGAAAAAATGTGTGGCTCAAAACCGAGCAATACAAAGGAAGCAATTCCTGAAAAGAGGTAATTGCGCAAAAGGAAAAATCTATCCTAATGGCAATGTGAAACCCGTGATCTCATCGAGTTCCAACTCAGTTACACCTCATATGTCCTCAGACTCTCCGTGCTTTCTGCCTTCTGAACAAGACGTTTCTGATTGATCCCTACCGGGTATTATCCATGATGCCTTTAACCAAAGCGCAAACGATCATGCTGGACGCAGTTGTTCGTTTCAATCCCTCTTTTGCCTGGACCGCCCTTTCGGGTTTTCAGTCCACCGGGATACCCTTTCTTGCCCAAGTCGCCTTTTCAGGTTTTCGACTTGCCGGGTGTACATTTTTCTTTTATATCCCTAATTTTTGCCCGAACCTTTTCTTTCTGTTTTTTTGGTTCGCCGGGATGCCCATTTTTGCCTGGACTATTTTATTCTTTTCGTCCAGCGGGTCTCTTTATACGAAGTATTTTTTAACTGCGTCCGCATTCACAGGGGATGGAAAATCCTCGCCATCCATGGTCGTTAGCAACAAGGCTCCGCCAGAGAAAACCTTCTTGACCACGAATGGACCTTCATAATTAGGTGTCCATTTGCCCCTTCGATCGTTTTGAGGAGGAAGGATCCTTTTCAGCACCATATCACCTACGTGATATACCCGAGGTCGTACCTTCTTGTCAAAAGCACGCTTCATCCTTTGCTGTTATAACTGCCCATGACAGATGGCTGCCAACCTCTTTTCTTCAATCAGGCTCAACTCCTCATATCGGGTCCTTACCCATTCCGCCTCTTGCAATTTCACGTCCATCATGACTCTCAAAGAGGGAATCTGAACTTCAACAGGTAATACAGCTTCCATTCCATATACCAAAGAGAAAGGAGTTGCCCCAGTAGATGTACCGAGGTTCGATACCCAGGATACCAGTTTCCTACCCAATCACACCATCGGTGCATTCAAACGTTATCCGGGCAACAGAAGCTTATTCACCTTAACCTCCCCATCAGACATCAGAATCCGTTCGGATTCAGGGTCAGGCCCCTCCTCCGGGATCGGTCACTCTCAATCTTTCGATTTGAGTACCTCGAGATGTCCTCATCAGGGAACTCAAACTTCCTTGGTTGATAATCCTCTACGGGTTGCTGGGCGAGGTAATCAGGCCATACACCCCTTGATTGCTTTCTGAGAGTATCACAAATCAGTCAACATTCTTTTGCTCTCTCACAACCCGTCCGGTCGATGCTAGATTCTCAAACCCATACTCGATCGGATCCATTTTGGACATCCACAAAGTGGTATGAACCAGCATACACTGTCTCAGTCGGTGAGCAGCCTATGCCAAAGTACATCAAGTTTTCTCGAACAGTGAATGTATTGTTTCACAGTCGGTAAACTTTTTGCTAAGGTAAATTGCATGCTCTTTTCGACAAGACTAGTCATGCTAACCCAACACACCTCATAGATCCCTCGAAGGCCGTCAAATTCCTGATTAACAATTTCTCCTTCCACAGGAAGTATCAGAATCAGAGGTTCCTGCAACTTATTCTTTTATTTTCAATGCCCCTTGGCAATCATTATTTCACCTGACCGTTTGATCTCTTTTTTAACAACTTAAATATTGGTTCACACGTGGCCGTTAGATGATATATGAACCGTGAAATGTAGTTCAATCTACCTAAGAAACCACGAACCTCTCTTTTTTTTTCTCTCGGTTCAGGCGCTTTTTTTTTTTTTTTTTTAGCAGGATCAACCTTGATTCCTCTCTTACAATGAACCCCAACAGCTTACCTGATCGCACTCTGATAGTGCACTTACTTGAATTCAACCTCAGTCTGAATTATCTCCACTGGTCAAACGACTTGCCCCGGTCTGCCAGACGCCCCTCTTCTGTTTGGGACTTTGCTATCATGTCATCAACATAGCATTCAATTTCATGATGAATCATATCATGCAACAAAGTCACCATGGCTCCCTGAAACACGGCACCGGCGTTCTGCTTCTCCAGAGGACAGTCTTCTCTCCATGGTAGCTCGTGCACACTGACATCGGTATCCGACCCTGGCATATCCTGACACGACCAGGCGAAGGTATCCACATGTTCTTTCAACAAGGCTACCATTCTGCTCTCGACTTGCCTCTGGAGCGGCTCCAATTTTTTTCTTCCTGACCTCGGCGGTGTACAGGTTATCAAGCTCAACTTGCCCTTCATGCGGCTGAATCACTTTCTCCTTTTGTTTTAACAACCTAGTTAATTCCAGCAGATCACAATCTTCTTCGCCTTCTTCTTCGGCATGACAGATCGGTTTGTCGAAGTCATACGAGGTGTAACCAAATTGTTATCAACGAGATCCAGAGAATTATTTTTGAATTCGGAACGAGACAAATCAAAAAGGAAAAAAACAAACATTGCCATTTTTATTTGTTTTTTTAAACTGCAAAAATAAATGAAAAACAGGGAACACCGCTTTTTGACTGAAAAACATCCATTTATTTATGACGCGAAATGTTGCAAATTTAAACATGAGGTGGCCCTTACAATGGACCAATACGTTTCGGGCAAAACGTATGGCTTTCATGCAAATAAAACTGAAAACAAGAAATTATTACTCTTCAGGATGAGTGACAGTGATGATCCTTTTTTAGGCCTTCCAGTTCCCTGGTACGCACGCTTTTATCCACGACTCCAGTTCACAGTCACTGTCAGTCTCTTCCCCCACCACACAGACGTGATCTGAATTTCCAGCAATTACACCCCCCATCACCTGACCCTGTACCGGCATGGGATCGGCATTAACATTCCATGATAGTGTAAAATTGAGGGCCTTGGAATCCACCAGGTCTTGAACAATATGCTTAAAGGCTCTACAACCCTCAATGTTATGCCCAGGCGCACCAGAATGGAATTCACACCTGGCGTTCTCATCATAGTTAGGTGGCCTCTGATCAGGTTTCAACGGAGTCAACATCCTCAATTGTACCATTCCGAGATCTTTCAACTTCTTCAACAGAAGAGCATACGGCATGGGTGGCCTATCAAAATGACGATCAACCCCCTTTCCTCTCACTTGGCTCCCAGCTCCCTGTGCCCTCTGTGGAGTTGGTTGATGTTGCTGTCGGACTGACTGATTACCAGCAGGGATGGTTACTGCAGCAGGGTGCTGGTAGTAACGATTCCTACCGTGTCCTCTCTGGGCATACACAGCACTTGATTCACCCTCATTCTTGCGCTGACCATTTCCGAATGGCTTCTTCGATGCTGATGACGAAGCATTACCACTCTGGATCTTCCCCATTCTCAGCCAACTTTCAATTCTCTCACCAGCCACCACAATGTCTGCAAAGTTGGTGACGGGACAACCCACCATTCTTTCAGCAAAAACCCCCTGCAGGGTACCCATAAAGAGATCAGACATCTCTCTGTCCACCAGTGGAGGTTGAACTCTGGCAGCCAACTCCCTCCACCTTTGCGCATATTCTTTAAACCCCTCACTTGACTTCTGAGACATACCCTGCAGCTGGGTACGACTAGGGGCCATGTCAGCATTGAATTGGTATTGTTTAAAGAAGGCATCGCCAAGATCTTGCCAGCTTTTGATGTCAGCAGATTTCAACTTGGTATACCACTCCAAGGATCCTCCAGACAGACTGTCTTGGAAGAAGTACATCCACAGTTTTTGATCCATCGTGTATGCAGAGATCTTGCGGACAAAGGCTTGAAGATGAGTCTCCGGGCAGGAATTTCCATTATATTTATCAAATGAGGGCGCCTTGAACTTCTGTGGGATCACAATCCCCTCAACCAGCCCCATGTTTGACATGTTGACAAATCCCGGAGTATCATAACTCTCTAAGGCCCTGATTTTCTCAGCCAGCAGCTGAATCTCTTTATTCTGTGGCGGGGCACCGTACTGACCAAACGGTTCGTTGTGCATCGAGAACTGATCGGCCTCTCTGTCTTCCTCTCTGTCATCCTCGACCCCGAAGAAAGGCGGGAACAGACTGTCCTTCATATTCTGACCCGGTTGACCACCAGCAGCACCAAAACCTCCAGCAGGGTTATTCACTATACTGATCGTTGTCCTCTTACCGCCGTCTCGAGAACCACCCAGACCCTGGTTGGAGACACCATCCAGGTTCACACCACTGTTTGCTGCTGAAGCCCGCTCGAGCTTCTCAACCTTATCAGCTAGAGCCTTTTGACCAACCGCAAAACCTTGCATGATGTTGATCAGCTCTCCCATCTTCTCTTTCAGCTCGAGAATGTCGGCGTTAAGCGGATCCATCAGTTTGGATTTGTTGCCCCTAGCAGGATATCTGAGCAAACAAGCTATGTGCACCGGTTGACACCTACAAAACAGCAAATGGGTTAGTATGCATGAATGCAACGTCTATCCATATGAGGAAGATTTTGTCTTTTTGATCCTGGTTTCATCGAGACAGATAATATTTTGACATCCACATTCTGAAATTCAAGATGTCTCTCAACCAGATTCTCAATCAATAATATTCCCCATATGGCTAGACATAGGTTCGATGCAGATGAATGCAAAATGAGAATGATGCAGATGTATGCAATGCACTGTGCCATCCTCCAAGTCATCCGATCATCTGTTGCTCTGATTCAGAGCCCTGATCTCTGGACTGATCACCACCATCTGAGGGAATATGTATCCACAAATCCGACTTAGGAGTTCCGAAATAAACGGAACTGAAAGATACATCATCATCATCACCAGACAAAACTCTGAGCAGATACCCATAACCATCTCTGAATCGGC
This sequence comes from Lathyrus oleraceus, assembly GCF_024323335.1. Classification (NCBI taxonomy): domain Eukaryota; kingdom Viridiplantae; phylum Streptophyta; class Magnoliopsida; order Fabales; family Fabaceae; genus Lathyrus; species Lathyrus oleraceus. Next base: position 496,242,294 of record NC_066581.1, read on the forward strand.
CCGGGGAATCCTGAAATAAACGGATCCCCACTGATAAATAACTCGGACAGCACTCCGGCGTCTCAGGAATAAACGGCCATAAATCCGACTTATAAATAGGACTCTGATCAACGGAACCAATAGTCACCATCAAAGTCACCATCTGAACATGCATCTGTAAGAATCACCCTCCCCTCACAGGTAAATTCTAATCAGGTCATCCTAAGGCGGATAATAGTCTCGACAATCGGGCAAAGATACTCAATGGGTTTGCCCTTTCGGGTGTGCCATTGTAGCTCCCTTAAGATCGTCTAAACCAAAGATCCGGGAAATGATCGGTCACCGGAGTCAATAGTTCAAAAGAGATAACCCAACCAAAGTGGAAAACCCCACTGGAAGAGCACTTCTCAGATGAACCTCGTCCGGCTTGTGGTATGTCACGTCGCAACAATGTGCCCAACCGGCATGTGAGCGACGTGAGACCACGCTAATCCTAGGTGTATACTCGGGCCTGGGTTTTAGCCCCACTCAGAACACCCACCCCAAAACAGAGGAACCACCTGCACAGAGGACGGCAACATGATAATATGATGCATGCAAACATTTATGCAAATATATACACAGTCAAAATAATAAATGCAATAAATAAAACAAAACAAGCAACCTAAACTATCCTAGAACGCTAGGAGAGGCTCGCTTAGGGAAAATGGACCAGCACAGGTCAACATCTTATGTCCCCAGCAGAGTCGCCAGCTGTTACTTCGCGAAAAACAACCGGCGGGCTGAAACAAAAACAACACAGAGCCGCCACTGCGCGTTATTTATCCCAAGATAGGGAAAGGAAACGCTCAGAGAAACCTGGAAAAAGCATGGTCTCGCGACCAAAGAGAAAGGGTACAGGAGTCGGTTACGCAAGGGGAAGATATTAGCACCCCTCGAGTCCGTCGTACTCGACGGGATCCACGTTCTAAAAGAAAGAAAAGGTTGCTAAAACATCACACACACACACAGGGAATGCAGGTGGGGTTAAGAGGAAGAGAGCTCGATAGGACATCGCATCCTATGCCTACGTATCTCGTCTGGAACGAGAATCAGAGCTGCCGTAGTTCGGCTCACGCACGCCAAACAAGACACACACACCCACAGGCAAACAGGGAACCCGACAACCACTCGATGGGATTACGTCAACTTCCGAACCAAACAGCACAATCAGGATACGTACATCCAATCGCTGGGCTTACGTCCATATCCTGACACACAAACAGATAACAAGTAAACACACACAAAAAGAAAAAAAAGTGCCCGGAGAGACCTCGCACGGTCTCCTGCCTACATACCTCGTCTGGAACGAGGATCAGGGCGATGTAGTTCCCCTGAAAGGGAAAGAAATTCCAGCCAGAGACAAAGGGAAGACACACTACCAGGGAGCTGTACTCGAGCCTAGTGTTATCATGCATCATTGCCCTATGTTCAGGTTTCTATCCTACTTGCACAACAGCAAGCTAATCCTATCCAGGAAGAAAGCAAGCATACAAGCATACAAGCAAAACAGAGCAAACAAATATTCACAAAGCACACACTATATCCAGTCAAGTGGGCTCAAACAATGGGTTTGACTGCCGAAGCAAGTCATCTGTACAAGGGTAGTGTTAGCTCTTAACCTTGCCATTGAGAGGCTAAGGTGAAGCTGATGAGAGGTGAGTGAAGATCAGACTTCACAGCTCTTATCCCTGATCAGGGAGAGCTTCAGACAAAGGAGCGTGGGTCCAGAATGGAGGGACCCTTCTACGCTCAAAGACTCTGACTCGATTGTGCAACAGCACAAGATCTTGGGTTTGTGTCCCAATGCATCAACACAGTGGTGTGAGCAGAGGGGCGACTCAACTGAATAGCGGGGGATAGATTGCATATCCCTTGGGTTCCGCCAATTGCCTCATAGAGGTCTTTACCTGCTTGGCACAAAAGTAAACAATCACAATCATCGCCTCTTAAGGAGGACTTCAGACAGTTGCCTGGCCCAGTAACAGGCCAGGTCTTCCAGACTACATGGAGAATAGAAGTCCTACCTCAACTGGTTTAAAAACCAAGCAGCAGCAAGCAAGTTCTTAAAGAACTGTAAGCAACTTAATGTACCTGAAATCAATCAAGTATCATCAGTACTCAGACAAACCAACAGTAAACAGCAAATTGTTAATCAGTTAATTTGTACAAAGCAACACAAGTTAATGCACACAAGTGCAAGCCATAAGCCTAAGCTCAAGCATCAATCCCTACAACACAAAGCCAATGTTAGTTCACAACATCAAACAAAACTCAATTTAATCAACTTGCACTTTTTCCCTTAAGCCTTTTGCATTTCAACCTGAAAATCCAAACCAAATGTGAGAAACTAGACCACTAGGCCAAGCCTAGGGTCCAAAGGGGATAAAAAGTTCTAAACAGCAAGTGCAAACCAACCAAAATCACATTAAAACAAATCAAAAGCAAATGCAATTGGTCCCATGCTCATATCAATCACCATTATCATTTCATGCACAATTTAACATCAATCATGCAATTTGCAACTTCAAAAGACCAAACAGAACTATCTCACTCAAAAGCATACCAAAACAATTCAATTAATTCCACAAAAATTCACACCTAAACAGGACACATTCAATGTATAGCATGTCAATTTTCAGCTCAATTGGACAAAAGAAAGTAGGTCAATGAAAATCAAGAAGTCCAGACACAATTATACAAACCAATTCAAGGCATCCACATAAGCATCATCTTCCATAAATCATAAAACAGTGAAAACATATTAGAAATGAATGGGATCAAAACCATGATGTCCTACAATGTGTCTAGAATGCTCATATCAAATTTCATCTTCATCCAATACCATATGAGAATTTCACAAGCAAAATGCCAACATGTGTCACACAAGGTTACCAAATGAGCATACAGAGAAGAAAATTATCAATCAATTTGAAAATGCAACCAAAAATTCCAGCAAAATTCACATGTTATCTTGACATATCAATGATCATTCATGCAAAAAATTGGAGCAATCAAACATTTCTAGGCCAGGCAAATAAAATCAGAAAGTTGACCTAGCTTGGTGTGACACAAATTGTCACACCTCTATTCAAAAAATCATATCTCCATCACCAAGTATCCAAAAATCATAAACTCTACATGAAAATCACCATCAGCATGTCCAGAATAAGCACAAAATTTTTCAATCATTTCTTTACAAGTATGAGCATTTCATGAAAGTTTTGGCAAAACATACAAAATATGACACATGAACAAAATCAATAGGCCAATTAAATTTCCACACGTGCAAAAATTTCACAAAAATCACCATAAAATTCTACACATCCTCATGAGCATGGCACAAAAAATTTCACAAAAATTGGATGAATTTTGAGTGAGTTATTAATTTTCTAAGTTCACATAACAAAATGAAATAAGAAAAGAAAAAAGAAATGAAATAATTATTTAATTTAATGATGCAGTGGCAATTTTGCAATTCTTAACACATTATCCAAAACGACGTCGTATCAAAAAGAAGCAATGGCGCGTTATGATTGGATAGCAGGCGCGGGAAACAAAAGTTTGAAAAGGAAATTGGAAAAACAAGATCAAACGCTTGTTCATGGCGTGTTCTTCATCAACAAATGTCCAGAAAACGCAGAAAATCGAAGAACGCCAAATCTTAATGAAAATCAACAAATGGATAACCATTGGAACCGCATGAACATGTAGATTCAAGATATGTAACTCATTTCTCCTAATTCCTAACATACAATCGGGATCGAGCATTTAAAGATTCACATTCAAACATTCAAATCGCGATAACTCAACCTACAGTTAATCATTTCACAAACCACAACTTGCATGATGTTCTACGTTGAATGATCTTTCTAACGCATATCACAATTTAAAGAATAGTGAGATTCAAAAATTAACCTCAAGTTGAAGACAGTTGTTGTTCTTGATGCTTTTCGCTCCAATTGTCCAAAATAGATCAAGGTTGATGTATAGGAAGATGAATGGAGAAGTTATCTCAGCTCAAACACGATCCAGCAGCAAGAATTCTTGAATCACCATTGTTGAGCACACTTTAAACAGTTGTGATTTTGATGATTCCTTGCACAAATTCGATGAAACAGTCCAAGCTTATGGTTTATGGAATTTGAATCAACAAGAATTTTGCAAAATGATTGAGAATTGATGAAGTTTTGATCAAAAATGTGATGAAGATTTTTTTTGAGATTTTGGAAAATTGGAGGGAAAGTTTGTTAGATTTCTTGAGAATTGCAATTGTGATTAGCATTCTGTTATGATTAGCATCTTATACTTCACCTTAATCCACTTTGTTAATCTCAAATTAGCAAAAACTTGGAAGATTAGCATAATGTCATTTTTAAGTGCAAGGGCAAAAGTGACTTTCCACATTAAGCCATATGACAGCAAGATGACAGCTCCAACAACTTCTAATTGGCATATGTGATGTGTTAGAAGTGGTCTCATGTCCAAATTCATTGTATTTCTCAATTTCACTATGCCATGCCAAAAATACACTTAAGTCCACTTGAATTTTGACTTTTTGCATTGACCAATTTTGATGAAATTGGACCATGCCTCATGAAAGATCATAGGAAATGTGGTTTGCTCAAAGAAAAATCACCCAAATTGGCCATTCCATGTGAAAGTTAGGCCACTTTGATTATAGGCATTTTTGGAAAATGAATGGACCATATCTTGTCAACCACACATGGGAATTTCAAGTTCTTGGACTTTTTGGAAAGGTGAGAGCAAGATCTACAACTTTCATGTTGAACAAATTTTCATTTGAAGCTTTTTTGGACACGTAATTTTGAGGTGAAAAACTTTCCATTTTTGGAAACTTCCATTACAAGTCACTTTCTATTTTTGGCAATTTTTGTCCTGACTTTATTTTCTTCATTCTTGAGCTTTGAAATGTCAAATGAAACTTGTTTCAACCTGAATGAAGTGTATCCCACTCTCTCCCACCTCCAAATCCATAAAATCAAGCACAGTTGACCACAGATGACTTTTCAGCTGATAGATGAATTTGGCAATGCACTGATCAATCTGAGCCCCAATCTTCTGATGAAATGGCTCAAGGATGAAACCCTAGCTTCCATAAGCTTAATACAATCATGAAATGATCCCCATATCCATTTTAGACCCCATCTCCTTGCTATGCCCTGATTGGCCCAATGCAACTGATTAGGGTTGACCAGTGGTCAAAACCCTACTCTCAAGGTATCTTGATCAAACTCTTGAACCTCTTGGATGATATCAAGACCCTAATTTGAACCACCATCCTTCAGATAGTTAGTGATCAGTCCAATGAGTGAAATCCTAGCTTGCACATTAGCCCCTTCATCTTCTGATCAAGACTTGTGAGGATGACTTGCACAATGTAACCACATGATATGCAATATGCAATGCCTAAAGACCTACAAATGATATGCAATATGTTAAGCTAGTCCCAAGAGAGGAGGGCAAATTTTGAGGTGTTACAGCTGCCCCTATTCAATCCACTGTGAACCTGTCGGTATGAATAGCCTCGGCTTTCAGATGATCAGGATGAAGAGTGATTGAATACCAAGAACAGACAAACAATTTGCACTCTGATGGGATATAATTAACAACGCCTGTCAGAAACGGCGAAGAAACACAATCTCGAAACAAAAATCCATCTGGTATGGAGAAAGTCAGCCTGAACCCCAAAACAGAAACGTCGACCTGGATACCAAAATAAATGGTAACGCAGGGATAACCGTGGCCTGAACACCACCTATCCGCTGGGGATTATCTCCTTCTTTTTATGCTTTTCTTGAACCCCGAAATATTCTTGCGCAAATGATCCCGGATCACTGCATTTGAACCCCATTCTCCATTCTCTCGTGATAATTCCGCTGGCAACGTCAGAAATAACACCAAGACCCCTCCGATGGCGACATATCCGAGGGTACACCTTCAACCAGGCACCGACTGATAACGGGGAAGAAACTCGATGTTGACAGGACATCGAACAATGATGTCTACAGGACATCGAACAATGATGTTTACAAGACATCGAACAATGATGTTTACAGGACATCAAACAATGATGTTGACAGGACATCGAACAATGATGTTGACAGGACATCGAACAATGATGTTGACAGGACATCGAACAATGATGTTGACAGGACATCGAACAATGATGTTGACAGGACATCAAACAATGATGTTGACAGGACATCGAACAATGATGTTGACAGGACATCGAACAATGATGTTGACAGGACATCGAACAATGATGTTGACAGGACATCAAACAATGATGTTGACAGGACATCGAACAATGATGTTGACAGGACATCAAACAATGATGTTGACAGGACATCGAACAATGATGTTGACAGGACATCGAACAACGATATTGACAGGACATCGAACAATGATGTTGACAGGACATCCAACAACGATGTTGACAGGACATCGAACAATGATGTTGACAGGCATCAAACAATGATGTTGACAGGCATCAAACAATGATGTTGACAGGACATCGAACAATGATGTTGACAGGCATCAAACAATGATGTTGACAGGCATCAAACAATGATCGACCAAACATTAAACAATGACTGGGAAATAACTCGACGTTTACTGGACATCGAATGATGATGTTTATTGACACCAAAGAAAGCTCGACCAGACACTAAACAATGACTGGGAAATACTGCTGCCCCAAAATCACGATGCTGAACTCCTCAGAGCATCGTCTTCACTATCCGGCAAAACCAAATCTCAAGCGGTAACCACGGCTCGAGTCGCGCTGATCGCGTAACATTTCTATCTCTGTCCGACGGAAAAGTTTCCTCCAGCATCGCACTACTGGGGAATATTGCTGATCTGACATCATGATGCTAAACCCATCAGAGTAGCATCTTCCAACTTCTGTCGAAACCACCTCTCAAACAATAACCACAACTTGAGACTAGCCTATGCTTGCAATGATGCATGACTTTTTCTGCGTAATGCTCCATAATTATGGAAATGCTACGCGATTTATTATGCAATATGCTATGCTTATTCTACATGATGAATGCATAAAAAGTATCCCCCTCAAGGGACTCTGCTGAGGAGCACGAGACACTCCGTTGAGGAACTTGTCAATACTCCAATCTCCACCCAGCTGGGGAAATAGCACTGCTGCTGCTGGGAAAAGGTAACCCTTGCTGGGGAAGAACCTCCTTTGCACCCAATCCGCTCGGGAAACTGCTGGGGATAAGAACCACCAACACTCTGTGGGGATACAACAGTCTTCGACTTGCTGGGGATATAAATCCCGACTCTGCTTTGGGGAACCCTCATAGATACCTGGCAACTTCACTGGGGAAATGCTCACAAATAGCTCCACTGGGAAACAGCAACCTCCAGGCCTGGCAACTGAGGAAGCATCGATCTGACACCTGCTGGGGATAACCATCCTGACCCTGCTAGGAAAGCGAATGCCACTCCGCTGGGGACAACCCATGCAATCCATAGATAGAATCAACCCAACTGGGGATGCAAATATCAGTCCGCTACGGAAACTCATCCAATCCACTGATAGGATGAACACTGCTGGAGATATATTTCATTGAAACCCGCTCCACTCGGGGATAGCAACCTTCGGGCCTGGCTGCTGAGGAAACACCGTTTTAAACTTGTCGGGGATAACCATCCTGACTCAGCTAGGGGACCCACAGACCTTGGATCTGCTGGGGATTTAGCCCTCACAACTCTGCTTGGAGACCTAGCTGGGAAATGAGAAAAGTTGGTACAAAACACCCGTCGACTCGTCGAACCACGGTATCCACCTCCCAATCTCGTACCAACTTTCCACTTTTGAGAATTCCCAGACTCGTCTGGACTTTTTGTTGATTCCTTAGGATTGGCATTAATTTTAGAAAACAAATAATGTAATCATCTCTGTTGTTTTAATATGTTGGGTTGAAGAAATTCAACATCTGGACCAACATGTCATGTACGATGTCACGACATCAGGTCTGTGACATCGCACATGTGTAGAAAACTGAATTAATTAATTCAGTATATATTCTGGGATCAGCAAGGATATCTGGTGAATATCCTAACTCCCATGTGGAGGTCTTGAAGACTCAATCAGAAGATATATAGGCTCAAAATATGGAGATATATATGGAGAGATTTTAGGATTGAAGACCTTGTTTGTAGCAGAATTTTTCTGCTGAAGTTGTAACAGCAAAGAACAAGTCTGCTGCGATTTCTGAAGGCCCAAATCCAGTTGGGTGATTAGGTTATAAATAGCTGATTGTAATCTAGTCTTTGTAAGCCTCTTAGAATGAATTTTTAGGGGTGTGTGTAAGGTAAACCTCCCAATCTGTGGGAAGGTTACCATGTGTATCTCAGTGGTAAATCCTGAGAGTTTGTGTAACTCAAAGCCTGTAGGCAAGAGTGATTTTGTTCTTGAATGAAGCTGTGAAGCAAGTTCAAGGTGTGTGAACATTACATTGTATTTGTAGTGATAGGAATGGAAACTGGAGGTTTCTATCTAGGAGTTCCTAGGTATAGATTGCATTGGGTAGGGATTAAGTGATGAGTTGTAAACGGGTGAGTTTAACTCTGAATTGATACTACTAATAGTGGATCTTCTTCCTGGCTTGGTAGCCCCCAGATGTAGGTCATGTTGGACTGAACTGGGTTAACAATTTCCTGTGTTTGTTTTCCTTCTGCATGTGTTTATTACTGTCATAACTCAGCAGGTATTCCAGGCAGCTTATCAAGATGATAACTGACCTGGCATATAGCCTTCTGTTTGAATGTCAATCAGAAAGCTGTAACATTCATCAGGGACAGTACATACTGAATGATAAGTAGGTTCACTGTAGTTCAGTATTTATTTAAGTCTGTTCTTCTCAAGGATAACAGACATGGCTGAAGGATCATAGTGAAACTGTCAAACTGGATGTTTTGACAGTTGATACTGAAGGATGATACTGAAGTAGAGACTAGTTGGTCTTTTCCAGTATTGCAAACTTAGCACAGCACATTTCCAGGAACATAACAGAATCAGCATATGTTCTGGATGTCGAACTGAATGTTGTGACATTCATTCCCAACAGCAGGTGCTAAAGTGTAGGATGATTGGTTTTTCTGGTTCAGTATTTTTCTCAGGGATTCAATAGCCTAGAGAAAAACCAGGAAACCAACTACTAACCTACAATTAATGAACCTAACAAATAGCCAAATTGTTAGCAATCTAATAAGTGGAAATTAGATTAACATGTTCAACCTTAATTCAGGAAATTCAAGTAAAAGATACACACACTGGAACAATGTAACAGATGATGTCCACAAACAACTGTAAGACATCATGCTGATAACTATGGAAGAAAACAACAGAAGTGAGTGCTAGGTTTGATTTCTGTTGAGTCCTTCTTCCTGATGCACAGAACCAGGGGTTCATACATTCTAGGGTGACATAGAATGAGATGTCGTGACATCTGTGAACCTGTGCATATTAGTACAGTGGTTAATAACTATCTTGCTGTATTAGGTACAATGTTAGATCAGATGTCATGACGTGGAGTATAACACCTGAAGTCTGACTACACCAGAATTTCAATTGGTATCAGAGCAAGCATCCTGTTCTGCTTCTGGATGAGATCCATGGGGGATACTTTCTGGTATCTTGCAAGGAGTTATGTTAGTACTAATGCTGGAACCTGTAAAAGGTTCTGTAATTTCCCTGAATGGTCCCTTGAAGTAGGTGGATGGACTGTTCATGACAGGAATGGTGTGTACCTGTCTCTGGAGGGTGGCAATTGGCCTGTATGTGGGACAGCTGTGCCAGTATTGAATCACATTCAAACTTGGTATGGTCTTGGAGGCTGATCTGGTGAAGTGTGTGTTCATAGGTTGAGTTGTATTATGATTTCCGCTGCATAATACCTGGCAAAACTCAAACTCTGATGTTGTTTCCTCTCATGTGGATGAAAGGCTGCTGTAGTCAAGATCTCATCATAATCTACTGAAGATGTCAAAGATACTTGAGTCTCCTCAAGTCCATTCATCATGAAGTTCTCACTTCAGGATAGTAAGAATCTCTTAATCACTGATTCTTTTACTCACTTGAGTAGGGGGTATGAAGATCTTGAAGGCCTTCAAGGAAGGTTTGTTCCAAGGAGGTGGAACTAATGTTCTATGCGATGTTAGAACATGTTATTCAACAAGTATGCAGCTACTGGTTGAAGAGCAGATGTTTTTAGGTGTCAAACAAAGGGATACTTGTTTGGAACCTACTCCTGACCTGGAAGAGGAGACATCTGTGTGTGCTAAGTTGACAAGGGTAGGGTCAACTGTGTGTATGCTCAAGAAGGTCACATGTAGAGGTCTGGTCTCTAGAAGTGGAGCTGGGTGAGATGTGACATTGAGCAATTTCCTGCTGCTTGTCCTACTCCTGGAGATTGAGCAGGGTTGGATAGGTGTTCCCTGAAGTACCATGTTGTGTTGGAAGACAAGTCCCCTGTATGTTAGCAGTCAATAATGGGGTAACCTGATTGCTGTATCACTTAAGAGGATTGGAACCATGAATCATACTATTCAAACACCACGTGCAGAAGTGGCAGTTCTGTCAAGGAGTAAGAATATGAAGATTCAGAGGTTGGTTGAAGTAGTATGCCCTGGCAATGCGTAACTACTATTGACTGGTATTGTGTGTCTCACTAGTACTTATGGTCAGCTGGAGTCTGATTGGAGGAGTTAGTTGCCACTGGTAGGGATAGTGTATGTCATGTTGAGACATATGTGTACAATGCATGGATATTGGTGTGGAGTGTCCATGATTGTTAATTTGAGGGGGAGTCTTGGTTAACCTCCTCAAGTCTGGTCAGCCTAGGGTCTGGTTGGCAGTTGACCTGTGTCACATGGGTTCTGGTGGTTGTGTGACACATTTGCAAGGAAGAATTCATCTCTCTCATTCCTAAGGGTGAATTTAATCTGGGAAGACTTTCAAAATTGTCTAGGTGCTTGCAAGCAGAAGATGTTGACACAAGAAGAGTACTTTCAAAGTATTCTTATGGTGGAAGTATCTGAAAGGAAAATTGGGAAAGGATTTAAGATCAACGTCTACTTGTGCCAAGTACAAGTGTGTAATTGATTATCCTTGGAGCTCAAGATAACGGATGTTCTTAAAGATGTTGGAACATCACTTCTTCAAGACCATGTGCAGAATCACAGGAAGGATAGTACATTGGCTTATGATCTATCTCTTTGGTGGCAGCAAAAGCATATGATCTCTGAAAAGATTTCCTGGCAAGAAACATGTTCAGCCTCGGTATGTACAAGAAGAAGAAGACATCATAGTCTTGATGGTGGTTACTTGGATCAGTTTATTTATGATCTAGGTAAGGAAGTGCATTAGCTTATGCACACTGTGGAGTCAAGAACAAGTGGCAGCAGTCTTGACATCATGGAAACAGCCTTGCCTTAGGATGTGGAATCCTTGGTAGAGCTGAAGGGTTAGTTTCTAACTGGTCCTTCTGAAGACTCATACTTCAGAGTGTCTGATGTCTTTGGAGAAGAAGCAGGGATTCATCAAGGTGTGAGCTTGGATGACTTAACTGCAAACCTGCAGGATGGAGGTTGTTTACTCAAACTTGGTTCCACAATCAAGTCTATGAGAACATTGAACTCTTGTTCTGTGAAGGGAGGAAGTTCTTTCAAGTGGCAGAAGAAGGAGCTGAATTCAACAGCTAGATGTCAAAACACAATGTTGTGACATTTGGTTCATCATCAGACTCTTAGTTGGTGAAGTGGCACATCAACTTGAGATAGAAAGGTCTACAGGGTTGTAGATTGGATACTTCAAAAAGCTTGAAGTTCTAGTCTCACTTGAAAGGTCAGAATATCTTTGGGAGAAGTCTGATAAACTTGGGGAGGTCAAAAAGCAGCATTTGACCTTTTCATATGAGGATTTATGAAGGAGGTAATCAACCAGTGGCAATTGGTTTACCTCAGAAGTGAGTTTGAAGAATCAAGATAATCAACATATGGCAGCTGATTATTCTTGAGGAAAGTCTGAGACTAATTACTCTTGAGTAGAAAAGTAGTAAGTTGAAGACTAAAGGAGGTGCTTTCTATTCATCCCTTGGAGCTTGTGGTAGGAGTTCTGAGCCATCTATGGAAGATTATCTCTTGTAATGGGATGAAAATGTATATGTCCCAATTTAGGTCTGGGGTCTTCTTAATCAAGCTGATGACTCAGTGATATCTGAAGACTATCAGATGGTGCTCCTCGTTGTGAAGGATGTCCCAGCTGATGTTAGAACATCTTGTGAAGTGGTCTTCTGTTCTGGTTAGAAGAGAGATTGACACAGAGTGTGAATGTGTTCAGCTAAGAGGGTTGAACAGAGGGTGTGCTCTTGAAGACATGAAGATGCGTCTTATGTTTTCCATTCATCAAGTGGTCTGGATTCTCTTTGAATCAGGAAGTATGTGAAGGTCCAACTTTGGGGTGTTGGATATGCTCATGTGTGATCTCCAAGTTTCAAGAGGAGAGTAGGGCGTCCATGACAGGGAGAGTTTTGTCCTTGAAGCTGCAAGTAATCATCAAGCTTGTGGTCTATGTGTACTCAGATAACTAGGTATGGCACCTTGTCAGTTATCAGAATACTGTGATGTATGTCAAGGCTGAGTGAGCTGAAGAATGTCTGACCGGATGTCATAACATTGCCCTGGACAATGCTGCTAATTCCTTCTGAAACTAAAAGTCAGTAGGGATTATGAAGGTGATGTGTCAAATTCTAACAAATCAGAATAAGCCAGATGGCTACAGCTGTGTGGTACAGGGGGAGTAACCATCTGATGAAGTGTGGGAATTTGACTGTATCCGTGCCAGATGTCAAGTCTCTACTGGAGGTATGACAGGAACCTTGGAAAATGTTGAATACTAGCAGAATGCAGGAAAAAGCCGCGTGAAATGTTAAGACATCGCGTGCAACGTGTCTGACTGCATATATGGAATAGTCTCCATGCACTAGAACGACTGTTTTGGAAAAGAAACAGTCAGGAGCTATAAAAGGTATTCAAAGATAATCTGAGATTTTGTTGGTGATTCTCTAACTGTTTCTCAGCAAAAATAAATGCATCTTGACCAAGCATTTATTTCTACCGGAAATTCCTAGGCACGGGCTAGACTATTTAAAGGATGCAATAGCCCTCTTCCTCTCACAAGAAAAACACTCCATTCTCAGAATCATGGGGTATGTTAAGGTTTGGGCAAGCTGCGCCTGGATCTGGTTTTGTGAAGGGTGCCTTTACAAATGTTTAGCTAAAAAGGGGGAGAGAAATATAGTCCTGGGGTTGAGGATGTACCAGAAGCAAGCCAACTGTGGATGTGGCAGCAAACAGAAGTTGGCATCAGGCACAAAATCCACCAACCGGGTTTACCACTTGTGTCTTGTGATCTGAGTTAAGAAGACAGTTGTGCCTTGTGATCTGAGTTACATTGTCTATGTACTCAGCATTACATACTCTTCAGGAAGCTCTCCGGTTGAGGGGAAGGGTTCTGGTACAACTGAGTCTTGTCCCTCTTCTTCCCCATGTACACCAACTTTGGTGTTTGTGGTGGTGGAGCCAATGACGGAGATGAAGAGCATTCCCAAATTGGGATGTTTTGTCCAGTGTATTGTTTATTTCTTTTAGCTAAAATTTACCAAAGGGGGAGATTGTTGATTCCTTAGGATTGGCATTAATTTTAGAAAACAAATAATGTAATCATCTCTGTTGTTTTAATATGTTGGGTTGAAGAAATTCAACATCTGGACCAACATGTCATGTACCATGTCACGACATCAGGTCTGTGACATCGCACATGTGTAGAAAACTGAATTAATTAATTCAGTATATATTCTGGGATCAGCAAGGATATCTGGTGAATATCCTAACTCCCATGTGGAGGTCTTGAAGACTCAATCAGAAGATATATAGGCTCAAAATATGGAGATATATATGGAGAGATTTTAGGATTGAAGACCTTGTTTGTAGCAGAATTTTTCTGCTGAAGTTGTAACAGCAAAGAACAAGTCTGCTGCGATTTCTGAAGGCCCAAATCCAGTTGGGTGATTAGGTTATAAATAGATGATTGTAATCTAGTCTTTGTAAGCCTCTTAGAATGAATTTTTAGGGGTGTGTGTAAGGTAAACCTCCCAATCTGTGGGAAGGTTACCATGTGTATCTCAGTGGTAAATCCTGAGAGTTTTTGTAACTCAAAGCCTGTAGGCAAGAGTGATTTTGTTCTTGAATGAAGCTGTGAAGCAAGTTCAAGGTGTGTGAACATTACATTGTATTTGTAGTGATAGGAATGGAAACTGGAGGTTTCTATCTAGGAGTTCCTAGGTATAGATTGCATTGGGTAGGGATTAAGTGATGAGTTGTAAACGGGTGAGTTTAACTCTGAATTGATACTACTAATAGTGGATCTTCTTCCTGGCTTGGTAGCCCCCAGATGTAGGTCATGTTGGACTGAACTGGGTTAACAATTTCCCGTGTTTGTTTTCCTTCTGCATGTGTTTATTACTGTCATAACTCAGCAGGTATTCCAGGCAGCTTATCAAGATGATAACTGACCTGGCATATAGCCTTCTGTTTGAATGTCAATCAGAAAGCTGTAACATTCATCAGGGACAGTACATACTGAATGATAAGTAGGTTCACTGTAGTTCAGTATTTATTTAAGTCTGTTCTTCTCAAGGATAACAGACATGGCTGAAGGATCATAGTGAAACTGTCAAACTGGATGTTTTGACAGTTGATACTGAAGGATGATACTGAAGTAGAGACTAGTTGGTCTTTTCCAGTATTGCAAACTTAGCACAGCACATTTCCAGGAACATAACAGAATCAGCATATGTTCTGGATGTCGAACTGAATGTTGTGACATTCATTCCCAACAGCAGGTGCTAAAGTGTAGGATGATTGGTTTTTCTGGTTCAGTATTTTTCTCAGGGATTCAATAGCCTAGAGAAAAACCAGGAAACCAACTACTAACCTACAATTAATGAACCTAATAAATAGCCAAATTGTTAGCAATCTAATAAGTGGAAATTAGATTAACATGTTCAACCTTAATTCAGGAAATTCAAGTAAAAGATACACACACTGGAACAATGTAACAGATGATGTCCACAAACAACTGTAAGACATCATGCTGATAACTATGGAAGAAAACAACAGAAGTGAGTGCTAGGTTTGATTTCTGTTGAGTCCTTCTTCCTGATGCACAGAACCAGGGGTTCATACATTCTAGGGTGACATAGAATGAGATGTCGTGACATCTGTGAACCTGTGCATATTAGTACAGTGGTTAATAACTATCTTGCTGTATTAGGTACAATGTTAGATCAGATGTCATGACGTGGAGTATAACATCTGAAGTCTGACTACACCAGAATTTCACTTTTCTGCTCCATCATCTTGTATTCCAAACCGCTTCACGCTCGACGGGGAGCGAACTCCTGGGGATTATACAGACTTTTCAATTTTCCGACTTTGAAGAGTCTTCTTGATTAATTCCAAAAGTCGTCGGACGTCTCTCGTCGTCTCTGCACTGTTCTCCCACTTGCCTGTCCCTGCTTGGACCCTGCGGGGAATTTCTACAGACTTTCCAATCCTCCGATTTTGAAGAGTCTTCTTGATTATCATTCAAGGATCGTCGTACGTCTCAACGTCTCTTCGTCATCCCTTCATATTCATTCGTCCCTGACTGGACTCCATGGGGATTTCTCTTGTCAAAGCTTCCACATCACAACCTGCAAGTGAGTGAAAATACCTAACAGTACCTGCAAAACAGCTCGTCAGATAAAACCATGCCCCAGGCGTGTCAAGATTTCAACACTTGGGTCACCCATCCTTCCGAATAAGATTTCAAGCTTTCAAACTTATAAACATGCATTGGAAGGGACCTGTATGTCTTAAAATGCAAGGATTCTCTATCAAAAATATTTGGATGTTTTTGCAATCAAAGCGGTAATGAAAAACAAAAACAAAATTATTTGACTGAATATGCATTTTATTGATTGAAAAAATGTGTGGCTCAAAACCGAGCAATACAAAGGAAGCAATTCCTGAAAAGAGGTAATTGCGCAAAAGGAAAAATCTATCCTAATGGCAATGTGAAACCCGTGATCTCATCGAGTTCCAACTCAGTTACACCTCATATGTCCTCAGACTCTCCGTGCTTTCTGCCTTCTGAACAAGACGTTTCTGATTGATCCCTACCGGGTATTATCCATGATGCCTTTAACCAAAGCGCAAACGATCATGCTGGACGCAGTTGTTCGTTTCAATCCCTCTTTTGCCTGGACCGCCCTTTCGGGTTTTCAGTCCACCGGGATACCCTTTCTTGCCCAAGTCGCCTTTTCAGGTTTTCGACTTGCCGGGTGTACATTTTTCTTTTATATCCCTAATTTTTGCCCGAACCTTTTCTTTCTGTTTTTTTGGTTCGCCGGGATGCCCATTTTTGCCTGGACTATTTTATTCTTTTCGTCCAGCGGGTCTCTTTATACGAAGTATTTTTTAACTGCGTCCGCATTCACAGGGGATGGAAAATCCTCGCCATCCATGGTCGTTAGCAACAAGGCTCCGCCAGAGAAAACCTTCTTGACCACGAATGGACCTTCATAATTAGGTGTCCATTTGCCCCTTCGATCGTTTTGAGGAGGAAGGATCCTTTTCAGCACCATATCACCTACGTGATATACCCGAGGTCGTACCTTCTTGTCAAAAGCACGCTTCATCCTTTGCTGTTATAACTGCCCATGACAGATGGCTGCCAACCTCTTTTCTTCAATCAGGCTCAACTCCTCATATCGGGTCCTTACCCATTCCGCCTCTTGCAATTTCACGTCCATCATGACTCTCAAAGAGGGAATCTGAACTTCAACAGGTAATACAGCTTCCATTCCATATACCAAAGAGAAAGGAGTTGCCCCAGTAGATGTACCGAGGTTCGATACCCAGGATACCAGTTTCCTACCCAATCACACCATCGGTGCATTCAAACGTTATCCGGGCAACAGAAGCTTATTCACCTTAACCTCCCCATCAGACATCAGAATCCGTTCGGATTCAGGGTCAGGCCCCTCCTCCGGGATCGGTCACTCTCAATCTTTCGATTTGAGTACCTCGAGATGTCCTCATCAGGGAACTCAAACTTCCTTGGTTGATAATCCTCTACGGGTTGCTGGGCGAGGTAATCAGGCCATACACCCCTTGATTGCTTTCTGAGAGTATCACAAATCAGTCAACATTCTTTTGCTCTCTCACAACCCGTCCGGTCGATGCTAGATTCTCAAACCCATACTCGATCGGATCCATTTTGGACATCCACAAAGTGGTATGAACCAGCATACACTGTCTCAGTCGGTGAGCAGCCTATGCCAAAGTACATCAAGTTTTCTCGAACAGTGAATGTATTGTTTCACAGTCGGTAAACTTTTTGCTAAGGTAAATTGCATGCTCTTTTCGACAAGACTAGTCATGCTAACCCAACACACCTCATAGATCCCTCGAAGGCCGTCAAATTCCTGATTAACAATTTCTCCTTCCACAGGAAGTATCAGAATCAGAGGTTCCTGCAACTTATTCTTTTATTTTCAATGCCCCTTGGCAATCATTATTTCACCTGACCGTTTGATCTCTTTTTTAACAACTTAAATATTGGTTCACACGTGGCCGTTAGATGATATATGAACCGTGAAATGTAGTTCAATCTACCTAAGAAACCACGAACCTCTCTTTTTTTTTCTCTCGGTTCAGGCGCTTTTTTTTTTTTTTTTTTTAGCAGGATCAACCTTGATTCCTCTCTTACAATGAACCCCAACAGCTTACCTGATCGCACTCTGATAGTGCACTTACTTGAATTCAACCTCAGTCTGAATTATCTCCACTGGTCAAACGACTTGCCCCGGTCTGCCAGACGCCCCTCTTCTGTTTGGGACTTTGCTATCATGTCATCAACATAGCATTCAATTTCATGATGAATCATATCATGCAACAAAGTCACCATGGCTCCCTGAAACACGGCACCGGCGTTCTGCTTCTCCAGAGGACAGTCTTCTCTCCATGGTAGCTCGTGCACACTGACATCGGTATCCGACCCTGGCATATCCTGACACGACCAGGCGAAGGTATCCACATGTTCTTTCAACAAGGCTACCATTCTGCTCTCGACTTGCCTCTGGAGCGGCTCCAATTTTTTTCTTCCTGACCTCGGCGGTGTACAGGTTATCAAGCTCAACTTGCCCTTCATGCGGCTGAATCACTTTCTCCTTTTGTTTTAACAACCTAGTTAATTCCAGCAGATCACAATCTTCTTCGCCTTCTTCTTCGGCATGACAGATCGGTTTGTCGAAGTCATACGAGGTGTAACCAAATTGTTATCAACGAGATCCAGAGAATTATTTTTGAATTCGGAACGAGACAAATCAAAAAGGAAAAAAACAAACATTGCCATTTTTATTTGTTTTTTTAAACTGCAAAAATAAATGAAAAACAGGGAACACCGCTTTTTGACTGAAAAACATCCATTTATTTATGACGCGAAATGTTGCAAATTTAAACATGAGGTGGCCCTTACAATGGACCAATACGTTTCGGGCAAAACGTATGGCTTTCATGCAAATAAAACTGAAAACAAGAAATTATTACTCTTCAGGATGAGTGACAGTGATGATCCTTTTTTAGGCCTTCCAGTTCCCTGGTACGCACGCTTTTATCCACGACTCCAGTTCACAGTCACTGTCAGTCTCTTCCCCCACCACACAGACGTGATCTGAATTTCCAGCAATTACACCCCCCATCACCTGACCCTGTACCGGCATGGGATCGGCATTAACATTCCATGATAGTGTAAAATTGAGGGCCTTGGAATCCACCAGGTCTTGAACAATATGCTTAAAGGCTCTACAACCCTCAATGTTATGCCCAGGCGCACCAGAATGGAATTCACACCTGGCGTTCTCATCATAGTTAGGTGGCCTCTGATCAGGTTTCAACGGAGTCAACATCCTCAATTGTACCATTCCGAGATCTTTCAACTTCTTCAACAGAAGAGCATACGGCATGGGTGGCCTATCAAAATGACGATCAACCCCCTTTCCTCTCACTTGGCTCCCAGCTCCCTGTGCCCTCTGTGGAGTTGGTTGATGTTGCTGTCGGACTGACTGATTACCAGCAGGGATGGTTACTGCAGCAGGGTGCTGGTAGTAACGATTCCTACCGTGTCCTCTCTGGGCATACACAGCACTTGATTCACCCTCATTCTTGCGCTGACCATTTCCGAATGGCTTCTTCGATGCTGATGACGAAGCATTACCACTCTGGATCTTCCCCATTCTCAGCCAACTTTCAATTCTCTCACCAGCCACCACAATGTCTGCAAAGTTGGTGACGGGACAACCCACCATTCTTTCAGCAAAAACCCCCTGCAGGGTACCCATAAAGAGATCAGACATCTCTCTGTCCACCAGTGGAGGTTGAACTCTGGCAGCCAACTCCCTCCACCTTTGCGCATATTCTTTAAACCCCTCACTTGACTTCTGAGACATACCCTGCAGCTGGGTACGACTAGGGGCCATGTCAGCATTGAATTGGTATTGTTTAAAGAAGGCATCGCCAAGATCTTGCCAGCTTTTGATGTCAGCAGATTTCAACTTGGTATACCACTCCAAGGATCCTCCAGACAGACTGTCTTGGAAGAAGTACATCCACAGTTTTTGATCCATCGTGTATGCAGAGATCTTGCGGACAAAGGCTTGAAGATGAGTCTCCGGGCAGGAATTTCCATTATATTTATCAAATGAGGGCGCCTTGAACTTCTGTGGGATCACAATCCCCTCAACCAGCCCCATGTTTGACATGTTGACAAATCCCGGAGTATCATAACTCTCTAAGGCCCTGATTTTCTCAGCCAGCAGCTGAATCTCTTTATTCTGTGGCGGGGCACCGTACTGACCAAACGGTTCGTTGTGCATCGAGAACTGATCGGCCTCTCTGTCTTCCTCTCTGTCATCCTCGACCCCGAAGAAAGGCGGGAACAGACTGTCCTTCATATTCTGACCCGGTTGACCACCAGCAGCACCAAAACCTCCAGCAGGGTTATTCACTATACTGATCGTTGTCCTCTTACCGCCGTCTCGAGAACCACCCAGACCCTGGTTGGAGACACCATCCAGGTTCACACCACTGTTTGCTGCTGAAGCCCGCTCGAGCTTCTCAACCTTATCAGCTAGAGCCTTTTGACCAACCGCAAAACCTTGCATGATGTTGATCAGCTCTCCCATCTTCTCTTTCAGCTCGAGAATGTCGGCGTTAAGCGGATCCATCAGTTTGGATTTGTTGCCCCTAGCAGGATATCTGAGCAAACAAGCTATGTGCACCGGTTGACACCTACAAAACAGCAAATGGGTTAGTATGCATGAATGCAACGTCTATCCATATGAGGAAGATTTTGTCTTTTTGATCCTGGTTTCATCGAGACAGATAATATTTTGACATCCACATTCTGAAATTCAAGATGTCTCTCAACCAGATTCTCAATCAATAATATTCCCCATATGGCTAGACATAGGTTCGATGCAGATGAATGCAAAATGAGAATGATGCAGATGTATGCAATGCACTGTGCCATCCTCCAAGTCATCCGATCATCTGTTGCTCTGATTCAGAGCCCTGATCTCTGGACTGATCACCACCATCTGAGGGAATATGTATCCACAAATCCGACTTAGGAGTTCCGAAATAAACGGAACTGAAAGATACATCATCATCATCACCAGACAAAACTCTGAGCAGATACCCATAACCATCTCTGAATCGGCCCGGGGAATCCTGAAATAAACGGATCCCCACTGATAAATAACTCGGACAGCACTCCGGCGTCTCAGGAATAAACGGCCATAAATCCGACTTATAAATAGGACTCTGATCAACGGAACCAATAGTCACCATCAAAGTCACCATCTGAACATGCATCTGTAAGAATCACCCTCCCCTCACAGGTAAATTCTAATCAGGTCATCCTAAGGCGGATAATAGTCTCGACAATCGGGCAAAGATACTCAATGGGTTTGCCCTTTCGGGTGTGCCATTGTAGCTCCCTTAAGATCGTCTAAACCAAAGATCCGGGAAATGATCGGTCACCGGAGTCAATAGTTCAAAAGAGATAACCCAACCAAAGTGGAAAACCCCACTGGAAGAGCACTTCTCAGATGAACCTCGTCCGGCTTGTGGTATGTCACGTCGCAACAATGTGCCCAACCGGCATGTGAGCGACGTGAGACCACGCTAATCCTAGGTGTATACTCGGGCCTGGGTTTTAGCCCCACTCAGAACACCCACCCCAAAACAGAGGAACCACCTGCACAGAGGACGGCAACATGATAATATGATGCATGCAAACATTTATGCAAATATATACACAGTCAAAATAATAAATGCAATAAATAAAACAAAACAAGCAACCTAAACTATCCTAGAACGCTAGGAGAGGCTCGCTTAGGGAAAATGGACCAGCACAGGTCAACATCTTATGTCCCCAGCAGAGTCGCCAGCTGTTACTTCGCGAAAAACAACCGGCGGGCTGAAACAAAAACAACACAGAGCCGCCACTGCGCGTTATTTATCCCAAGATAGGGAAAGGAAACGCTCAGAGAAACCTGGAAAAAGCATGGTCTCGCGACCAAAGAGAAAGGGTACAGGAGTCGGTTACGCAAGGGGAAGATATTAGCACCCCTCGAGTCCGTCGTACTCGACGGGATCCACGTTCTAAAAGAAAGAAAAGGTTGCTAAAACATCACACACACACACAGGGAATGCAGGTGGGGTTAAGAGGAAGAGAGCTCGATAGGACATCGCATCCTATGCCTACGTATCTCGTCTGGAACGAGAATCAGAGCTGCCGTAGTTCGGCTCACGCACGCCAAACAAGACACACACACCCACAGGCAAACAGGGAACCCGACAACCACTCGATGGGATTACGTCAACTTCCGAACCAAACAGCACAATCAGGATACGTACATCCAATCGCTGGGCTTACGTCCATATCCTGACACACAAACAGATAACAAGTAAACACACACAAAAAGAAAAAAAAGTGCCCGGAGAGACCTCGCACGGTCTCCTGCCTACATACCTCGTCTGGAACGAGGATCAGGGCGATGTAGTTCCCCTGAAAGGGAAAGAAATTCCAGCCAGAGACAAAGGGAAGACACACTACCAGGGAGCTGTACTCGAGCCTAGTGTTATCATGCATCATTGCCCTATGTTCAGGTTTCTATCCTACTTGCACAACAGCAAGCTAATCCTATCCAGGAAGAAAGCAAGCATACAAGCATACAAGCAAAACAGAGCAAACAAATATTCACAAAGCACACACTATATCCAGTCAAGTGGGCTCAAACAATGGGTTTGACTGCCGAAGCAAGTCATCTGTACAAGGGTAGTGTTAGCTCTTAACCTTGCCATTGAGAGGCTAAGGTGAAGCTGATGAGAGGTGAGTGAAGATCAGACTTCACAGCTCTTATCCCTGATCAGGGAGAGCTTCAGACAAAGGAGCGTGGGTCCAGAATGGAGGGACCCTTCTACGCTCAAAGACTCTGACTCGATTGTGCAACAGCACAAGATCTTGGGTTTGTGTCCCAATGCATCAACACAGTGGTGTGAGCAGAGGGGCGACTCAACTGAATAGCGGGGGATAGATTGCATATCCCTTGGGTTCCGCCAATTGCCTCATAGAGGTCTTTACCTGCTTGGCACAAAAGTAAACAATCACAATCATCGCCTCTTAAGGAGGACTTCAGACAGTTGCCTGGCCCAGTAACAGGCCAGGTCTTCCAGACTACATGGAGAATAGAAGTCCTACCTCAACTGGTTTAAAAACCAAGCAGCAGCAAGCAAGTTCTTAAAGAACTGTAAGCAACTTAATGTACCTGAAATCAATCAAGTATCATCAGTACTCAGACAAACCAACAGTAAACAGCAAATTGTTAATCAGTTAATTTGTACAAAGCAACACAAGTTAATGCACACAAGTGCAAGCCATAAGCCTAAGCTCAAGCATCAATCCCTACAACACAAAGCCAATGTTAGTTCACAACATCAAACAAAACTCAATTTAATCAACTTGCACTTTTTCCCTTAAGCCTTTTGCATTTCAACCTGAAAATCCAAACCAAATGTGAGAAACTAGACCACTAGGCCAAGCCTAGGGTCCAAAGGGGATAAAAAGTTCTAAACAGCAAGTGCAAACCAACCAAAATCACATTAAAACAAATCAAAAGCAAATGCAATTGGTCCCATGCTCATATCAATCACCATTATCATTTCATGCACAATTTAACATCAATCATGCAATTTGCAACTTCAAAAGACCAAACAGAACTATCTCACTCAAAAGCATACCAAAACAATTCAATTAATTCCACAAAAATTCACACCTAAACAGGACACATTCAATGTATAGCATGTCAATTTTCAGCTCAATTGGACAAAAGAAAGTAGGTCAATGAAAATCAAGAAGTCCAGACACAATTATACAAACCAATTCAAGGCATCCACATAAGCATCATCTTCCATAAATCATAAAACAGTGAAAACATATTAGAAATGAATGGGATCAAAACCATGATGTCCTACAATGTGTCTAGAATGCTCATATCAAATTTCATCTTCATCCAATACCATATGAGAATTTCACAAGCAAAATGCCAACATGTGTCACACAAGGTTACCAAATGAGCATACAGAGAAGAAAATTATCAATCAATTTGAAAATGCAACCAAAAATTCCAGCAAAATTCACATGTTATCTTGACATATCAATGATCATTCATGCAAAAAATTGGAGCAATCAAACATTTCTAGGCTAGGCAAATAAAATCAGAAAGTTGACCTAGCTTGGTGTGACACAAATTGTCACACCTCTATTCAAAAAATCATATCTCCATCACCAAGTATCCAAAAATCATAAACTCTACATGAAAATCACCATCAGCATGTCCAGAATAAGCACAAAATTTTTCAATCATTTCTTTACAAGTATGAGCATTTCATGAAAGTTTTGGCAAAACATACAAAATATGACACATGAACAAAATCAATAGGCCAATTAAATTTCCACACGTGCAAAAATTTCACAAAAATCACCATAAAATTCTACACATCCTCATGAGCATGGCACAAAAAATTTCACAAAAATTGGATGAATTTTGAGTGAGTTATTAATTTTCTAAGTTCACATAACAAAATGAAATAAGAAAAGAAAAAAGAAATGAAATAATTATTTAATTTAATGATGCAGTGGCAATTTTGCAATTCTTAACACATTATCCAAAACGACGTCGTATCAAAAAGAAGCAATGGCGCGTTATGATTGGATAGCAGGCGCGGGAAACAAAAGTTTGAAAAGGAAATTGGAAAAACAAGATCAAACGCTTGTTCATGGCGTGTTCTTCATCAACAAATGTCCAGAAAACGCAGAAAATCGAAGAACGCCAAATCTTAATGAAAATCAACAAATGGATAACCATTGGAACCGCATGAACATGTAGATTCAAGATATGTAACTCATTTCTCCTAATTCCTAACATACAATCGGGATCGAGCATTTAAAGATTCACATTCAAACATTCAAATCGCGATAACTCAACCTACAGTTAATCATTTCACAAACCACAACTTGCATGATGTTCTACGTTGAATGATCTTTCTAACGCATATCACAATTTAAAGAATAGTGAGATTCAAAAATTAACCTCAAGTTGAAGACAGTTGTTGTTCTTGATGCTTTTCGCTCCAATTGTCCAAAATAGATCAAGGTTGATGTATAGGAAGATGAATGGAGAAGTTATCTCAGCTCAAACACGATCCAGCAGCAAGAATTCTTGAATCACCATTGTTGAGCACACTTTAAACAGTTGTGATTTTGATGATTCCTTGCACAAATTCGATGAAACAGTCCAAGCTTATGGTTTATGGAATTTGAATCAACAAGAATTTTGCAAAATGATTGAGAATTGATGAAGTTTTGATCAAAAATGTGATGAAGATTTTTTTTGAGATTTTGGAAAATTGGAGGGAAAGTTTGTTAGATTTCTTGAGAATTGCAATTGTGATTAGCATTCTGTTATGATTAGCATCTTATACTTCACCTTAATCCACTTTGTTAATCTCAAATTAGCAAAAACTTGGAAGATTAGCATAATGTCATTTTTAAGTGCAAGGGCAAAAGTGACTTTCCACATTAAGCCATATGACAGCTCCAACAACTTCTAATTGGCATATGTGATGTGTTAGAAGTGGTCTCATGTCCAAATTCATTGTATTTCTCAATTTCACTATGCCATGCCAAAAATACACTTAAGTCCACTTGAATTTTGACTTTTTGCATTGACCAATTTTGATGAAATTGGACCATGCCTCATGAAATATCATAGGAAATGTGGTTTGCTCAAAGAAAAATCATCCAAATTGGCCATTCCATGTGAAAGTTAGGCCACTTTGATTATAGGCATTTTTGGAAAATGAATGGACCATATCTTGTCAACCACACATGGGAATTTCAAGTTCTTGGACTTTTTGGAAAGGTGAGAGCAATATCTACAACTTTCATGTTGAACAAATTTTCATTTGAAGCTTTTTTGGACACGTAATTTTGAGGTGAAAAACTTTCCATTTTTGGAAACTTCCATTACAAGTCACTTTCTATTTTTGGCAATTTTTGTCCTGACTTTATTTTCTTCATTCTTGAGTTTTGAAATGTCAAATGAAACTTGTTTCAACCTGAATGAAGTGTATCCCACTCTCTCCCACCTCCAAATCCATAAAATCAAGCACAGTTGACCACAGTTGACTTTTCAGCTGATAGATGAATTTGGCAATGCACTGATCAATCTGAGCCCCAATCTTCTGATAAAATGGCTCAAGGATGAAACCCTAGCTTCCATAAGCTTAATACAATCATGAAATGATCCCCATATCCATTTTAGACCCCATCTCCTTGCTATGCCCTGATTGGCCCAATGCAACTGATTAGGGTTGACCAGTGGTCAAAACCCTACTCTCAAGGTATCTCGATCAAACTCTTGAACCTCTTGGATGATATCAAGACCCTAATTGGAACCACCATCCTTCAGATAGTTAGTGATCAGTCCAATGAGTGAAACCCTAACTTGCACATTAGCCCTTTCATCTTCTTGTAGCGGTGTATTCGTCGCTATATGATCTATCGATTAAACCATAAGCTAAGAGATACGTTGAAAATTTCGAGTCGCCACCGCACTTTTATTTATCCAAAGGATTGGCTAAAAAGCGAACAAAAGCCTAAGAAGTTTTACACGTTGAAAACTAATAAAAAGATCAGAGATTCTGGGTAAGGGGTAAATTACGCAATGGGAAGGTGTTAGGCACCCACTACGTCCTAGGTACTCCTAGGGAGCCCTTTTCACACTTTGTTGTTTGAAAATTATTATTTGTCATGACATAAGTATTGTGCAAACACGAGTGGGATGATGAGGAAAGAATGTACAAATTAATTATTGGGTTTGAACGGATGAACCCGCTGCCTACGTACCTTCCATCAAAGGTAAGGATCAAAACGCCGTAGTTCGGCTAAAAGATTTCCAAAAGTGGGTTGGGTTCAATTTTAAACACAAACCCTAGGTCTTACGTTATCCACGGGAGAAAACTCAACCTTATACAAACAACAACGTCCACCATGTGAGAACAGCTTCAACTTGCCAGAGAGGGGTTAACCCTATAATAGGCAAGGAAGGCTTACAATTCAATCACTAAAGACAGAAGGTGAGATTAACATCAACCACTAAGATAAATCAAACCTATAGCTCATGTATGAAAACATTAACAATGGACAAAGCCAAAACAATTGAGTGGATGAAGTTAACTGATTATGATTATGAAAATGGAGTCAAAGTATGATTAAGATCAATTCAAATGAGTATTATGAAATGAGTTTGAAAAAAAGGTCAAGGACTTGAGTCCAGGTTTTTAGTTAGAAAACATGAAGATGTTTGCACAACACTTATGTCAAGTTTGAAAAGATAAAGTGTGAAAAGTCTAGGACATAATGGATGATGAATGGATGAAGGATGGATAATAAAACTTTTTAGAAGGTTCACTTCTTGAAATCATATAGAAGATGATTCAAGTGTGTCCTTTGGAATAGCAATGGATAATAACAAACAAACAAAACAAAGAAAGGCGGATATCGGATGCCAATCAATGGTCTTATACCAATCTCCTAAAACAAAACTGGATGTCAGATGCCACTCAATGGTCTTACACTAATCTCCTCAAAAGAAAACAAGAATGAGAAATGGAAGTCAACTGCCAATCTATCTGGACTTAGGTTAACTCCACAGTATGGTCCTAGGAATACCAATGCCACATCACAGGGACTTACAATGGATCCTCACATACAAGAACAAAAGCGACAATATGATCACAGGAATGCAAATGCCAACTTACAGGGACTTATAATTGCAACCTCTCATACAAACAGATGAACAAACTATGATCACAGGAAAGCAGATGCCAACTTACAGGGACTTATAACTGCAACCTCACATACAAATCAAACAGACCACATTATGATCACAGGATAACAGATGCCAACTTACAGGGACTTATAACTGTATCCTCACATACAAACAGATTAGGATCACAGGAAAGCAGATGCCAACTTACAGGGACTTACAACTGCAACCTCACATACAAACAGATAACGGAAGATATGAGTGACCAATGAGGTCTTACACTCTATCCTTCCATATCATAGGAGCAAATGCCAAAAGCAATGGACTTACAATTGTCCTCCATGGGCAAACAACAAATGATAGCATCACAAAAGCAAATGAGATGAACATGCACTAATGGCAATTGATGATGATAAATGCATAGCATACAAGCAAGCAAGTGCATATGAAGCAATCAGTCAATCAATGAATATCAAACAACACACTCTATAGCCAAACAATGGGGGCTCACACAAGAGGGTTTGACTTTGAGAGTCTACTGTAATGGGTGAAGGTCGCTCTTAACCTGGCCATTGAGGGGCTCAGGTGAAGCAGATGAATAGGAGATGAGGGGTGTGCCTCATTGCTTCTATCTCAGATCAGAGAGAGCATCAAAGAAAGTGTGGGAGTTCAGAAAGTAGGAACTCTCTCCACATTATTGACTCGATTAGATCTTGGGTTTTTATCTCAGTGCTTCAACCATGTAATGGGAGCAAAGAGAGGACACACTGAATAGTGGGGGATAGATTACTTATCCCTACCTTCCACCAATTGCCTTACTTGAAGGACTTTTCCTGCTTAGGACAAATTTAAACAAACACAGGCATTGCCTCTTAAGGAGGACTTCAGACAGTTTGCCCGGTCAAATAACAGACCGGGTCTCCAGACTACATGAAGAAGAAGTAATTATACCTCAAAGCAAATGCTAAAAAGCAAAGCAAGCAAGCAAGTTCAAAGAACTTAAGCAACTAAAGTACCTGCAAAGGTCAAACTTATTAGTAAACAAGTCAACAATCAAAATCAAAGGAAATAAACCAAATGTCAACCACAGAGGGACCAATTGTGCAAGGCACAAAGACTCAAGCATATGAGTCACCTACAAAACAAATGTTAGCACATCATATAATTCAACTCAAACAAATATTTGAATGATCCTCAAGGCATTGGTGCTTAACCTGAAACAGATGAACTCAACATAAGCTTAGAAGACCACTAGGACTAGCCTAGGGTCAAAGATGAAAGAAAAAGTCAAGGCAGCAAGGAAAAGTCAACCCAAACCAAGTTTAAACATTCAAGAAGCATTCTCAATTGGATTCATAATTATATCATGCATCATGGTCATTTCATATGCAAAAGGATGCAAAGCATGGCAAGAGAAGCATACAAAAGTCAACAGCAAAGACTTCATTCAAAAGTCAACTCAAACAATCTCAAAAATTATGAAATAAATCACACTCAATCCTAACATCTAACATGGTATACATGCAAATTTCATGGCATTTGGATGAGAGGAAGGCAGTCAAGTAAAATCATGAAGTCAAATCAAATTCAAGTAAGCATGGTGA
The DNA here is from genome assembly GCF_024323335.1 of Lathyrus oleraceus. Taxonomy (NCBI): domain Eukaryota; kingdom Viridiplantae; phylum Streptophyta; class Magnoliopsida; order Fabales; family Fabaceae; genus Lathyrus; species Lathyrus oleraceus. The sequence continues at coordinate 496,271,467 of NC_066581.1, forward strand.
AAGTCAACAAGCATGGGTCAACTTCAAAAAATCATATCAATTTGAAAACAGAAGAGAAATGAATGAGATTAACACCAATGCAAAGCTCAAGATGTCTAGTTATCACATATGAAATTTCATGGTCATACAATAAGATTTGAGAATTTCACAAAAGATTTGGCAAGGCATAGCACAAAAAGTCAACAAATGACCAAATATGGAAGAAAATTCTCAATCAAATGGAAAACAGCAAGATTAATTCCAAGAAAATTCATACATCAATTAGACATACAAGGGATCATTCATGCAAAATTTGGAGTCATTTGGATAAGAAGAAGCATGTGAACAAAAATTGGGAAAAGACATGATCATGGTATAGCACCAAATGTAACACATAACTTCAGAAAATCATAACTTTCAATCCACAAATGATAAATGCACGAACTTTATACCAAAATGAAGGTCAATGTGTCTAGTTTCACCACAAAAAATTTCAAAGACATTGGATATAACATGAGTATTTCACAAAAGGAATGGCAAAGGGTGTCATTTATGCATACATGTTGGGAAAATAATCATCATTTAAAATCCAGAACATGAAAAATTAATTAAAATTCACCATAAAATACTAGACACATTCATGAGTTAAATGCAAAAAATCTCACAATTTTTGGAATTAAAATGAGCAAAAAATGAATTGTTGAATTTTGATGAATAATTGAACAAAGTATGAAACACATAGCATGATTAATGGTCAAACACAAGTCAACGGATGGCATTCTGGTAATTCTGCAGTCATTAATCAAAACTACCGCGTTTTGGCAAGGCAAAACGAAATGTTTGATTGGCTCTCAGCCAATCAAACAGTAACCTGGCCAACCAACTTGAATTTTGAGTTTTCTAAAACCCTAGGGGTTTCTAACACAGCAAGGCCAAGGCATTCTCAATGTTATCATCATCATGAAACAAAACAAACAAAAGCATGGCATTGGTATCATGTTCAGCTCATAAGAGCAAGCTTCAAGCAACATCGCACAACCGACCAAGCAAGCAAATAACAACATACAACCACACAAACTTCATGCAAATTCTGAGCAACAACAGCAACATGGTTTATACAGCCAATCACACATTCATGATCACCATCACTCGACCAAACCAAACAAACAACAGCATGGTATTCAAGTTTATCATATTCAATCATCAATCAAACAACCAACACCATAGCCCAAGTGGATTTCTGGGCAGAGTATGAGTTTGAACAACAGCAGTATGAATTCATCATCATGTTAAACCAAACAAAATGAACAACAGCATATACCAACAACAGCAGCACAATGCATTCATCATTAAATGTCCATCAACAAATCAAGCAAAACAAACAACAGCATATAGCAGCATAGCCTTTGGCAATGTGTAGCAGCAGGCGCTCAACAGCATACTACATGGTCTCATGGATTTTCAGGACATATGTTATAAGGTTCAAAACAGCAATGGTCATGGATTTTCAGGACATATGTTATAAGGTTCAAAACAACAATGGTCATGGATTTTCAGGACATATGTTATAAGGTTCAAAACAACAATGGTCATCATCAAGCAGTTACAATAAAATCCAACAATAGCACATGGACAACATGTTATAGCAAGCAGGGTTCAACAACATCATCACATAAAATTTGGGCAAGCAATCACAACAGCATAGCAAGCTTCATCATGCAATCTCAACCACTAAATACAAAACATAAATCATGGAAAACTGGACAGAGCTAGGTTTTCAAACAAAAGCACATAAACAGCATGGCCTAGCAGCATGGTTTGACAGTATGGCTCATGGTATTTTCAAACAAATTCAGCCAACATCCAAACAGCATCAAACAGCAAACACACAATCATGGGAGTTTCTAGTCATGGTTCAGGGTTCAAATAACAGCAGCATTGGCATTTGTAATCAACAGTGTTCATCACAAACAGCAGCATAGCATCAAAGCTCATCATCAAAGAGAAAATGAATTCCAACAGCACCACATAAACAAGCATGGCCCTGAACAATCGTGCAACCATCAAACAGCCACAAACAAAACTAAATTCATGCAAAATTTGGGCAAGACAGAATTTCAGCTGCAGAGTGTTATCATCATCATGTTCAATCGAGCTTAACAGCAATATTTTCCAGAAATGAAAATCAAATGTGCACAACTGACCAGCAAGCTCTAACTAACATGAATCTACCTGCCATTTCTACTAGAACTCATTGATTGTCACAAATCGAGCAAGAACATAAACCAATTCCAGATTTCATTTCAACATAACTAGCATGATACTTAATCATTTTTAGTAATTTCAAGCTTAATGTAACCACAAGAACATACTCTACACATGGCATAGCATTGATTTAAGAAATTAGAGTTTCGAAAATTTACTTGGATTTGAAGAAAAGTGTAGAGCAGTGATTATTTGAAGGTTTGAAGCTCGAACAGATGAAGATGATGGTCCCAAATGATGTATCTCAGAAGGAATTGTGCTCAACCTTGCTTGAATCGATTCTAGCTTCAAGCTGCCATGGGAGAGGTCTTTGGAAAACAGAAGATGATGAAGACTTTACAGCAGTGATTTGATGGTGAAGGTGAGCTAAATATGTTGTCCAAGTGAAGAAATAACCAAGGGTTACTTGTATGCTTTGATGGTTTTGGGTGGAAAATCTCAGTCGAGCAAAATGCAAGATGAGAGAGTAGAAGTATTTTTCTGTATGTGGCTGTTGTCTAGGGTTTCACAAATGTCAGAAAATGCAGCTTATATTGTCTGTTTTATCTCTACTAATCAAATGCTAAACTGGTTTAGTCTTGGTGGAGTGATTTGCATTTTTGCTAATTGAGGAACAAGTGAAAAGGAGGTGTGTTTGTCTGCACAAATTTGGGCCTGAGCATGCTGCAAATGACCATGCCAATTGCTGCTTTTGGTCTGCTGCAGAATTGTTGTATGTGTTTTGTTTGTGTACTTCCTTTTTGCACCTTTTGCCAACTTTGAATTTTAGGTTAAAATGATGGTAAAAAGTGGTATGATGATGGTTTAGGACTTTGAGCAAGTTTCAAATATGGTTTAAAGCATTTCCCAATTGACCAAATCAAGAAAAAGTCAAAAACTCAAAAAGTCAAAGTTTGGTCAAACTTTGAATTTAAATGAGAAAGGTCCAAAAATGCCATTTTGAATGGTGAGGTTTTAGGTCATGAAATTTATATTTCTGGAAAGAGGATGAAAAATGTGGTTTGTAGGAAAAAACCCCACCAAATTTGGCCTTATGGTTTGAGAGATATGGCTTGTTGAAGTTCAAAAATTGGTGAAAATGATTTGATCATATCTTGACAACCACACATGGGATTTGAGAGTTCTTGGACTTTTTGAAAATGGGAAGACAAGATCTTCAACTTTCATGTTGGGCAAAAATTCATTTGGAGCTTGTATCATGATGTAAGTTTAGGATCAAGAAGTTTCCATTTTTGGCAGTTGAAATTACAGGTCCACTTTCTATTTCTGGAAAATTTTCTGATTGACTTGATTTTCTTCCATGATGAGGTTGAACATGATAGATGAGGCTTATATAAGCATGAATGAGCTCCTTCAAATCAATTCTATCCATCAAATCTTTGATTAAATCAACTGTTGACCAAGTTTGACTGTCTGTTGACTTTTCTAGGGTTTTGGATGATTGGACCTCTTCTGATGATTTCCAAACCCTAATTCCTTGAGAACTTGACCTCAAATGATGTCCCAAGTTGTATGAACTTTTGATTAATAATCATGATGCCCAAATTCTGCAAGAATGGTCACCAACCATTGCTTTGACTGATCACTGACTGATTTTGACCTAATTGCTGATGATTGCTTCCACTGCAAGCAACAAGGTTAAACAGACAATATTTTTGTACTTTTTGAATGATAAACATATGAAAGCAAAGATATACAAATGCAAAGTATGCTTGGTGATCAAGGAACAAACCACAAGGCAATCTACCCACTAGGAGGGAAGCAAAGGCATGCAATGATCCTTGAGGTTATGATATGAATGATATGGGCCATGAGGGATCTTAGGGCCCAAAATTGGGGTCTTACAGATGCCCCTATTTAAGGTCATTCTAGCCGGAGAAGTGAAGTTTAGAAATCTTCATCTCGACGCGGTAGAATGGACTTAAATAACAGTAATGAGACAAATTTTGGTCCCTAAGAGACCTCATGATGCAGATGTATGCATGCAAAAGACACAAATTCTGTGGGGAATATGATTCACACAGAAGAAAAGACGATCCATCGGAGTAGTACACTTACCAGGAACAGAGACTCTAACAAGACTCTATGGGGATAATAACAGAAAAAGAAGTGTGTGAACAATACACGACTCCAAACTGGGGAAGATAAACTGACATAACGTGATCAAAACACGACTCTGATTAGGAAAACAGAAAAAACAGACTGGAGAACTCACTGGGGAGTGAAGAACTCACACTGGGAAAAGGATTCCAAATGGAAAATAAATCCAATGGAGAGACACAAGCTGACTCCTGAGGAGAAGCAAAAGAAAACTCCACTGGGGAAGTAACAAAGCAAATGAGATGTTACCAGGCATACGGGTAACAAACTCAGGAAAATCTGACTCCACGGGGGACCGAGGTCACAATAGGGAGCAGAAAGGGGGGAACACCAAGGATACCGGTTACTGGGTATATAATAGGTGACCGACCAAAGCGTGAATTGGATTTCACTTCCAAAACACTCATCACCCTGAAGAGAGCTAGAAAAGCAAACTTGTTTAAAGGATGGACATTCAATTTCACAAAGAAAATGAATCTTACTCTGAGGGGAAAACAACAAAAGAATTGACTCAAGAGCGTACGAGATATAATATCCATTACCGTCAGAACGTGGATAGAATACTCAGATGAGATATATTATTCATTACCGGCAGACCGTGAATAATATACTCGAAAGGAAAATTATCCTGAACCGGTTACTGGGTTGTTTATAGGATAAAATCCGAAGACGTGAATTGGTTTTCACTTCCAAAACACTTATCATCCTGAACACAAACTGGTTAAAGGATGGACATTCGATTCTACAAAGAATGCGAATCTTACTCGACTGGGGAAGATCAACAAAGGACTCCAACCAAAGAGCGCATGAGACATATTATTCATTACCGGCAGACCGTGAATAATACACTCGCATGGCAAGAAACACCAGGGATACCGGTTACTGGGTATATAATAGGTGACCTACCGAAAACGTGAATTGGATTTCACTTCCAAAACACTCATCATCCAAAACACAAACTGGTCAAAGGATGGATATTCGATTCTACAAAGAATACGAATCTTGCTCAGTTGGGGAAAATCAACAAAGGATTCCAACTAAAGAGCGCATGAGATATATTATTCATTACCGGCAGACCGTGAATAATACACTCGAAAGGAAAAGACACCAGAGATACCGGTTACTGGGTATATAATAGGTGACTATCCAGAACAGAGAGACAATCGATACCAAGCATACGGGTAAACGAAAGACAACTCAAAGGGATAAATTGCAAGCATCCGGCAATCATCCAACAACAAGAAAATATTCGACTCCGCAAAGGGAAATAACGAATCTTACTCGACCGGGGAAACACAAAAGGCTTCGACTGAAGAGTGCATGATATATATTATTCATTACCGGCAGACCGTGAATAATATACTCGCATGGAAGATTATCCACAACCGGTTACTGGGTTATCAAAGGATAAATCAACCGAGCAGAAAGGCATCGGGGCACCAAATTAGGTATATAATGATGACCAATCAAAAGGAAGCAACAGACATTACCGACAAAAGGGTGAAATGAAAGGCGATCTGCTGAGGATAAATTGCAAGCATCCGGCAATTATCGACAGAGACTAGCTGGGGATGCACTGGTAAACAACCAATGATCCGGGGAACAAATCACTAGCATACGGTGAAAAGACCCACTAGGGATAAAACTGCTAGCATACGGCAATTATCCACAAAAGACTTGCTGAGGATATAAGTGCTGATCTGAGCAACTTATACAAGCAAAAGGAAAATCATCATCAAATATTGAATGAAGATAACCACAAAATTAGGGTTTACATCTACCGAATACGGGGTAGAAGACCAACAATTCCGCGTGGGGATAGAACAAATCACAAATCCGCACGGGAAACCAAAATAGGGTTTATAACAAACTACAAACTGCTGGAGAGCAGGAAGATAGGATTTACAACTACCGAGTATACGGGTAGAAAACCAAAAACTCTGGCTGGAGAATAAAAGGTGTATAACCACAAATTCTGTCAAGAAAGCCAGGAAAAGTAGGACTTACAACTACCGGTTATGAGGGTAGAGGCCCAAAAAACATTCCGCTGGGGAACAACCCACTGGGAAGTACAAGATATCTGACAAATAGCCGATTCGGGAACGATCCGAAAAGACAGACTGAATCAAGACACGTCCTAATGAGGATATAACTCAAATAGGAAAATCCATCCCAATATATGTGTTGGGAGGAAACGGAAGAAACCGTCATCCACGAGGATATATCTCAGTGGGGAACTGCAGAAGGAAAGACAAACATTTTCTGCTTATGGGGTTGACTCTATATGGAGAGATTTATAACACCCGACATCTGCTTGGGGAGATCTGTAAAGAGATCTGTATCACCATAGCAGGAGACACGACAAACAAAAGATATATGGCAAGAAATGCAACATGAATATCTGAATGTTTATGAATATGCATGAATATGCGTGATTTATGTTTGATGAATGCTGACAAAACAGACAGTTCTAACACAAACAGGTTCAGGAACCAAAACGTCCGATATTATACTTCCAGGGAAAAAACCAGCTGGAGAGCCAATCTGCGGAGATCTACATGCTGAAGAGCAAAGATCTGCAGGTACTGCTGAAGAAGCAGAGAATCAGAAATATCTGGAAACAACCCAATACAGGGTACAGAAAGTCACAACGGGCAAAACAGCCACCAAGACAAATCTGTAGAGGAACAAGAGAAATCCCAAAGTATATGCAGGGGATCCCAGTGTCAACTGAGAAACAAAAAGTGCGCATAAGCACGAACTGCTGTAGAAGCAAATCCACACAACTCCGCTGGGGAACAACCCACTGAGGGAGAAAGATATCATCCAAATAGAATCTTACTGCATAAGCAACTCTACTGGGGAAAACTGTCGGCTACTCTCTTGGGAATGAACCACTGAGGGAGGACAGATCACACAAGCAGATTCTGCAACGAACCACTCCACTTGGGGAGAATATACAAAGCAAATTGATCACAACAAGTAGATTCTGCAATATAAGCCACTCTACTGGGGATCACAAACAGTCAGGAAATCAAATCCGTTCACTGGAGGCTGAAGCCATCATCCGACCATACTGGGGATTGAAGGAGTATTCAACAGGCAAAGCTGCCACAACAAACATTCTGCAGACTGCGCTGAGGAAAAGATGGTCGCAATACTGGGATGTCAACCCAAACAACCACGGAGTAGGAAAATAAATCCTGCTCTGCTGGAGAGAATAACTCTGATGAAGAGACAGCAACAAATCCACAGACGACTTCGCCGGGGAAAGGGTAAAGTACCGGGTATCAAACCACTGACTTACCAAGTCTTCAAAAGAAAATAACCGCGCTGAGGAAACAGACAAATCCTGCTGGCACACTGCATGGGGGAAAAGCGGTAACAACTCCACTTGCAACCCTGGTGGGGATGTTAATAACAACTTTACTCGCGACTCCGAGGGGAGTATCAATCAGTCAGTTGTACTCATGACTGTGTTGAGGAGACAAATAAAGTCTGGGGATATGACCCACTGGAGAAAGTGACGGGGCACCAAGATGACAAACCATCAACCGCCGAAACTTCTATAAGAAAACACCCATGCTAGGGGAAAACTGCTGCTGGAGAAACAAAGTCTTCAACAACCAATCACTTGCGACTGTACTGGGGAACAACCCCAACAACAACTCTGTCTGAGGAACAATCTCAACAAAGATCTGAAGAAAGAAGATACCACCAAACCAGGAATATGAACCAATGTCTTACCTGTTGGGAATCATGCCACCCTCGGGAGAGCACTGAGATATTCTTGAGTATCCTTTCAATCTTGTGAATGTTCACTTTGTTTAAAACAAAAATTTTGAAAAATTTGATTTGTTTAAAACAATGACATTTTTATCAATTTAAAACATGCAAAACATTTGTTGAATTGAAACAAATAAGAGTGCAAATAATTGGATAAAAAGCTCAAATTGATTTGATGGAATGGTAGTCTGCAAATGGCAAGACTCCATAGATCTGTACAAATTTGAAATCAGTGATATATATTGGAAGAGGGCTACATTGAACATAATGATCCTTTCTCTACCAATTTGAATCTCGATGTATCCGAAGCTTCAGTTGACGACGAATCGAGAATCTTCTGACGAAATGACGACTGATGAACCAGAAAGTCTTGTCAGGATGCAGTTACTTGCCAAATCCCTAATTTTTGCCTAGATTGCCCCAGAGTGAGGTACTCAATCTAGCGGGATGCAAATATATTCTTTTTTTTCAAGTCTCTAATTTTTGCCTGGATTACCCTTGCGGGTTCTCCACCGAGACGCTCATTTTTGCCTAAGCCGCCCTTTCGGGTTTTCAACTTAGCGAGCTATTCTGTTTTTTCATTCTTTTTTTTTTCATTTGCATATACTTTTTTTTTTAGGCAAAGTATCTCTTAACTGCATCTGAATTCACAGGACGAGTGAAATCCTCCCCATCCATTGTTGTAAGCATCAAAGCACCGCCTGAAAAGGCTCTCTTAACAACATATGGACCCTCGTAGTTTGGAGTCCACTTGCCCCTGGAATCGGGCGCGAAAGACAAAACTTTCTTGAGCACAAGGTCACCTTCTCGGAACACACGAGGCTTGACCTTCTTGTCGAATGCTTTCTTCATTCTCTGCTGATATAACTGACCATGGCACATGGCAGTTAATCTCTTCTCTTCAATCAAATTCAACTGGTCATAACGACTCTGAATCCATTCAGCATCAGTCAACTTGGCTTCCATCAAGACTCGCATTGATGGGATCTCCACCTCTACTGGGAGAACGGCTTCCATGCCATAAACAAGAGAGAAAGGGGTTGCCCCTGTTGAAGTGCGTACAGACGTACGATATCCATGCAAAGCAAATGGCAGCATCTCATGCCAATCTTTGTACGTGACAGTCATCTTCTGGATAATTCTCTTGATATTCTTGTTAGCAGCTTCAACAGCCCCATTCATCTTAGGTCTGTAAGGAGAGGAATTATGGTGTGCAATCTTGAATTCAGCGCACAACTCATCCATCATCTTGTTGTTCAGATTGGATCCATTATCAGTAATGATCCTCTCTGGCACACCATAACGGCAAATCAACTGGTTCTTGATAAACTTCACAACCACCTGTCTGGTTACATTCGCGTACGAAGCGGCTTCAACCCATTTGGTGAAGTAATCAATTGCTACGAGAATAAACCGATGTCCGTTGGACGCTTTCGGCTCAATCATACCGATCATGTCGATTCCCCACATAGAGAAAGGCCATGGTGATGAAATCACATTCAGGAGTGTCGGAGGAATATGAATCTTATCCGCATAAATTTGACACTTGTGACATTTCTTCACATACTTGCAACAGTCAGACTCCATTGTCAGCCAATAGTAGCCTGCTCTCAACATCTTCTTAGCCATGGCATGTCCATTGGAATGAGTACCAAATGAACCCTCATGGACCTCAGTCATCAATAGGTTTGCTTCGTGTCTATCCACGCATCTGAGCAAAACCATATCAAAATTTCTCTTGTACAGCACTTCACCACTGAGGTAGAAACTGCCTGACAACCTTCTCAAAGTTTTCCTATCTTTCACAGATGCCCCAGGCGGGTAGACCTGGTTCTGGAGGAAATTCTTGATATCAAAATACCAAGGCTTGTCATCTTTCACGTCTTCGATTGCAAATATGTGAGCGGGTCTGTCCAAGCGCATCACAGTAATATTGGGGACATCATTCCACCATCTGACAACAATCATGGAAGCAAGCGTTGCAAGGGCATCTGCCATCCGATTATCCTCTCGAGGAATATGATAAAATTCAACTTCTGTGAAGAAAGTTGAAATTCTCCTTGCATAATCTCTGTATGGGATGAGACCTGGTTGATTTGTCTCCCATTCACCTTTGATCTGATTGACAACCAAAGCTGAATCACCATAGACATCAAGATACTTGATTCTCAAATCAATGCATTCTTCAAGTCCCATAATACAGGCTTCATACTCCGCCATATTATTCGTGCATTTGAAAGTTAGCCTTGCTGTAAATGGAATGTGCGATCCCTGGGGATTAACAATTACTGCCCCAATTCCATTTCCATATTGATTAACAGCGCCATCAAACACCATCGTCCATCTGGAACCAGGTTCTGGACCTTCATCAAGTGTAGGCTCATCGCAATCTTTCATCTTCAAATACAGAATTTCCTCGTCAGGGAAGTCATACTGAACAGACTGATGATCTTCAATCGGCTGGTGCGCTAGATGGTCAGCCAAGATACTACCTTTGATAGCTTTCTGAGCTCGATACTCGATATCATACTCAGACAACAGCATCTGCCAACGGGCAATCCTCCCAGTTAAAGCAGGCTTCTCGAAGATATACTTAATTGGATCCATTCTGGATATCAACCAAGTTGTATGATTTATCATGTACTGGCGCAAACGCTTAGCTGCCCAAGCTAAAGCACAGCACGTCTTCTCAAGCATAGAGTACCGAGACTCACAATCAGTAAACTTCTTACTGAGGTAGTAGATAGCAAACTCCTTCTTCCCTGATTCATCTTGTTGACCGAGTACACAACCCATCGAGTCTTCAAGAACTGTTAAGTACATAATCAGAGGTCTTCCTTCCACTGGCGGAGACAAAATCGGAGGTTCAGACAGATAATCTTTGATACTGTCGAAAGCTTTCTGGCAATCCTCGGTCCAATCATGAGACTGATCTTTCCGGAGGAGCTTGAATATCGGCGCACATGTGGCAGTCATGTGGGATATAAATCTGGAAATGTAGTTCAAGCGGCCAAGAAAACCTCGGACTTGCTTCTCAGTTTTGGGTGCGGGCATCTCTTGTATTGCTTTGACCTTTGCAGGATCAACCTCAATACCTCTTTCACTTACCACAAAACCCAACAACTTGCCGGAACGGACTCCAAAAGTACATTTGTTCGGATTCAGACGAAGCTGGAATTTCCTCAAACGCTGAAAAAGCTTCAACAAATGCTCAATATGCTCAACTTCCGTTCGGGACTTAGCAATCATATCATCAACATAGACTTCTATCTCCTTGTGCATCATATCATGAAACAAGGTAGTCATAGCTCGTTGATACGTGGCTCCGGCGTTCTTCAAACCGAAGGGCATCACTCGATAACAGAATGTTCCCCAAGGTGTGATGAATGTTGTCTTCTCCATATCCTCTGGTGCCATCTTGATTTGATTATATCCGGAAAATCCGTCCATAAAGGAAAAGACTTTGAATTTAGCTGTATTGTCTACCAACATGTCAATGTGTGGTAGAGGAAAATCATCTTTTGGACTAGCTTTATTCAAATCTCTGTAATCAACGCACATACGGACTTTTCCGTCCTTCTTAGGAACAGGCACAATATTGGCCACCCATTGAGGATATGTCGAAGTCACCAGAAACCCCGCATCAATTTGCTTCTGAACTTCCTCTTTGATCTTCACTGCCATATCTGGATGAGTTCTTCTGAGCTTCTGCTTCACAGGCACGCACTCAGGCTTCAAAGGCAGGAAATGTTGCACAATATCTGTATCTAAACCCGGCATGTCTTCATAGGACCAAGCAAAGATATCTGAATATTCTCGTAGCAAGCTGATCAAATCTTCCTTAACAGACCCTTCAAGAAGTGCCCCAATCTTCACCAGGCGCTCACAATCTTCAGATCCCAAGTTGACTGTTTCCAAGTCTTCGAGATGCGGCTGAATGATCTTCTCTTCGTGCTCAAGGAGACGGGTGATCTCATCAGGAATCTCTTCAACGTCATCTTCCTCTGCCTCAAATACAGGGAATTCAAAATTGGGAGATGGCGTTGGATCATTATGTTCAATGGGTTTTAGGATCAACCTGCATAATGATTTTGGTTAAGAAAAACTTCAGAATTTAAACAAGCAAATCATTATGCAGATGAAAAATGTTGCTTTTACAGCTTTTATTTTTGTTTTTATGGTTTTTTGTGATCACTGATTTCATAAAGAAAAGCAAAAAGTGAAAACAAAGGAAAAACAAATGTTTTGACAATGCAAAAATTGAATGAAAACATCATTGTATATATGCTTTGCCAACAATGTCATCACTTCTCCTTTTGGCATGGGAGAAGGGTTTTAAACAAAATGAACAATTACTCTGATCTATGGATAACTGTAGGAACATCCACAGCGACCCAATTGTGGCAGACACCACCAGGAATAACAAAATTGTTCAGATCTTCTGCATCTTCTTCTTCAATGATAGCAGCAGCTTCCTCTTCTGCAGGTTGATCAGCATGGATGAATCCTCCACTGGTGAACAGACCTTGCTCGTTGCATGCCCCAGAACCATAGCCAATGCCAGCCCGGGATCGATTATCTTCAAGTTCAAGCACTTTCCCTAATCCAGCAACTGCACCACATTCAATGGCCAGCTTAGCATCACGGTAGGAAGTGAATGAAGGAGACTTCTTCTCGATTGGTTTATCAATAGATAAAGCTTGGAACTGAGTTCCAACTTCATCCTCTGCATCAATGTACGAGAAAGAAGACAGATTACTGACCAGGAGAGCCTTTTCTCCCCCTACTACAACCAATTTCTTGTTTTTCACAAACTTCAGCTTTTGGTGTAGGGTGGATGTCACGGCGCCAGCCTCGTGAATCCATGGTCTGCCCAAGAGACAGCTGTATGATGGGTGAATATCCATTACTTGAAAAGTGATCTGGAAATCACTTGGTCCAATTTGATTGGGAGATCAACTTCCCCAATCACGGTCTTGCGCGACCCATCAAAAGCTTTACAACAACCCCACTCTGCCTCATAGGAGGACCTTGATATGACAAACGAGAGAGTGTGGATTTTGGCAATACATTCAGAGATGATCCAGTGTCCACCAGTACATTGGACATTGCATCAGATTTGCAATTCATAGATATATGTAAGGCCATGTTGTGGTCTCTTCCCTCCTCGGGGAGATCAGCGTCACAAAAGCTCAGAGTGTTGCAAGCGGTAATGTTTGCAACGATGCTATCAAATTGTTCCAAGGTGACGTCGTGATCGACATACGCCAGGTCCAAGACTTTCTGAAGAGATTCCCGATGGGGTTCTGAATTCAGCAGTAGAGAAAGAATGGAGATCTTGGAGGGCGTGTGTAGAAGCTGGTCTACAATATTGTACTCACTCTTTCTGATGAGCCTCAGCATCTCATCAGATTCTTCATCAACAATGCCACTAGGGCCAACAGAAGAAGCAGGAGTCTTTTGTACAGAGGAGGAAGGCTGGGCAACAGCAAGTGCCGGATTCTGAACATTCACAGCAGTCCCCACAGGACGCTCAACAGATTCAGAAGCAACAGCCTTAGCAGGCGCAGAAAAGACACGACCACTGCGGGTCAACCCACTAACATCAGCGATAGTGGTCACAGAAGTAGACGGCAAAGGTACCTCGACCCCATCCTGGACAGCAACAGGATTGTACCGGAAAGGTACAGCTTTATCAGATGAATACGGCACAGGGCCGGCTGGCTTAATAACCAAAGAAGGTGAAGCCTTAGGCTTGTTGCTATTGTAGCGAATAACAACTGGCTCAGGCAGTTTGAACACCGGTGATATGACATTCACTTCGGGTTCAACAACATCCACATTGCGATTCTGGAGAATCTCAAGGGTACCTTCATTCAACATCATTTGAAGTTCCTTGCGAACCTGGTCGCAACCCAAGCGGTTAATAGAACAGACACGGCACTGGTCATGGTTATGCTTCAAATAACTGTGCTGACACAGCATTTTATGTAATCCAACCAATGACTGCCGGATATGACTGATGTACTTCACCTTGTACTTCCCAAGGTCTTCCTGAATCATATTCACAGACTTCCCATGCGAAGGCAATGGGTTCCTGGTGACATTCGGGTTGGAGTCTTCAAAACTCAGAATTCCGCTTCTCATAAGGTCTTGAACCTTATTCTTCAGTGGGAAACAGTTCTCAACGTTGTGGCCCGGAGCACCGGAATGATAGACACAATGCTGGTCTGGTTTATACCACCACTGCGGGTTGGCAGGAATAGCAGGAGGATCCCTGGGAGAAACCAACTTCCTCTCCAACAAGGAGGGATAAAGCTCTGTATATGTCATCGGAATCGGGTCGAAACTGACCTTCTTCCTATCATAATTCATGTTGGCTTGGTTGGTTGTACTTCCACGAGGCTGGTAAGCCTGTTGCTGTGGACGCTGCTGTTGCTGTTGATATTGCGGTTGTGGATATTGCTGCTGATGCTGATACTGTTGAGCATTATCCTTGAATACAGGCGCCACATGAGCCACCTGATGCTGATGTCTGGAATGACGTGCAGGCTTCCTCTGAACAGAGGGTCTTCTATGCTTGGGCTGAGACTGCACAGCATGCGCTTCACCTTCTTTCCTCTTAAACGCTCCATACCGTTTAGAGGAAGAACCGTCATCTTTAGCTAATCGTCCTTCACGGACACCTTCTTCAAGACGCATCCCCATGTTCACCATCTCGGTGAAATCAGAGGGAGCGCTGGCCACCATTCTCTCATAATAAAATGACCCAAGAGTCTTCAGAAAGATCTTGGTCATCTCCTTCTCTTCTAATGGTGGAGTGATTTGAGCTGCCAGCTCACGCCATCTCTGGGCGTACTCCTTGAACGACTCTTTGTCCTTTTGTGACATAGACCTGAGTTGATCTCTGTCAGGCGCCATGTCAACGTTGTATTTGTATTGCTTGACGAAAGCTTCGCCAAGATCATTGAAAGAGCGGATGTTGACGCTGTCCAGACTCATATACCAACGGAGAGCAGCACCAGACAAACTGTCTTGGAAGTAGTGGATCAAGAGTTGATCGTTGTCGGTCTGCGTGGACATCTTTCTGGCATACATGACCAGATGTGCCAAAGGACAAGTGTTCCCTTTATACTTTTCAAAGTCTGGGACCTTGAATTTAACAGGTATTTTCACACCGGGAACTAGACAAAGTTCGGCTGCTGACTTGCCGAAGAGATCTTTGCCTCTGAGAGTTCTCAATTCCTTTCTCAGCTCAAGGAATTGGTCATTCATCGCATCCATTTTCTCGTGAACATCTGAGCCCTCAGAAGCTTCAGAGTGATAGATGGTGTCGTCTACCCTAGGCATGGTATGCACGACAGGAGGAACAGGAATAGGGACCGGGCTAGATGCCGGCATTGGTGCAAATGTTGGAGCTGGCAGATCGGGCATAAAGCCAGGAGGCATCCCCCAAGGAAAACCGGGAGGCATGGCATTTGGCTGATGGGCACTGACAGGCACCGATGAAGTAGCCACCTCTGAAATAACAGTCCGCTGAACCGGAGTTGCTGGTTGAGGAGCAGGCTGATTCTGGGCAGCAAGAAGTTGCTCCATCAGAGCGCCAAGTCTGGCGACTTCATCTCTCAAACTCTGGTTCTCTTGTTCCAACTGTTCCATAATCCTTGCAGAGTTGACCCTCGTATAATACCGGTGAGTCAGCTTGTCTTCAAAATAAATGAAGAGCAAAGGTTAGAACCGGAAGACCAGAAAATGGGTACCTGTTTATGCAAGAATGATGCATGAAATGCTTTGTGCAAATGCTTTGATTTTCAAGGAACCCTTAGGGTGTTGTTTGCAATATTTTGAATATTAAACATTTTAATTGCTCATGGAAAATATTTCATTCAAAATATCAAGACAAAGAAATACAGCATTTTTTTAAATATTACAAAGAGAAAAGGTAAATGACATCCTATGGATCCCTATTAGCTCGGGATGCTGGAAGACGAGAAGTGTACAACTTCTTGATCTCTCTCTCATAGGCAGCCTCCATATCAGCCTTCTCCTTTGCAAGTTGATCATACTTCCTTTTCCAGAATTTGGAGGACTGAGGAAGCAGAGAGGTCCAAGTGTCGTTCGGATCGTCGATCACTCGGTGCTCGAGAAATTCAATCATATCATCCTTTTCCTTGAGCTGCTGCAGCAATTCCTCTCTCTCGCGGATCCAGGCACGCGAAAGGTCTTCTTCTCTCAACTCCTCTACACGTTGGGTAGGGAGGGTTGAAGGCCCAGCCACATCCAACAGTGTAGGTCTCGGATGATCATATGGCATCAGGTAGGTAGCAGCCCTCTGTCTGACCCAAGAGGTGTATGGCTCCAAAGCAATGCAATTCTTTGGACCCAATTCATTCCTACTCTTTATGCGAATATTGCGCCAAGCGCGGACAAATCTGGCTTTCAGGCCTTGGGGATCTTTACCCTCCTGAAAGAATACACCTTCTAACAGAATGTTATGGGGTTTATCCTTTAGGGGGAACCCAAGCTGACGACGTGCAAGCGTAGGGTTGTAGGTAATCCCACCACATGTACCAAGAAGAGGCACATTAGGGAATTCACCACAAGAATTGATGATCTGGACGGTATCATACACGCGATCATACCAGGTGATATCATCATTGGTGAGAGACATGAGTCTCTGAGACCACCGTAGACATCCCTTGTTCTCCTTGAAAGCAACTGTCTGCGGCAAGTGCGAAATAAACCACTTGTACAGCAGGGGTAAACAGCAGACAATGACTCCTCCATTCTTCATATTCCTCAGATGCAAGGAGACATATGCATCACCCAACAAGGTCGGAACCGGATTAAGAACTGAAAAGATCCTAATGGCATTCATGTCGACGAACTTGTCAAAGTTGGGAAACAGCACCAATCCATAGATAAGCAATACGAATAGAGCCTCAAAGGCATCCTCACTCATGGCCTTCCCATAGAAGGTAGCTTGGGCAATGAGGAACTCGGAAGGAAAACCCTGAATTCCGCCTTTGGTAGTCAGATTAGCTCTAATCAGATCTTCATCTATGTGCAACAGGCTGGAAATCTCTCGAGCAGATAGAATACTCTCTAAGCCACTGAACGGCACTTGATCCAGAATCGGAATCCCAATAAGGTGAGAGTATTCTTCCAAAGTCGGCAACAACTGGAAGTCCGGAAATAAGAAGCAATGATAGAGCGGATCATAGAACTGAGCAAGAGTGCTCATCAATCCCTCATCCACCTGAGTAGTCAGCAACGGCAGAAGCTTCCCATAGCGAGCCTTGAAACCCAAGGGATCTAATACATACGATGTCAGATTCCTTAACTCTTTTACATCGGGCTGCTTAAAGCTGTACTTCTTTGTATGCCTTTTTGGTCTTTCCATGTCTGAAAATTTTGCAAATAACCCTTTAAGTTCCTTGAAAATTTCTCTTTTTTGATGACATGAATGCGGATGAATGCGTGAATGCATGAATGCAACAAACACACTCAAGGATCAAACAAAGCACACCAAACAAAGGTCGTGGGAAAGCTCTATGTATCCCTAATATCAATCATCCATTTTGGTGGATTTAGGTTTTCACCTTATCGACACCCAAGTTCCATTGATATTAACGGTACATGAACCGGTTCAAACATTCTTAATATCAACCAGCCGCTTTGATGGATTTTAGGTTTTACACCTGATCCGGGATCCATTGATATTAACAATGTTTGAACGACTCAACCACGAATCACGGGTTTGTTGAGAGTCACGAGCATGGAGTCTCGGTTAAGAACCACCCAAAGGGAGTGTACTAGGGTTTAAACCTGCCAGACATGTTCTATCAGAGGTTCCCATAATCATCGTTCCATCTTTCGAATATTATCGGAGGAACGAATACTCGTATTCCAAGAATATTCTCAAGAGAAACTCTTATGAGTGTAGTATCGCGTAACAATCGTATCAGAACTGACATCTGAACGACCTCCGCACTACGGTCCTAAAAATAGGCCAAGATGGGTTTGGTAAACTAAGGTCCTTGGCTTCTGCGGAACATGATTGAAAGAATAATGCCTAACCACAAATAACTTGTGTGACATTATTAGTTCAACATGACCTCCACCAAGTGAATGGACTCGCAAGTCAACTGGCTAAGGACTACTCCACACCAGTCGACGAGACTATGCCATTCTCCTATCCTAGAGTGCACTCGAGTTCGGGTACAGAACTCATCTCACAGATCACCAAAGCACACAGCAAATGTATATCAAGCAATTCACACATTACAATCAATACATTCATCCCAAATTGTACAAAAATATGTCAGATAAAGAATAATAACATATATCACAACAAGGGTGAAAAGTAGGCAATACAACCAGGGATTCTGGTGAGGTTCCCCAGCAGAGTCGCCACTTTTCTGTAGCGGTGTATTCGTCGCTATATGATCTATCGATTAAACCATAAGCTAAGAGATACGTTGAAAATTTCGAGTCGCCACCGCACTTTTATTTATCCAAAGGATTGGCTAAAAAGCGAACAAAAGCCTAAGAAGTTTTACACGTAGAAAACTAATAAAAAGATCAGAGATTCTGGGTAAGGGGTAAATTACGCAATGGGAAGGTGTTAGGCACCCACTACGTCCTAGGTACTCCTAGGGAGCCCTTTTCACACTTTGTTGTTTGAAAATTATTATTTGTCATGACATAAGTATTGTGCAAACACGAGTGGGATGATGAGGAAAGAATGTACAAATTAATTATTGGGTTTGAACGGATGAACCCGCTGCCTACGTACCTTCCATCAAAGGTAAGGATCAAACGCCGTAGTTCGGCTAAAAGATTTCCAAAAGTGGGTTGGGTTCAATTTTAAACACAAACCCTAGGTCTTACGTTATCCACGGGAGAAAACTCAACCTTATACAAACAACAACGTCCACCATGTGAGAACAGCTTCAACTTGCCAGAGAGGGGTTAACCCTATAATAGGCAAGGAAGGCTTACAATTCAATCACTAAAGACAGAAGGTGAGATTAACATCAACCACTAAGATAAATCAAACCTATAGCTCATGTATGAAAACATTAACAATGGACAAAGCCAAAACAATTGAGTGGATGAAGTTAACTGATTATGATTATGAAAATGGAGTCAAAGTATGATTAAGATCAATTCAAATGAGTATTATGAAATGAGTTTGAAAAAAAGGTCAAGGACTTGAGTCCAGGTTTTTAGTTAGAAAACATGAAGATGTTTGCACAACACTTATGTCAAGTTTGAAAAGATAAAGTGTGAAAAGTCTAGGACATAATGGATGATGAATGGATGAAGGATGGATAATAAAACTTTTTAGAAGGTTCACTTCTTGAAATCATATAGAAGATGATTCAAGTGTGTCCTTTGGAATAGCAATGGATAATAACAAACAAACAAAACAAAGAAAGGCGGATATCGGATGCCAATCAATGGTCTTATACCAATCTCCTAAAACAAAACTGGATGTCAGATGCCACTCAATGGTCTTACACTAATCTCCTCAAAAGAAAACAAGAATGAGAAATGGAAGTCAACTGCCAATCTATCTGGACTTAGGTTAACTCCACAGTATGGTCCTAGGAATACCAATGCCACATCACAGGGACTTACAATGGATCCTCACATACAAGAACAAAAGCGACAATATGATCACAGGAATGCAAATGCCAACTTACAGGGACTTATAATTGCAACCTCTCATACAAACAGATGAACAAACTATGATCACAGGAAAGCAGATGCCAACTTACAGGGACTTATAACTGCAACCTCACATACAAATCAAACAGACCACATTATGATCACAGGATAACAGATGCCAACTTACAGGGACTTATAACTGTATCCTCACATACAAACAGATTAGGATCACAGGAAAGCAGATGCCAACTTACAGGGACTTACAACTGCAACCTCACATACAAACAGATAACGGAAGATATGAGTGACCAATGAGGTCTTACACTCTATCCTTCCATATCATAGGAGCAAATGCCAAAAGCAATGGACTTACAATTGTCCTCCATGGGCAAACAACAAATGATAGCATCACAAAAGCAAATGAGATGAACATGCACTAATGGCAATTGATGATGATAAATGCATAGCATACAAGCAAGCAAGTGCATATGAAGCAATCAGTCAATCAATGAATATCAAACAGCACACTCTATAGCCAAACAATGGGGGCTCACACAAGAGGGTTTGACTTTGAGAGTCTACTGTAATGGGTGAAGGTCGCTCTTAACCTGGCCATTGAGGGGCTCAGGTGAAGCAGATGAATAGGAGATGAGGGGTGTGCCTCATTGCTTCTATCTCAGATCAGAGAGAGCATCAAAGAAAGTGTGGGAGTTCAGAAAGTAGGAACTCTCTCCACATTATTGACTCGATTAGATCTTGGGTTTTTATCTCAGTGCTTCAACCATGTAATGGGAGCAAAGAGAGGACACACTGAATAGTGGGGGATAGATTACTTATCCCTACCTTCCACCAATTGCCTTACTTGAAGGACTTTTCCTGCTTAGGACAAATTTAAACAAACACAGGCATTGCCTCTTAAGGAGGACTTCAGACAGTTTGCCCGGTCAAATAACAGACCGGGTCTCCAGACTACATGAAGAAGAAGTAATTATACCTCAAAGCAAATGCTAAAAAGCAAAGCAAGCAAGCAAGTTCAAAGAACTTAAGCAACTAAAGTACCTGCAAAGGTCAAACTTATTAGTAAACAAGTCAACAATCAAAATCAAAGGAAATAAACCAAATGTCAACCACAGAGGGACCAATTGTGCAAGGCACAAAGACTCAAGCATATGAGTCACCTACAAAACAAATGTTAGCACATCATATAATTCAACTCAAACAAATATTTGAATGATCCTCAAGGCATTGGTGCTTAACCTGAAACAGATGAACTCAACATAAGCTTAGAAGACCACTAGGACTAGCCTAGGGTCAAAGATGAAAGAAAAAGTCAAGGCAGCAAGGAAAAGTCAACCCAAACCAAGTTTAAACATTCAAGAAGCATTCTCAATTGGATTCATAATTATATCATGCATCATGGTCATTTCATATGCAAAAGGATGCAAAGCATGGCAAGAGAAGCATACAAAAGTCAACAGCAAAGACTTCATTCAAAAGTCAACGCAAACAATCTCAAAAATTATGAAATAAATCACACTCAATCCTAACATCTAACATGGTATACATGCAAAATTTCATGGCATTTGGATGAGAGGAAGGCAGTCAAGTAAAATCATGAAGTCAAATCAAATTCAAGTAAGCATGGTGAAAGTCAACAAGCATGGGTCAACTTCAAAAAATCATATCAATTTGAAAACAGAAGAGAAATGAATGAGATTAACACCAATGCAAAGCTCAAGATGTCTAGTTATCACATATGAAATTTCATGGTCATACAATAAGATTTGAGAATTTCACAAAAGATTTGGCAAGGCATAGCACAAAAAGTCAACAAATGACCAAATATGGAAGAAAATTCTCAATCAAATGGAAAACAGCAAGATTAATTCCAAGAAAATTCATACATCAATTAGACATACAAGGGATCATTCATGCAAAATTTGGAGTCATTTGGATAAGAAGAAGCATGTGAACAAAAATTGGGAAAAGACATGATCATGGTATAGCACCAAATGTAACACATAACTTCAGAAAATCATAACTTTCAATCCACAAATGATAAATGCACAAACTTTATACCAAAATGAAGGTCAATGTGTCTAGTTTCACCACAAAAAATTTCAAAGACATTGGATATAACATGAGTATTTCACAAAAGGAATGGCAAAGGGTGTCATTTATGCATACATGTTGGGAAAATAATCATCATTTAAAATCCAGAACATGAAAAATTAATTAAAATTCACCATAAAATACTAGACACATTCATGAGTTAAATGCAAAAAATCTCACAATTTTTGGAATTAAAATGAGCAAAAATGAATTGTTGAATTTTGATGAATAATTGAACAAAGTATGAAACACATAGCATGATTAATGGTCAAACACAAGTCAACGGATGGCATTCTGGTAATTCTGCAGTCATTAATCAAAACTACCGCGTTTTGGCAAGGCAAAACGAAATGTTTTGATTGGCTCTCAGCCAATCAAACAGTAACCTGGCCAACCAACTTGAATTTTTGAGTTTTCTAAAACCCTAGGGGTTTCTAACACAGCAAGGCCAAGGCATTCTCAATGTTATCATCATCATGAAACAAAACAAACAAAAGCATGGCATTGGTATCATGTTCAGCTCATAAGAGCAAGCTTCAAGCAACATCGCACAACCGACCAAGCAAGCAAATAACAACATACAACCACACAAACTTCATGCAAATTCTGAGCAACAACAGCAACATGGTTTATACAGCCAATCACACATTCATGATCACCATCACTCGACCAAACCAAACAAACAACAGCATGGTATTCAAGTCTATCATATTCAATCATCAATCAAACAACCAACACCATAGCCCAAGTGGATTTCTGGGCAGAGTATGAGTTTGAACAACAGCAGTATGAATTCATCATCATGTTAAACCAAACAAAATGAACAACAACATATACCAACAACAGCAGCACAATGCATTCATCATTAAATGTCCATCAACAAATCAAGCAAAACAAACAACAGCATATAGCAGCATAGCCTTTGGCAATGTGTAGCAGCAGGCGCTCAACAGCATACTACATGGTCTCATGGATTTTCAGGACATATGTTATAAGGTTCAAAACAGCAATGGTCATGGATTTTCAGGACATATGTTATAAGGTTCAAAACAACAATGGTCATGGATTTTCAGGACATATGTTATAAGGTTCAAAACAACAATGGTCATCATCAAGCAGTTACAATAAAATCCAACAATAGCACATGGACAACATGTTATAGCAAGCAGGGTTCAACAACATCATCACATAAAATTTGGGCAAGCAATCACAACAGCATAGCAAGCTTCATCATGCAATCTCAACCACTAAATACAAAACATAAATCATGGAAAACTGGACAGAGCTAGGTTTTCAAACAAAAGCACATAAACAGCATGGCCTAGCAGCATGGTTTGACAGTATGGCTCATGGTATTTTCAAACAAATTCAGCCAACATCCAAACAGCATCAAACAGCAAACACACAATCATGGGAGTTTCTAGTCATGGTTCAGGGTTCAAATAACAGCAGCATTGGCATTTGTAATCAACAGTGTTCATCACAAACAGCAGCATAGCATCAAAGCTCATCATCAAAGAGAAAATGAATTCCAACAGCACCACATAAACAAGCATGGCCCTGAACAATCGTGCAACCATCAAACAGCCACAAACAAAACTAAATTCATGCAAAATTTGGGCAAGACAGAATTTCAGCTGCAGAGTGTTATCATCATCATGTTCAATCGAGCTTAACAGCAATATTTTCCAGAAATGAAAATCAAATGTGCACAACTGACCAGCAAGCTCTAACTAACATGAATCTACCTGCCATTTCTACTAGAACTCATTGATTGTCACAAATCGAGCAAGAACATAAACCAATTCCAGATTTCATTTCAACATAACTAGCATGATACTTAATCATTTTAGTAATTTCAAGCTTAATGTAACCACAAGAACATACTCTACACATGGCATAGCATTGATTTAAGAAATTAGAGTTTCGAAAATTTACTTGGATTTGAAGAAAAGTGTAGAGCAGTGATTATTTGAAGGTTTGAAGCTCGAACAGATGAAGATGATGGTCCCAAATGATGTATCTCAGAAGGAATTGTGCTCAACCTTGCTTGAATCGATTCTAGCTTCAAGCTGCCATGGGAGAGGTCTTTGGAAAACAGAAGATGATGAAGACTTTACAGCAGTGATTTGATGGTGAAGGTGAGCTAAATATGTTGTCCAAGTGAAGAAATAACCAAGGGTTACTTGTATGCTTTGATGGTTTTGGGTGGAAAATCTCAGTCGAGCAAAATGCAAGATGAGAGAGTAGAAGTATTTTTCTGTATGTGGCTGCTGTCTAGGGTTTCACAAATGTCAGAAAATGCAGCTTATATTGTCTGTTTTATCTCTACTAATCAAATGCTAAACTGGTTTAGTCTTGGTGGAGTGATTTGCATTTTTGCTAATTGAGGAACAAGTGAAAAGGAGGTGTGTTTGTCTGCACAAATTTGGGCCTGAGCATGCTGCAAATGACCATGCCAATTGCTGCTTTTGGTCTGCTGCAGAATTGTTGTATGTGTTTTGTTTGTGTACTTCCTTTTTGCACCTTTTGCCAACTTTGAATTTTAGGTTAAAATGATGGTAAAAAAGTGGTATGATGATGGTTTAGGACTTTGAGCAAGTTTCAAATATGGTTTAAAGCATTTCCCAATTGACCAAATCAAGAAAAAGTCAAAAACTCAAAAAGTCAAAGTTTGGTCAAACTTTGAATTTAAATGAGAAAGGTCCAAAAATGCCATTTTGAATGGTGAGGTTTTAGGTCATGAAATTTATATTTCTGGAAAGAGGATGAAAAATGTGGTTTGTAGGAAAAAACCCCACCAAATTTGGCCTTATGGTTTGAGAGATATGGCTTGTTGAAGTTCAAAAATTGGTGAAAATGATTTGATCATATCTTGACAACCACACATGGGATTTGAGAGTTCTTGGACTTTTTGAAAATGGGAAGACAAGATCTTCAACTTTCATGTTGGGCAAAAATTCATTTGGAGCTTGTATCATGATGTAAGTTTAGGATCAAGAAGTTTCCATTTTTGGCAGTTGAAATTACAGGTCCACTTTCTATTTCTGGAAAATTTTCTGATTGACTTGATTTTCTTCCATGATGAGGTTGAACATGATAGATGAGGCTTATATAAGCATGAATGAGCTCCTTCAAATCAATTCTATCCATCAAATCTTTGATTAAATCACCTGTTGACCAAGTTTGACTGTCTGTTGACTTTTCTAGGGTTTTGGATGATTGGACCTCTTCTGATGATTTCCAAACCCTAATTCCTTGAGAACTTGACCTCAAATGATGTCCCAAGTTGTATGAACTTTTGATTAATAATCATGATGCCCAAATTCTGCAAGAATGGTCACCAACCATTGCTTTGACTGATCACTGACTGATTTTGACCTAATTGCTGATGATTGCTTCCACTGCAAGCAACAAGGTTAAACAGACAATATTTTTGTACTTTTTGAATGATAAACATATGAAAGCAAAGATATACAAATGCAAAGTATGCTTGGTGATCAAGGAACAAACCACAAGGCAATCTACCCACTAGGAGGGAAGCAAAGGCATGCAATGATCCTTGAGGTTATGATATGAATGATATGGGCCATGAGGGATCTTAGGGCCCAAAATTGGGGTCTTACACTTCTGATCAAGACTTGTGAGGATGACTTGCACAATGTAACCACATGATATGCAATATGCAATGCCTAAAGACCTACAAATGATATGCAATATGTTAAGCTAGTCCCAAGAGAGGAGGGAAAATTTTGAGGTGTTACACCCACACAAAGAATAATCAAAATGGTTCCCGTTGAGTATAAGGGATGTAAGGGATGTTAATATCTTCCCCTTGCATAACTGACTTCCTTGCCCTTTTCTCTCCTTTTTGGGTTTTATTGATATTTCCCTTTCTCTTAGAATAAATAAAATTCAGTGGCGACTTTGTTATATTTCGAGTATGCGATGCGTTTAGATATTTTCTATGGTGTGGCCTGTGTGTGTGCGTGTGTGCATGTCTCTCTCTCTCTCTCTCTCTCTCTCTCTCTCTCTCTCTCTATATATATATATATATATATATATATATATATATATATGTGTGTGTGTGTGTGTGTGTGTGTGTGTGTGTGTGTGTGTGTGTGTGTGTGTGTGTGTGTGTGTGTGTGTGTGTGTGTGTGTGTGCGTGCACACCCGCTTTCCACAACATCATTTAATATGAACTAATACTTCATTTAAAGCTACAAAGCATCCCTGCAAAATACACTAGGTTTTCATCTTTGGTATCCAAATTTTCTTGGGTCCTGGTACGCTAGTAGTTCTAAGAGGTCTAAGTGGCCAAACTTATCACAGCATGAGCATTTAAATATAGGGTGATTCAATTTCTTTCTATTAAAGCGTATGATATGCGATCTACTAGATTTAAACCCTAATCCATACCTTCTCAATTTATCATAACAAAATGGCTTTAGGTGGCCAAGATAATCACAATAGGAGAATTTATATATAGATTTAAACCCTAATCTAGTTGTATTCACAAAAGGTTTTTGATTTGATATAATCAAATTGAGGCTTTCTTTTCTTTTTGAATGTTTACTTAGGGTTTCATGCAAATATTTCACTTCCTTTTTCATCGAGACATGGGTCTCACATTTACTATCTTGGATTCTAATATTTTCCATTTAATAACTTAGTATTTCATTACTATTTTCTAGAAACTCAATGTAGTCTTTAAGATCTACGTTACACTCTTCAATCTTATCATGTTCCTTAATTAACTTAGTATTTAATTTAAACAGATGCTTGCATGATAAATTTGTTACCTCACAATCATCTTCTTCGTGATATTATTTCAAAAAAACGTGTTCATCTTTTTCAGTAGAAGAAGATTCTTTAAATGTTCTATCAGAGGTTAATTCATCGATATTTCTCCTTGATGTTAAGTCGCTAAAGACATTGCTCGTTGAGACTTCTTTCTCATTTCTTATTTCAAAGATTCCACTATATGAAACTTATTCTTCTTGATATTATCTTCTTGATGAAGTTTCTCTAGTGGATCTTGAATCTTTCGAGGATCGTTCAATCATCGAGATTTTTCTTTCAAAGGAGATTACTAGAGTTGATTTTTCTTCTTCTTCATCAAACGAGTTCTTTCATGAAGTTACTATAGATTCTTCTAGGTTTTAGCTCGTCTATTCATATTTTAATATTTGAATTAACTCATTGAATTTCTCTATGACTTCTTCCTTCTTGGATTTTTCCTAAAAAAACATAAACATTCTCGTCTCTCGATTTAAGGATTGGATCAGGTTTCTGATTCAAATTCTTAATTATTATATATTTTCTAGTGAGAAACATTCTAACATGGCTTCCTAGATTTCTAAAGTTTAAATTTTTTTTTGTTAAAGTAACATTCACATTCATCTTCTTTGCCTCGTGTGTTTATTCCCCATTGCTTGATACTTTGAGATACTCCATAGATCATTCCAAGAGTGTCCCACATTTCCTTGGAAGAATTTCAATTAAGAACATAACTAAAAAGTTTTTAATTTTAAATTAATTTTAAAGTTTCTCTTTTCCTCTTTAGTCCAAAGAAAATCCAATTTATCTACTACTTCACCATTAACATAATGAGTAGGGATAAATAAACCATTTATAACTATTTGCCATAATTCAAGATCAAAACTTTGAATGAATATTTTAAATCTATATTTCCATAATTCAAACCTATAACTATTAAATTATGGAGGCATGTTTAGGAAAGTCCTCTTATTAAAATAAATGTTGGAAGTCATCTTCCTCTTGAAACGATTAGTCTTTAAATATGAGTTAGGCTCCGATGCACCTTGTTGGACATATGACTTCATACACAAGGATGATTTAAAACAAAATCATTTGAGAAATCAGAGTTTAAAATTATTTTGTAAAACAATTGATTAAATATGCAGTAGAAAATCAAAGTAAAGAAAAATAACTGGAAAATAAAAGAGATAAGGGAAAAGAAATAACACCATAGAATTATAAAGGTTTGATCAAGAACACCTTATCTTGTACCCAAGAATAGTGTTGAGATATCCACTATCTTGAAGCTTTATGAAGGTTATGCCCACGAACCCCCTTATACAGGAAAATTAAGTTTAATGTTAACTTCTAATTAAACAACGAACAAGGCTTGAAGCAATTAGTCTCCAAACTAACCAGAAAATGTGTACAGTTGTAAGACCCCAATTTTGTCCCTAAGATCCCTCATAGCATCATATCACATCATATCATTGCCTCAAGGATCATTGTGCACCTTTGCCTCCTTCCCTGTGGATGGGTTATCTTTTGAGAGTGGTTCTTGATCACCAAGCATGTTTTGCATTTGTATATCATTGCTTTTCATTTGTTTACTAACCAAAAGTACAAAAATATTGTCATCTAACCTTGTTACTTGCAGATGAAGCAATACTAGGTCAAACCAGTCAAAGGCATTCGTTGAGCAATAGATGGTGGCCATTCTTGATAATGTGGGCACCATTGATCATTCACAAGAGTTAATATACACCATGATATCATTTTGAATCAAGATCTCAAGTGGTAGAGGCTTGAATCTCATCAAGGCATTGTTCAGTCAACTGAAACCCTAGAAAAGTCAACACAGGTCAACTGTGCATACAATCATGGATTTGAAGGTGGGAGATGGTTAGAGAGACCTCATTCATGTCCATACAAGTCTCATTTGGCATTTCAAACATAAACATTGAAGAATTTGAGGTCAGATGAAACGTTTCCAAAAATAGTAAGTGACCTGTAATTTCAAACTGCCAAAAATGGAAAGGTCTTCTCCTCAAGTTTACATCATCAAGAAAGCTTCAAATGAAATTTTGTTCAACATGAAAGTTGAAGATCTTGCTCTCACCTTTCCAAAAAGTCCAAGATCATCCATTTCTCATTTGTGGTTGGAAAGTTATGATCAAAAGATGGCCAATGGAATTTGAACTTCAAGCTAGCATAACTTTTGAACCAAAAGGCCAAATGGAGTGGTTCTTTTTGGAGCATTTCTCTCTTGACCCCTACTATCATAATCATGCATCACATTTCATCAATTCTCATCATAAAAATATTGCATTTTTCACCTGAATTTAATTTGAATTTTGGAGGGAAAGTATCAATTTGAAAATTGTGCATTGTTTTCACTTCCAACCAATCACATTTGCTTCAAAACAGATTTTGAAATGCATTTCCAAGCTAGCTCGAGCACTATTCCATTCCCATGCATGCATAAAGGGTGGTTTTTCCATTTTGCATAAACATGCTCATTTCACTAATCACTTGCATTGTGGCTAAGCATGATTAGTGAGCTTCATTAGCAGAGGGTATATAAGCATAATCATAACAGAAAATGCTAACAACAACAACTTCACAAATCTAGATCTGAAAGTTTTGCTCTCAAAATTCTCTCAACTTTTTCATCGAATTCTTCATCTCTTTTGCTTGTTTCTTGGTTTGTTCATCATCTACAAGCATTGTTGAAGATTATTGAAGCAAGATCCTGTAGAATTCTTGAAGAATCGTGGACTGTTGAAGCTTATGCATGACCATGGCAGTTGAAGATTCCATCAAGATCCAGCACGATTGAGCTGTTGTTCATCATCCTTTCATCTCTCTAAACATTGTAGAGCATCTGTTTCAACTTGCCAGGACCTGAGAAGCACGATTTCACTTCTGTTGCATCATTGAGGTCAGTTTTCGATGCTCATAATTGTTGAAATTGTTAGATGCATCTTGTAGATCTTTGAACATAGGTTATGATGAGCTTTAGATCGTGAAATTTCATTGAGTATTGAGGTAGTTATGATGATTACAAGTTTAGTTAGTGAAACTTCATGTGCATGAATCTTTTGATGTGTGTTGATTTAGATCAAATTGATGCTGGATTGATGATGTATGTTGAATGATGATTCAAATGATATATGTTTGGTGAATTTATGTGCATGTTTGTTCTTGGTGATGAAGAACACGATGAACAATGGATGAATGTTAGGGTTTCTGTTCCCAGAATTGTTTTGATCCTCATTAGCGTGAGTTTGCATGTGTTTTGCTGTTTTTCGCCCATGCACTGGTCCACGTCATGCACTGAGTGGCTATTTGATTGGTCACAAATGATTGCCTGTGCCATGTATTTTAATGAAGCGCTGCGTTTCATCTATTGAGCGCGCTTCATTCAAATGCACACTCACTTCGAATCCGGACCAAAGCATCTTCCATTTTGGCTTTTGCATTTTTCCACTTATGCTATCCATATTCATACTACTTGCTTCATTGTTTTTTTTTAATTTTTCTTTTCATTCAAAAATCCATAACTCCATGATTACTGATCCAAATCACATGAAATTTTTTGCACAATGTTCCTCATGATGTCTTCTATTTTATGATGATTTTTCCAGAATTTGTGCTCGGTTGGAATTTTAAATTGCCTAGGGTTTGTTCATGCATATGCTTTCTTGTACCTTGTTTGCCATTTTCTTTGTGAAATGATGATGGTTAATCCAATGAATGTGAAAATTGACATGCATAAACTAGACATCCTAATGGTCATTTTGGTATATAGTTTTCATTTTTAGCATTTCTGGATGTTGAGTTATGATGGGATTAATGGAGGTGTGACAATGTGTGTCACACCATTTCTTGTCCAACTTGCTGATTTTATTTACCATGCCAAATAAATGCCAAATGATCTGAATTTTTGCATGATGCTTCTTCTGGATGTTAGGATTGATCATGAGTTTTTGTAGAATATTTGAATCCATTTCCAATTTGTTTGAGATTTTCTTTCCTGGTTGGTCATGTTTGAACTTTTGAAGAGTGATGAACTTTCATGATTTGTGAAATTCTTATGCTTTATCATATGGACTCGAAATTTTGCACATGTTTTCTTAACATGTTGAAGTGTGTCTTGGCTTTGGTTTGAGTCATTTATCTTATGTCATTTCTGTTTTAGGATTGCCTTAAGTTGATGCACCATTTGTAGTCTTGTTTGAGCTTGTTAATGCTTACCTTGACTTAGTGAATTTGATTGACATGCTTATGCTTATCCAAATGCCATGAATTTTGGTGTGTTGATCATTTGATGTGTTCTGTTTAGACATGATTTTTCTTGGAATTTATTGAGCCATTTTTGATTTGATTTGAATTGGTTCATTCTGTTTACTTCAATGTGATTCCAACTTGCATACTTTGACATGATTTGTTTGTGAAATGAAATTGGTTGATGCTTTTGATATGAGACCACTTGGATTTTGTTCTTGATTGATTAATCTTGATTCTTAACAATTTTCATGTTCTGTTTTGGATTATTTCTCCTTCTTTGACCCTAGGCCTTGTCCTAGTGGTTTGCTTCTCATGTTTGAGTTTGTTTTCAGGTTAAGAAGTACATGGCCATAAGGAGATTAATTCACATTGCTTGAGTTGGTTTATTTGATAGATATTGACTAACTTTGACTTGTTTTGTAGGATGCTCTTAGCTCATTTGAGTTGAGCTTGTGCCCTGCACATTGTAGCCTTACTTGTTTGATTGTACATTGTCTGTTGACTGTTGGATTATCTATTTGACTTTTTGAATTGTATACTGATTGAGTTGGATTGTTTTCAGGTACATTAGTTGCTTAAGTTCATTTTGAACTTGCTTTTTCTTGGTTGCTTAACCAATTAGGTATACTTTCTCTTCTTCATGTAGTCTGGAAGACCTGACCTGTTACTTGGCCAGGCACCTGTCTGAAGTCCTCCTTAAGAGGCAATGTTTGTGATTGTTTATCTTTGTCCCCAAGCAGGAAAAGTCCTTTGATAAAAGAGATGTGTAGTCCATCTCCTACTATTTTGTGTGTCATCCCTTTGCTCACATTACATGTTGATGCATTGAGGATCTTAACCCAAGATCTATAGAGTCATTAACTTGTGGAGAGAGTTCCAACTTTCTGAACTCCCACACCTTCTATCATGCAAAGCTCTCCCAGGCCAGGGATAAGAGCAATGAGGCACACCCCTCATATCCTTTTCATTTGCTTCACCTTAACTCTCAATGTTAAGGTTAAGAGCACCACTTACCCCATTCCAGTTGACTTTAAAGTCTAACCCTTGCTTGAGCCTAATTGCTTGTATATAGTGTGTGCTAACTGAATCATTGATTGCTTATTGGTTCATCTGTACATGTTTGCTTGTTTGCCTTTGTGCATTTATCATCATTAATTGTTCATTATTGCATGATCATCATTTCATATCTTTGTGACACATCTTTGTTTGCCCATTGAGGAATCAACTGTAAGTCCACTTGTTGGCCATTGTTCCTATGATTTGGAAGGGATTGAGTGTAAGACCATTTCATTGGCCACTTATGTCCTCTTTGCTTAGTGCTTTTGTTTGTTTGTTGTATGTGAGGATGCAATTGTAAGCCCATGTTGTTGGCATTTTTTTCCCATGATCATCTGTTGGAGATTAGAGTAAGCCCAGATAGATTGGCATCTGACATCCATGTTTTGTTTTGTTTTAGGAGATTGGAATAAGTCCATTTATTGGCATCTGATATCCATGTTTTATTTTGCTTTAGGAGATTGGAATAAGTCCATTTATTGGCATCTGATATCCAGGTTTTGTTTTGCTTTAGGAGATTAGAATAAGTTCATTTATTGGCATCTGATATCCCTGTTTGTTTTAGGAGACTGGTGTAAATCCATTGATTGGTATCCGGTATCCACCTTTGTTTGTGAGATTGGTGTAAGTCCAACAATTGGCATCCGGTATCATTTGTTTTGCTTATTTGTTATTGCTCATTTGCCTGTTCCTAAGGACACACTTGAATCATCTTCCATATGATTTCAAGAGGTGAACCTTTCTGAGAAGTTTTACACTCTATTATCCATACCCTCTTTTGTCCTAAACCTTTTCACATGTTGCTTTCAAACTTGAAAATAATATTGTGCAAACATCTTCATGTCTTTTCAAATTAGAAACCTGGACCTTAAGTCCTTGATTTTTCAAACTTCACTTTTGATAACACTTCTTTCTGAATTGAATCTTAATCATACCTTGACCATCTTTTGTGAATACTCATAATCAATTAACTTCACTCATTCAATTGTTTTGTGGCTTTGTCCATTCTTGATATGTTTCATACATTAGCCATAAGTTTGATTTATCCTAGTTGGTTGATGTTAATCTCACCTTTTGTCCTTAGTGATCGAACTGTAAGACTTCCGTACTGAAAACAGGGTTAACCCCTCTAGTACGTCGAAGCTTTTCTCACATGGTGGACTTGTTGTTTATATAAGGTTGAGTTTTCTCCCGTGGATAACGAAAGACCTTAGGGCTTTTGTTCTAAAATCAATTCACACACTTTTGGAAATCTTTTAGCCGAACTACGGCATTTTGATCCTTACCCTTCATGGAAGGTACGTAGGCAACAGGTTCATCCATTCAAACACAAAAAACAATAAAAATTGTATGTTCTTTTCTCATCTTCCCAATCATGTTTGCACAATTATACTTTTCATAACAAATAACATTTTTATACAACAAGTGTGAAAAGGGCTCCCTAGGAGTACCTAGGACGTTTTGGGTGCCTAACACCTTCCCATTGCGTAATTTACCCCTTACCCAGATTCTCTGATCTTTTTCATTAGTTTTCTATGTGTAAAACTTCTTAGGCTTTTGTTCGCTTTTTACCCATTCCTTAGGATAAATAAAAGTGCGGTGGCGACTCGATTCATTGTATGCTTTTCTTTTGGTTTAATCGATAAATCATATAGCGACGAATACACCGCTACAACAGTATGATCTCGAACCAAGACAAAGTTTTGAGTTGGATATCCTCTAAACCAAACCAATTTTTTTACATAGGTTGACCAGAAACTAAGATGTAGTTTTGAGTTGGATATATACCCTCTAAACGGAACCGAGGTTTTTACTGGGTTGATCTCTAACCTACCGAGTTCTTACACCGGGTTGAACTCACAAAACAAAAGAGATTTTATACAGGCTGATCTCGAACCGATAGAGATTTCAACCAAGCTTAACTCAAGAACCGTATTGGCCGATCTTCACAAACCAAAAGAGAGATTTTTCTTGAATGGAGAAACTCGCAAACCATACTGGAACTTCCTAATACAATCCCACAATACAAACAAGAGCTTTTAAATATTTTAGCTCTGAACCAAAATTACAACTTCCTGTGGAAGAATTATTTAATCAATAGAAGAATCTAATCTTGGTAAATTTACAATTTTTCTCTTACCAAAGCAATATTCATCATTAGACTCAAGAACACTCACAAAGCATTATGGATAAAATATGTGAGCAAATATGAAAGATTTAGATAGGTTCTAAGATAAATGAAAAGTGAGATTTTTCATGTTTTTTTATGTGAAAAAGTGATACAAAAGCTCTATATTTATAGGCCAAGACTTGGTATAAATTTGGAATCAATCATGGGCCTTTTAACTCACCTAATTGATTAGGCACCTCAAATACTCTATTGAAGCCCAAAATGGAAGGTTTTGATATAGAGTTGTTACAAGTCATTAAGAGATTGTCATAATCAATTATAGACTCGATTAAGCATTATATAATAAATTATGCATAAGATCTAATCTATTATATAGTTTTAAAAAGTCTCTTAATAAATTGATCACTTTCCTAATCATTTGGCTAGGCCTCACAAAGATTTTTTCGGTGATTTTATCACAACATGAGAGTCTTATCACTAGTTTGTGTGTGTATGTGTGTGTGTGTGTGTGTGTGTGTGTGTGTGTGTGTGTGTGTGTGTGTGTGATTAGCCATAATTTTTCATGAAATGCCCTTGTGTCTTTATAAGACACTGGTCACTAAAATAAACATGCCGAATGAGCTTTCACACATCCTCTCTTTCACACCCTAAAGCTTTAAGTCTTAGCATCATTATCTTTGACTTTTGAATTTAGCATCACATAAGATCCATCAGTCTTCTTAATAAGGCTTAAGATATCTTTATATCGATTACCATCATCTAAGAGTTTGAAGGTTTAGGGTTTATAGTTTGAAGGCTAGGCGTAAGTCTTCACTTGAAGGTCGTTTGACAACTCTGTTGACTTTAAACACATGTTTAGCTTTGATCGCCCATCTCGTGCAACTTTGACTACTTGAGTTATCTTCAGCGGGTTCTTGACCTCAAGTGTTGTCATCATCAAAACTAAGCAGCTAGTAGTTGACTTACATCTTTCTATCCACAAACTTCACCATCTTAGATCACTTCTTGACTATATATGTAGGCACATAGATCCACACCCTCCTTATAAACCATTATACGTCCATATTCAAATAAACAATTGCAATTTGAGTAAACCACATTAAGAATGGCTTATATTCCTAAAACCACATAACATTCATCAATGAATGCTTGCCTCAACCACTAGAAACAAATAATGATCGTGAATTATGGATCATTTCAATAATATATTCATTTCTTTGATCAACATATCTTTGTTTCCTCATAATACAAAGAGTAAGCCCCACTTTGATAATGCATATAAATACTTTGTCACGTCTTGTTAGATAATACTTCTAGATTGAATGGATCTAGGTTGGAATCGTATACGAAACACCTTTCTAATAGCATTTCAAGCACTCTCAAATTTCTTATAGTTTCTATGCAGGAGTACTTAGAAAGATTCACCATATACTCTAGTTTGCACAAGACGGATGCAAATTCGAATGTAGGGAAGAGAATATGGAATTTTTCTGAAGAGGATATGCATTTTTGTGATGTAATTTCTGAATTCGGAATAACTTATTTATAGGCCTTATTTGTGTTGTTTCACAATGTTGTGACCCTTGATGAAACAACATCTTTTCAGCAACACCTTTTTCTAAAAGTTATTTTGTTTCTCTTATAGCAACTTTTTCCAATAGCTACATGTTTTTATTCAGCAACACTTCACGAAGTGTTGCATAGTTTTTAATTCAAAAATCAAACTCAAGCAACGATCAAAACAAGAGCAACATCAATTTACCATATGTCGTCTGAAGGCTGGTTGCTAGAGCGCCACCGACACCACCGTATAACACCGCGAGTAGCCTGATTACTTTGATGCATCATGCCTAAGTCATCTAGTGCCATCTATAATTTGCCATTATCTCCTCTACACCCAGGACCTCGGACTCGGTCTTGGAGTCGGCGACACCGGCGAGGGGGTGGATGGAGGAGACAAGTGGCATAATACTTGGGACCACCATACTTGTCCATATGACACTTTATCCTCTTTTGTCCTTTTGTTGAGTTAATAAATATAACTCTTTATAAAATCTTTTAATGTGAGTGCATTTTATATGTGGACTATTTCCCAAACATTTATTGACATTTACTAACTTCCACTTTTCTTGTCATTTTTGGAACACACCCATGGAAATTTATTGTTTATAAATTCAACAATCCTCCACTTGTTCTAATAATGACAAAACCAATTCCAAAAAAGAGAAATCAAAAATGTTAAAATAGTTAAGTATCTTTCGATTTGAACTTAAAATGTTAAAATAATTAAGTATCTTTCGATTTGAACTTAACCTTAGTATGGATAACGCGAAGTCTAATCGGAATGTTAGATAGCAAGGCTTTGAACTGTTATCCATTGTGATTATACCCGACGTTACCTTACACGCACTCTTTAATGGTTGTTCGCATACATATCTTTCCTAGCACTATTTATGGCTATGTGTTTTTCTTATTTTTCATGAATTTTTCATGAGATAAACTCCAACTCTCACTTTGAGACGGCACCATCTCGAAATTCATATAGGTGAAGTTCATTTTGTATCTATTTTTTAAGATACATATCCTTGATATAAAACTTCATTAAAAGTTTGAAAAAACCAACCCTCGATATATAATAGTCAACATTGTCACAAAATGTTCATAAACATCAAAATCAACGACTTGTTGTTACCCATTGAATCTTAGGTTAAGGTTTATTAACTTCATATTGGGTTGCTACAGTTGTCGGAACCCTTATTCAAGGAGTTTTAATCTCATATCTCTCGAGGTAGTTTTTACTAAGTCTCTAGCCAGTGGCTTAGTAAGAAGATCAGCTAAATTATAGCTTGTTCATATATATATATATATATATATATATATATATATATATATATATATATATATATATATATATATATATATACATATATATATATATATATATATATTGTTAGTACCTTAGGATTGGCATTAATTTTGTAAAACAAATAATGTAATCATCTCTGTTGTTTTAATATGTTAGGTTGAAGAAGTTCAACATCTGGACCAACATGTCATGTAAGATGTCATAACATCGTGACTGTGACATCACGCCTGTGTGTAAAACTGAATTAGTTAATTCTGTTATGTGTTAACTGATTAAATATCCTGGGATTAGTTAGAATCCTATGTGGCATTATTTGTGGAGGTCTTGAATACTCAATCAGAATATTTGGTGAATATACAGTTTCTAAATATGGAGATATTTTAGGAAGTAAAAGATTGAAGACCTTGATTGTAGCAGAAGTTTTCTGCTGGCTTTGTAACAGCAAAGGAGAAGTTTGCTGCGATTGCTGAAGGCCCAAATCCAGTTGGGTGTTTAGGTTATAAATAGCAGATTGTAACCTAGGTTTGGTAAGCCTCAAATAATGTAAAATTAGGGGTGTGTGTGAGTTAAACCTCCCAACCTGTGGGAAGGTTACCATGTGTTTCTCAGTGCTCGAAGGCATGAGATTATTTGTAACTCAAAGCCTGTAGGTAAGAGTTTGTTATGGTCTTGAACGAAGCTGTGAAGCACGTTCAAGTTGTTTAGCATTACAATGTATTTGTAGTGATAGGAATGGAAACTGGAGGTTTCTATCTAGGAGTTCCTAGGTATAGATTGCATTGGGTAGGGATTAAGTGAAGAGTTGTAAACGGGGGAGTTTAACTCTGAATTAATACTGCTGATAGTGGATCTTCTTCCTGGCTTGGTATGCCCCCAGAATAGGTGATGTTGCACCGAACTGGGTTAACAATTACTTGTGTTTTTACCTTCTGCATGTTATAATTTTGTCTGTTATAAAATAAGGTAAATCTGTAATGCTGTAACAGGTGATGTTCAAATCAATGTTGAGACATCATGCTGATAACTGTGCAGGCTCAACAGAAGTAAGTGCTATGGTTGATCTTTGCTGTGTCTTTGTACCAGATGGACAGAACTGGGTGTTCTTCCATACTATGGTGATATAGTAGCAGATGTCGTGACATCTGTGAATGGGTGCATATCAGTACTGGGTTTTAATTTGTATAAATGTCTTATTGTATTAGTAACAATGTTGGATCAGATGTCATGACTTGGAGTAGAACATCTGAACTCTGACTACACCAGAATTTCAATTGGTATCAGAGTTGGCATCCTGTTCTGGTTCTGGATGAGATCCATGGGTGATACTTTCTGGTATCTTGCAAGGAGTTATGTTAGTACTGATGTTGAAACCTGTGGAAGGTTCTGTGATTTCCCTGAATGGTCCCTTGAAGCAGGTGGATGGACTATTCATGACAGGAACTGTGTGTACCTGTCTCTGGAGGTTGGCAATTGGCCTTTGTGTGGGACAACTGTGCTAGTATTGAATCATATTTTAACTTGGTATGTTCTTGGAGGCTGATCTGGTGAAGTGTGTGTTCATAGGTTGAGTTGTATTACGATTTCCGCTGCATAATACCTGGAAAACTCAAACTCTGATGGAGTTTCCCCTCATGTGGATGAAAGGCTGTTGTATTCAAGATTTCATCATAACCTACTGAAGATGTCAAAGATACTTGAGTCTCCTCAAGTCCACTCATCATGACGTTCTCACTTCAGGATGGTAAGGATCACCTGATCACTGATTCTTTTACTCTCTTGGGTAGTGCATATGAAGACCTTGAAGACTTTCAAGGAGGGTTTGTTCCAAGGAGGTGGAATTAATGTTCTATGTGATGTTAGAACATGTTGTTCAACAAGTATGCAGCTACTGGTTGAAGAGCAGATGTTTTTAGGTGTCAAACAAAGGGATACTTTTGTTTGGAACCTACTCCTGACCTGGAAAAGGAGACATCTGTGTGTGCTAAGTTGACAAGGGTAGGGTCAACTGTGTGTGTGCTCAAGAAGGTCACTTTTAGAAGTCTGATCTCTAGAAGTGGAGCTGGTTGAGATGTGACATTGTTCAATCTCCTGCTGTTTGTCTTATTCCTGTAGATTGATCAGGGTTGGATAGTTGTTCCCTGAAGTACCATGTAGTGTTGGAAGACAACTCCCCTGGATGTTATAAGTCAATAATGGGGTAACCTGATTGCTATTCCATTTAAGAGGATTGGGACCATGAATCTTGTAATTCAAACACCACGCTCAGAAGTGGCAGTTCTTTCAAGGAGTGAGAATATGAAGATTCAGAGGTTAGTTGAGGTATAACTCATAGAGTTAGTTGCCACTGGTAGGGATGGTGTATGTCATGTTGAGACATTTGTGTACAACGCATGGATATTGGTGTGGAGTTTCCATGATTGTTAATTTGAGGGGGAGTTTTGGTTAACCTCCTCACGGTTGGTCAGTCTAGGGTCTGGTTGGCTGTTGACCTGTGTCACATGGGTTCTGATTGTTGTATGACACATTTGCAAGGAAGGATTCATCTCTCTCATTCCCAAGGGTGAATCTAATATGGAAAGATTCTCAAATCTGTTGAGGTGCTTGCAAGCAGAAGATGTTGACACAAGAAGAGTATTCTCGAAGTATTCTTATGGTGGAAGTATCTGAAAGGATAATTGGGAAAGGATTTAAGATCAATGTCTACTTATGCCAAGAACAAGTATTGAATTGATTATCCTTAGAGCTCAAGATAACTGATGTTCTTAAAGATGTTGGAACATCCCTTCTTCAAGACCCTGTGCAGAATCACAGGAAGGATAGTACATTGGTTTATGATCTATCTCTTTGGTGACAGTAAAAGCATATGATCTCTGAAAAGGTTTCCTGACAAGGAACATGTTCAGCCTTGGTGTGTACACGATGAAGAAGACATCATAGTCTTGATGGTGGTTACTTGGATCAGTTCATTTCTGATCTAGGTAAGGAAGTGCATTGGCTAATGCACCCTGTGGAGTTAAGAACAAGTGGCAGCATTCTTGACATCATGGAAATAGCCTTGCTTTAGGAAGTGGAATCCTTGGTATAGCTGAAGGGTTAGTGTCCAACTGGTCCTTCTGAAGACTCATGCATCAGAGTGTCTGATGTCTTTGGAGAAGAAGCAGGGATTCATCAAGGTGTGAGCTTGGATGACTTAACTGCAAACCTGCAGGATGGAGGTTGTTTACTCAAACTTGGTTCCACAATCAAGTCTATGAGAGCGTTGAACTCTGGTTCTGTGAAGGAAGGAAGTTCTTTCAAGTGGCAGAAGAAGGAGTTGAATTCAACAGCTAGATGTTAAAACACAATGTTGTGACATTTGGTTCAACATCAGAATCTTAGTTGGTGAAGTGGGACATCAACTTAAGATAGAAGGGTCTACAGAGTTGTAGATTGGGTACTTCGAAAAGATCGTTCTCATTGCAGTTCTTTGGAGGTGCTAGATGGAGATGTCACTACTGTGGTAGATTTGGTCATATAAAAGCCTTCTGCTACAGGTTGCATGGTTATCCTAACCAAACCCCTCATGACAGACCTAAGCATAAGGCATCTAAGCATAATGCCCCAATCAAGAAACGATAATGGGTTGCTAGGTTAGCGCACACAGCTCTAAGGGCGTTTACCAGAGAAGACTGATACTTTGATAGTGGCTGCTCAAAACATATGACTGGAAAAATCAACGGTGTTGGTAAGCTGGACAGCTCTGGAGTTCCAGAACTGAATAATGTGCTGTTAGTAAAAGGACTAACTGCTAATCTCATCAGCATAAGCCAGCTGTGTGATCAAGGTTTCTATGTTCAGTTCACTAAGGAATTATGTGTTGTGACTAATGGAGATAACCAAGAGGTTATGAGAGGATCCAGGTCTAAAGATAACTGCTATCTATGGGAACCTAACGTCTCAAACTACTCCTCAATTTGCCCCTCAGCCAAGGAAGAACAGGAGGTGAAGCTGTGGCATAAACGTCTTGGTCATCTTCATTTAAGGGGAATGAAAAAGATCATATCCAAGGAAGAAGTTAGAGGAATTCCAAAGCTGCTTATTGATGAAGGCAGAGTCTATGGAGAATGCCAGGTTGGCAAGCAAACCAAGATGTCACATCCTAAGCGGGGACATCCTACAACATTCAAAACTCTGGAACTGTTGCACATGGACTTAATGGGACATATGCAGCATGAAGATCAAGTCTCACTTGGAAGGTCAGAATATCTTTGGGAGAAGTCTGATAAACATGGAGAAGTCAAAAAGTGGCATGTGGTCTTTTTCATGTGAGGATTCATGAAGGAGGAAATCAACCAGTGGCAATTGGTCTATCCCAGAAGTGAGTTCGAAGAATCAAGATAATCAACATATGGGAGCTGATTATTCTTGAGGAAAGTCTGAAATAAATTACTTTTAAGCAGAAAAGTAACAAGTTGAAGACAAAAGGAGGTGTTTTATATTCATCTCTTGGAGCTTGTGGTAGGAGTTATGAGCTATCTATGGAAGATTATCTCTTGTAATGGGATAAGAATGTATATGTCCCAATTTATGCCTGGGTTCTTTTGGATCAAGCTGGTGACTCAGTGTTATCTGAAGATTATCAGATGGTGTTCTTTGTCCTAACTTATGTTAGAACAGTTGGTGAAGTGATTTTCTATTCTGGTTAGAAGAGAGACTGACACAGAGTGCGGATGTGTTTAGCCAAGAGGGTTGAACAGAGGGAGTGCTCTTGAAGACATGAAGATGCGTCTTATGTTTTCCATTCATCAAGTGGTCTGGGTTCTCTTTGAATCAGGAAGTATGTGAAGGTCCAACTTTGGGGTGTTGGATATGTTCGTGTGTGATCTCCAAGTTTCAAGAGGAGAGTTGGTTGTTCATGACACGGGGAGTTCTGTCTTTTCGCTGCAAGTAATCATCAAGCTTGTGGTCTATGTGTTCTCAGATAACAAGGTATGGCACCTTGGTAGTTAGTGGGATGATGTGGTGTGTGTCAAGGCTGAGTGAGCAGAAGAATGTCTGACCGGATGTCATGACATTGCCTTGGACAATTTGTGTGTCTTACTAGTTGCATCCATAACTAGTAATTCTGATTGTTGCACAGATTTAGGGGGAGGAGAAGTACCCTTGTGCATGTGTGTATTACTAGTAGCCATAGCTAGAAATTGTTTTGCTTCTGCTGCTGATTAAACTTCTGTCATGTTGTTTAACTG
This sequence comes from Lathyrus oleraceus, assembly GCF_024323335.1. Classification (NCBI taxonomy): domain Eukaryota; kingdom Viridiplantae; phylum Streptophyta; class Magnoliopsida; order Fabales; family Fabaceae; genus Lathyrus; species Lathyrus oleraceus. The sequence continues at coordinate 496,313,717 of NC_066581.1, forward strand.
CTGGTAGTTTTCCTTGTGAACAAAAAGGATAGAGTGTTCACAAGATGTCATATGTGATGTCTTAACATAAGATATCCTATGTACCTGCTGGAATTTATATAAGGAAATATGGATGTGTGGTGCTAGATGTCAAGCTACCACTGGAGGTGAGAAAGTGGTTTTAGGAAATAGTGATAGGGAGAATACATGAAGAATGCAGAAAAAAGCAGTGTCGAGTGTTAAGACATCGCTTGCAACGTGTTTGACAGCATTTATGGAATAGTCTACAAGCATTGGAACTGTTCTTTCTGAAAAGAAACAGTCAAGAGCTATAAAAGGTATTCAAAGATAGTCTGGGATATTGGTGGTGATTCTCTGACTGATTCTCAGCAAATATTTATGGGTCTTGACCAAGTATTTACTCCTACCGTTAATTCCTAAGCATGGTCTGGCCTATTTAAAGGATGTATCAGCACTCCTCTTCTCACAAGAACGACATTCCATTCCCTCTAAACCATGGGGTTTGTTAAGATTTGGGCATACTGCGCCTGGATCTGGTTTTGTGAAGGTTTCATTTATAAATGTTTAGCTAAAAAGGGGGAGAGAAACATTATCCTGAGGATGTACCAGAAGCAAGCGAAATGTGGTAGCAAGCAGAAGTTGGTTTCAGGCACAAAAGTCACTAACTGGGTATATCACTTGTGACTTGTGATCTGAGTTAAGAAGACAGTTGTGTCTTGTGATCTGAGTTACATTATCTATGTACTCAGCATTACATATTCTTCAGGAAGCTCTAGTGTTGAGGGGAAGGGTTATGATGCAGCTGATTCCTGTACAGCTTCTTCTTCATGTACACCAAAGTTGGTGTTGGTGATGGTGCTGATAATGACAAAGAGGAAGTGCAGACCCATATTAGGATGTGGTGTCTAGTGTAATGTTTATTTGTTTTAGCTAAAAGTTTCCAAAGGGGGAGATTGTTAGTACCTTAGGATTGACATTAATTTTCTAAAACAAATAATGTAATCACCTCTGTTGTTTTAATATGTTGGGTTGAAGAAGTTCAACATCTGGACCAACATGTCATGTAAGATGTCATAACATCGTGACTGTGACATCACGCTTGTGTGTAAAACTGAATTAGTTAATTCTGTTATGTGTTAACTGATTCAATATCCTGGGATTAGTTAGAATCCTATGTGGCTTTATTTGTGGAGGTCTTGAAGACTCAATCAGAATATTTGGTGAATATACAGTTTCTAAATATGGATATATTTTAGGAAGTAAAAGATTGAAGACCTTGATTGTAGCAGAAGTTTTCTGCTGGCTTTGTAACAGCAAAGGAGAAGTTTGCTGCGATTGCTGAAGGCCCAAATCCAGTTGGGTGTTTAGGTTATAAATAGCAGATTGTAACCTAGGTTTGGTAAGCCTCAAATAATGTAAAATTAGGGGTGTGTGTGAGGTAAACCTCCCAACCTGTGGGAAGGTTACCATGTGTTTCTCAATGCTCGAAGGCATGAGATTATTTGTAACTCAAAGCCTGTAGGTAAGAGTTTGTTATGGTCTTGAACGAAGCTGTGAAGCAAGTTCAAGTTGTTTAGCATTACAGTGTATTTGTAGTGATAGGAATGGAAACTGGAGGTTTCTATCAAGGAGTTCCTAGGTATAGATTGCATTGGATAGGGATTAAGTGAAGAGTTATAAACGGGGGAGTTTAACTCTGAATTGATACTGTTGATAGTGGATCTTCTTCCTGGCTTGGTATGCCCCCAGAGTAGGTGATGTTGCACCGAACTGGGTTAACAATTACTTGTGTTTTTACCTTCTGCATGTTATAATTTTGTCTGTTATAAAATAAGGTAAATCTGTAATGTTGTAACAGGTGATGTTCAAATCAATATTGAGACATCATGCTGATAACTGTGCAGGCTCAACAGAAGTAAGTGCTATGGTTGATCTCTGCTGTGTCTTTGTACCAGATGGACAGAACTGGGTGTTCTTCCATACTATGGTGATATAGTAGCAGATGTCGTGACATCTGTGAATGAGTGCATATCAGTACTAGGTTTTAATTTGTATAAATGTCTTGCTGTATTAGTAACAATGTTGGATCAGATGTCATGACTTGGAGTAGAACATCTGAACTCTGACTACACCAGAATTTCATATATATATTTGTGAAATGAATAAACACGTTCGAAACATTGTCTTTAGCCAATGCAACTTCCAATTGAAGGTCCCTTAATCATTCTGTTTCTTGACCAGCGGAAGTAAGAGCCACAAACATTTATTCCATGGGCGAAAGAGTAATGCATGTTTGTTTCTTTCTCTTCTAAAAAATCGCCCCTCCAGCCAATGTAAATATCCACTCTGTTGTAGGTTTATGATCTCTAACACCCGATATCCAACTCGTATGTGTATATCCTTCTAGTATGGAAGGAAACCAAGCATAATAAAGGCCAAGATTTTTAGTCTTTAAAAGGTAACCGGAAATCCTAGTTATGGCCTTCCAATATTCACCATTTGGATTGCTAGTAAATATACTCATCTTACTAAATGAAAATGATATGTCAGATATGGTACATTGCATTAAATACATTAGACATCCAATTACACTTGCACATTCCAATGGGGCCACAATTGTTCCATTGTTCTTTTGAATTTTGACACTATGATCAAATGATTAAAATATTCACCGTTGATACGACATGCTGATTTTTCCATTCATTCCTTTCTGGATCAGTTGTGGTCTTACAAACCCTACCGATGGTATGGATGAACCAATTAGTTCATAGAAATGTGTAAAAAATGGAGTCGCACTTAAAAGTCAAGTACTCTACCATTGAGTTAGCAACCCTAATCAAATTATAAACAAGGATGTGCATAGCCAATCGCAATAAAAAAAGATGCAATTCTATAAATAATAGAATCAAATGTTACATATTACATTAAATTACAATGAAAAAAAAACAGAAAAAAAAATTAGAATAAAAAATGATAGACCACTTATTTAGTAGAGTAGTTATTTGTGTATTACTATAGTTTTAAATTATTATTATTTTTTTACATATTTTTCATATTTCTATTTCACTTTGAATAAAAAAAAAACTTCTTGTTTGTATCAAACAAAATACAACGAATCCACCATTAAGATTAAGTAAAAAAACCTATCTGACATGAGTCAATCGATCCATTTATTCACGATCAGATTATATTTGTTTGATACACTATTGTCAATATTAGTGTTGAATATAAAAAACAAGTATTGTGTATAGTATTCGGCTCAATCCTTTTAGTAAAAGATTGGGCCGAGTTTAATGGAAATTAATAGAATGAATGATTATTACTGGATTACAAAGTATCCATTGATGGGAATTCAAATTTGATTTCCTTCCAGACTTCACAAGCAGCAGCTAATTCAGGACTCCATTTGCAAGCTTCACGGATAATTGCATTACCCTCGCGAGCAAGATCACGTCCCTCATTCTGAGCTTGTACACATGCTTCCAGAGCTACTCGATTCGCTACGGCACCAGGTGCATTTCCCCAAGGGTGTCCTAAAGTTCCTCCACCAAATTGGAGTACAGAATCATCTCCAAATATTTCGGCCAGAGCAGGCATATGCCAAACGTGAATACCCCCTGAAGCAACAGGGATAACACCTGGTAAAGAAACCCAATCCTGAGTGAAATAAATATCGCGACTTCTATCTTTTTTAATATAATCATCACGTAGTAAATCAACAAAACCTAAAGTAATCTCCCTTTCTCCTTCAAGTTTACCTACTACAGTACCAGTGTGAATATGATCTACACCAGACAAACGTAAGGCTTTAGCTAATACACGAAAATGCATACCATGATTTTTTTGTCTATCGATAATTGCATGCATTGCACGATGGATATGAAGAAGTAGACCATTATCTCGGCAATAGTGAGACAAGGTAGTATTTGCAGTGAATCCACCTGTTAAGTAGTCATGCATTACGATAGGAACGCCCAATTCTCTAGCAAATACAGCTCTTTTTAGCATTTCTTCACATGTACCCGCAGTAGCATTCAAATAATGTCCTTTGATTTCACCTGTTTCGGCTTGTGATTTATAAATTGCTTCGGAACAAAATAAGAAACGGTATCTCCAACGCATAAATGGTTGGGAGTTCACATTTTCATCATCTTTGGTAAAATCAAGTCCCCCGCGGAGACATTCATAAATTGCTCTACCATAATTCTTAGCGGATAAACCCAATTTTGGTTTAATAGTACATCCCAATAGGGGACATCCATACTTGTTCAATTTATCTCTCTCAACTTGGATTCCGTGAGGAGGACCTTGGAAAGTTTTAACATAAGCATCAGGGATTCGCAAATCTTCCAGACGTAGAGCGCACAAGGCCTTAAACCCAAATACATTACCTACAATGGAGGTAAACATGTTAGTAACAAAACCTTCTTCAAAAAGGTCTAAGGGATAAGCTACATAAGCAATAAATTGATTATCTTCTCCATGAACAGGCTCGATCTCGTAGCAGCATCCTTTATAACGATCGAGGCTCGTAAGTCCATCGGTCCACACAGTTGTCCATGTACCAGTGGAAGATTCTGCAGCTACCGCTGCACCTGCTTCTTTAGGCGGAACTCCAGGTTGAGGAGTTACTCGGAGTGCTGCCAAGATATCAGTATCTTTGATTTGATAGTCAGGAGTATAATAAGTCAATTTATAATCTTTAACACCAGTTTTGAACCCAACCTTTGCTTTCGTTTTTTTTTGTGGTGACATAAATCTCCCCCTACAATGTATGAATTAAGAATTATAGCAACAACAACAAGGTCTACTCGACATAACTTAGGAGTTAATAAAACCTTTTTACAAATGATCCATCAACTAATATTATCAATGAATCTGAATGGGTCATTGTTAAATTTTACCATGATATTTGATTTAGGAAATACATCATTATTCTATACTCTTTCATATGTATGGCGCAACCCAATCGTTTTTTTTAGTCTCTTTTTTTTTTGGAATATCATTTTCTAATCTAAATAATAAAAAATATATTCTTGACCTTGACAGTGATCTATGTTGTATATGTAAATCCTAGATGTAAAAATCGGCAGAATTTTCCCAATAAAAAGAAAAATTGGTAAAAATGATATGCTAAGTATAAATCATATGCTAAGGAAATAAAAAAAGAAGGACCAATGAGATAGAAAAACGAAATCATAAACAAAGTTCAGATTCTAATTCCATAGATAATATAGTAGTGTCTATAATCTAGATGATTGGGTTGACCTTGAAAATTCAATCATTGAAATTTTAAAACAATTGAATTGATTGGATGGTACCAAGAAAATAGATTATTAACTTACATTTATTATTCAATATCATTAACCACTTGCTTTGTTATCGAACATTTTTTTTTCAAAAAAAAAACGATATTTTGCAATATGACAATAACTCCTCCCCCTTCTGATACTGAGGTTTCTGTACTTGAAAACAAAAATCTGGGGCGTCTCACGCAAATAATCGGTTTGGTACTCGATGTAGTTTTTCCACCAGGGAAGATACCTTATATTTACAACGCTCTGATAGTTCAAGGTCGAGATACGGTTGGCAAACAAATTCACGTAACTTGTGAAGTATAGCAATTATTAGGAAATAATCGAATTAAAGTTGTAGTTATGAGTGCTACAGATGGTCTAAAGAGAGGAATGGAAGTGATTGATACGGGAGTTGCTCTAAGTGTTCCAGTCGGAGGAGCAACCCTAGGTCAAATTTTCAATGTGCTTGGAGAGCCTATTGATAATTTAGGTCCTGTAGATACTCGCACAACATCTCCTATTCATAGATTTGCGCCTGCTTTTATATAGTTAGATACACAATTATCCATTTTTGAAATAGGAATTAAAGTAGTCGATCTTTTAGCTCCTTATCGCCATGGCGGAAAAATAGGACTTTTTGGTGGAGCTGGGGTAGGTAAAACAGTACTCATTATGAAATTGATCAATAACATTGCCAAAGCTCATGGAGGTGTATCCGTATTTGGCGGAGTAGGTGAGCGTACTCGTGAGGGAAATGATCTTTATATGGAAATGAAAGAATCCAGAGTAATTAATGAAAAAAATATTGTGGAATCAAAAGTTGCTCTAGTCTACGGTCAAATGAATGAACCCCCCGGAGCTCGTATGAGAGATGGTTTAACTGCCCTAACTATGGCAGAATATTTCCGAGATGTCAATGAGCAGGACGTCCTTCTATTTATCGATAATATCTTCCGTTTTGTCCAAGCCGGATCCGAAGTATTCGCCTTATTAGGCCGAATGCCTTCCGCTGTGGGTTATCAACCTACTATGGGTACTGAAATGGGTACTTTACAAGAAAGAATTACTTCTACCAAAGAAGGGTCTATAACTTATATTCAAGCAGTTTATGTACCTGCAGACGATTTGACCGATCCTGCTCCTGCCACGACATTTGCACATTTGGATGCAACTACTGTACTATCAAGAGGATTAGCTGCCAAAGGTATCTATCCAGCAGTAGATCCTTTAGATTCAACGTCAACCATGCTCCAACCTCGTATCGTCGGTGAAGAACATTATGAAACTACGCAAAGAGTTAAACAAACGTTACAGCGATACAAAGAACTTCAGGACATGATAGTTATTCTTGGGTTGGATGAAGTATCCGAAGAGGATCGCTTAATCGTAGCAAGAGCACGAAAAATTGAATGTTTCTTCTCACAGCCTTTTTTCGTAGCAGAAGTATTTACCGGTTCTCTAGGGAAATATGTTGGTCTAGTAGAAACAATTAGAGGATTTCAATTGATTCTTTCTGGAGAATTAGATAGTCTTCCTGAACAAGCCTTTTATTTGGTGGGTAATATCGATGAAGCTACTGCGAAGGCTACGGACTTAACTTAGAAATGGAGAACAAATTCAAGAAATGGCTTTTAATCTTTGTGTACTGACCCCCAATCGAATTGTATGGGATTCTGAAGTGAAAGAAATTATTTTATCTACTAATAGTGGACAAATTGGAGTATTACAAAATCATACGCCTATTGCCACAGCGTTTACTTCCTTAAAGTGAGGGTGTTTGAACTTATCTAACGTTTTCTCAATATAATGTATTTGACTGAGTTCATAACCCCTACTACTTTGTTTTACTTTGATCCCTAAAATAGTGTCAACTAGTCCAAGATCTTTTATCTTGAATGTGGAAGTTAGAAATCTCTTTGTTTCTAAAATTTCATCCATCTCATTGCTAATGATCAACATATCATCAATATATAGATACAAAAATATTACAATGTTTCCATGCACCTTTGTGTACAAACATTTGTCACAATAATTTAGAGTAAATCCATTCGAAAGTATGACAGAGTCAAACTTTTGATGCCATTATTTTGGTGCCTGTTTTAAACCATATAAGGAATTGACAAATTTTCATACCTTTTGTTCATTTCCAGGAAGCACATAACCTTTTGGTTGTTCCATGTAGATTTCATCATCAAGATCTACATTTAAAAATGTTTTTTTAACATCCACTTGATGAACAATAAGGCCATTCAGAGAAATTAATGCAAACAATACTCTTATTATCAGCATCCTTTCCATCGGTGCATATGTGTCAGAATAATCAACATCTTTCTTTTGTATGAACCCTTTTGCTAATAATCTAGCATTGTAGGTGTTTAATGTACCATCACTATGATACTTATTTATAAACAACCATTTACATCCAATGTCCCTTGAACCCTTTAGAAGATCGATAAGTTCCCAAGTGTGGTTTGAGATGATCGAATCTATTTCATCTTGGATAGCATCTTTCCAAAAGGAAGAGTCCCTTGAAGCCACTGCTTCTTTATAGGTTTTAGGATCATCTTCCAATTAGAGAATAATAGGTATCTTATGAACATCATTCTCGTAATTTCCTTCAACTAGATCAAAGGAAATGAGTTGAGAATTGATTTCATTTGGTCCTAGAACTTTAGCTTTTTGGGCTCTTTTGCTTATCCTAGGCTCAAGTTGTGTTTCAATAATTCGTGAGATACTTTTTGGGTTTTACTTCAACAATTCATGGAGAGTCTTCATCATAATATTCTTCATTCGTGGGAAACTCAAATTCCTTATCCTTCATAATAAGGTTTTCAAAAAAACTCCACATCTCGGGATTCAACAATTACATTATAATCCATATTTAAAAGTCTATATGCTTTGTTGTTGGATGCATATCCTATGAAATCACATTTGATCCCTCGAGGATCCAATTTAGTTCTTTTAGGATCCATATTCTTGTAACATGCCACATACACCCACACTCTAAAATAACCTATATTTGGTGATCTACCTTTCCATATCTCATATGGAGAGATATCAGTTAACTTTAAAGGAATCCTATTCATTATATGACACGCGGATATTAATATTTCACCATATAAATTAAATGGCAATTCAGAATGCATTAACATAACATTTATCATTTCTTGATATGTTCGATTCTTTCTCTCGGCTAGACCATTTTGTTGTGGTGTACGAGGCACACAACATTCATGTATAATGCCATATTCTTCATAATATGTGTCAAATTTTGTAGAAAAGTATTCACTGCCCCCTATCACTTCTAAGGACTTTGATAATTCAACTTAATTGATTTTCTACTTCCGCTTATAAATTTTAAAGGCATTAAAAGTATCATCTTTATTCTTTAGAAGATATATATGTGTGTGAACCTAGAGAAATCATCAATAAAGGTAATGAAATATTGGTTTCCCCCATGGGTTAGCATGTTATTAAATTCACACAAATCAGAGTACACCAGATCAAGCAAAATTGTTTTTCTTTCAACACTTTTGAAAGGTTTCTTGATCATTTTTTATTTGACACATATTTCACATTTTTCGAAATCATGAATATTGCATGATATCAAACCAAATTTAATTAGTCTATTCATAGTACTAATACCAATATGTACTAATCTAGAATGTCATAAATAAGTAGATTCAAACATATAACCATAACTAGGAATTTCATTAATATTATTATCGATAGTACAAAGTTTGATCATTCCCTCAATGGAATATCTTTTTCCTACAAATACACCATTACGGGTCAATATTAGTTTTCCCGGTTCATATACAAACTTAATACCCGGTTTTCCCAATAAGTCCCCATTGACAAGGTTCCTATTCATGTCGGAGACATAAAGTACATTGACAAGAGTGACTTTCTTTCCGGAAGTGAAATTTAGTTCGACGGGTCCTTTTCTAATGACTCTAGATCATACTTTATTTCCCATATGCACTTCTTTTTCATCATTTACTTCAGAATAGGTTTTAAATGATGTTTTTTTCATAAGAAACATGCACGGTAGCACATGTATCATACCTCCATCCTTGCATTTTGCCTTTGATTGCCATAATCTTGCTCACTGTAGCAATTATGTCGTCATTTGCATGAACAACATTAACTTCATTTTTGGACTTGTGATGCCTGCAATCTCGAGCAAAGTGGCCTGGTTTTCCGCACACATAGAAGTCGTATTTTGGTCCTTTTGGTCCAATAGAGTTCTTGAACTTATTATGTTCCTTCTTAGGGCCAAGATAGTTCCTCATGCCATAATGTTTCCTCTTTCCTTTTGGAATCATGACATTAGCTTTAGACTATCCAGTGGACTCTGATTTTTCTCTATCTTTCGTCTCCTTCTCGATTTAAAGGTGTTTATGAAGTTTCTCCAATGAGAAATCCTTATAACTATGCAATAATTTTTTCCTGTATCTTTTCCACAAAGGTGTCAACTTTGCAATGATTGCACCAACTTGGAAACGTTCTGAAATGTCTATTTTTACAGCTTTTATTTTCTTCACGAGAACCTGTAACTCGTGTACTTGTGCAAGAATATGCATGGAGTCTAACATTTTAAAATCAAAGTATTTAGATATTAAGAATATTTTCGTACCTTCCTCTTCAGCCTTGAATTTGAATTCGAGTGCTTTCCAGATCTCTGTTGCAGACTGGGTATCAGTGTATAGATCATAGAGACGATCAGATAGTGTATTCAGAATATGTCCACGACATAACAATTCATCTTCCTTTTGTTTCTTTCGTTCCTTCTTGACTTCATCGGTGTCATCTTCGGTTTGTTCTGGAATTGGTGTCAAGTCAGGATCTAAGACATAGTGAATCTTCAAGGCAGTTAATAGAAATGTTATTTTACCTTGCCAACGGGAGAAGTTTATTCCATGGAAACGATCTAACTTGACAAGGTCTTGGTTCATCACTTTGATGCTTGAAATTGAAGTATCGGTGGTCATAATTTGAGATACTATAAAACTGTTAGATAATGCTTCTAGATTGAATTGATCCAAGCTGGAATCGTGTACGGGTCACTTTCCTTATAGTATTTCAAGCACTCTCGGATGTCTTCGAGTTTATATGCAGGAATACTCAGGATAATTTAGCCTATGCTCGAGTTTGCACAAGACGGATGAAAACTCGAATGTAGAATAATCTAGAATTTTTTTGAAGAGGATATGTATTTTTGTGATGTGATTTTTGAATTCGGAATAACTTATTTATATGCCACATTTGTGTTATTTCACAAGGTTGCGGCCCTTGGTGAAACAACATCTTTTCAGCAACACTTTTTCCAATAGTTGTGATGTTTCGCCTATAGCAAAGTTTTTCAATAATTGCATGTTTTCACTCAGCAACACTTTAGGAAGTGTTGCATATTTTTGAATTCAAAAATAAGTGCTCAAGTGCCACTTACAAGCCGCCTCTACGCCCTCGAATCCGAAGTTGGTGTCGCCATCGACGACACCGGTAATGCGGTGTATGGAGAAGACAAGTGACATAATGTTTGGGACCACCACACTTGTCCATGTGACACTTTATCCTATTTTGTCTTTTTGTTGAGTTAATAAACATAACTCTTTATAAAAGCTTTTAATATGAGTGTCACTTTCTATGTGAGACTATTTTCCAAATATTTATTGACATTTATTCACTTTCAATTTTTTGATCATTTTTGGAACACACTCATGAACATTTATTGTTCATAAATTCAACAATTTCATTTGACAATAAGACAGTATTTTATGATTTAAAATTTACTAAAAGACTTACACTCCATTAAAAAAGGTGATGGATCTTTATCTACTTGTTACAAAATGAAGATTTTGTAGGTTAAATTAGTTTATATTTAGTTCACGTTTATGGATGTGTAAAATTGATTTTGATATGGTTCCAACTTGAAATTATGATTCGTAGTTTTTGCCTCCAAACTTAATTTTTATTTGTATCGCTTTTTTTAAATCATAATATAAAGGGATTTTATTGAAAACTATCTGAAAATACATTAGTAACCATTGAGTTCTTGGATTATAGGATTATATTTATTATTTAACTGATCCACACCATTTTAGAAAAACCAATGATATTTGATTATCCATTGTTGAAATCTGGTTACGATCCAATTTTTTAAAATCTCAAAAGCCTTTCTCTTTTAACTTTCAACAAAGACAAAATCACTGCAAAAAATTAATAATCTCCCTTGCCTTTTGGATTCCTACAATATTAAATAGACACACCATACATAATAAATTCACCACTTATAGCATTTTTTTACATTAAATCTAGTATATATTTAAAATTAATGTTTATTTTATTTAATAATTAAAAATGAATATATATATATATATATATATATATATATATATATATTTTATATATATATATATATATATATATATATATATATATATATATATATATATATATATATATATATATATATATATATATATATATATATATTAGAACAGCACGGATATTTGAACATTTATTGGAAAATATTATTTTCAATTAATTTCATATTAATAGAAAGGGAAATATATTATTAAAAAATAAATAAAACAATAACCATAAGTCTACAACATAATAAAATAAAATTTGTGTCAAGTTTACCATCATAATACGTACCATAATTTAAAAAAAAAGTTAAATACAAATTTTTTTTTACTAAAGCAAAAAAAATTGGTATTATGATTTTGGTTTGAGAGAAACCGATTTTAAGATTGGATCAAATAAAAAAATCAATTTTTAGTAGAAATCGGTTTTAAACCAAACTGGTCCATATTAGAAGTAATTCATATTTATTAGTTGTACTATTTTCTTAGCCCCTAAGTTTGTTAGAGGGTATTTTAGTATTTTTATTCTACTCTAGTAACCCTAGTTTTAGCTTATAAATAGGGTGACAATCATTGTAACTTTTATCATGTTTTGTAGCCGTCATTCTCTTAATAGAATATTTACGTTCATCATCATTCTACCTTTGCACCAACAATTGGTATCTAGAGCTCCGGTTCGGATTCATTGGGAAACACGGTTAACACGAGTGAACGTGAGGTCTTGTGTGTTTGATTTTGATTCTTAGATTCGTGTTGAATCTTGAACAAAATCTGATCAGAATTTTAATTCTGTGGGTTGGGAAACACTGTGTGAGAAATCTGAGTGTACTGTGCAAGGTAGAAAGATGAACGGAAACGGCAACATGAACACCAAATTTCCAGTATTTGACGGTAAAAACTGGAATCGTTGGATGATCCAAATGCGTGTACTGTTCGGTGCTCAAGATGTTCTAGATCTTGTCACTGATGGTTATGTTCCGGTAGCAGCAGATGCGACGGATGAACAGAAAAACGCGCAGAAGGAAGTAAGGAAGAAGGATCAGAAAGCATTGTTCTTCATTCATCAATGTGTTGATGTAAATGTGTTTGAGAAGATTGCAGATTCAACGACAGCAAAGGCTGCGTGGGACACACTGGTTAGATGTTATGGTGGTGACGCATCAGTGAAGAAGGTGAAGCTTCAGTCCTTGAGAAAGCAATATGAGAATCTCAACATGAAGAATAATGAGAAAGTTTCTGAATACATCTCCAGAGTGATTCTGATCACTAATGAGATGAAAGCGTGTGGAGAAACTCTTTCTGAAGAAACAATCATGGAGAAGGTATTGAGATCCCTTACCTCTCAATTTGATTACATTGTGGTAGCAATAGAACATTCCAAAGATCTGAGCACCATGAGAATTGAAGAGCTACAGAGCAGTCTAGAAGCGCAAGAGTTGCGTTTGACTGAGAGAACTTCTGAAAGGGAAGTAGAGCAGCATGCTCTGAAAGCAACTTCTGATAGGAGGTATCAGAAGCAGTCAGAAGCCAGGAGAAGATCTGATGGTGGTCAGAAGTCAGAAAGCTCAACCTCTGATAAACAAAAGAATGCTCAGAAGGGAAAAGAGAAGTATGACAAGAAGAAGATCCAATGTTACTGTTGTAAGAAGTTTGGTCACTTTGCTAGAGACTGTTGGTCAAACAAGGAGAGAAAATCAGAAGAAGCAAATATAGCCAGAAGTTCTGATGACGAATCTGTGCTATTGATGGCCTCTGAATCTGATGATATGGATCTGATAGACTGGTGGTATATGGACACTGGCTGTTCAAATCATCTTACTGGAAACAAGAAATGGCTGGTTGACTTTGACTCTGAAAAGAGGACAAAGATCAGATGTGCTGATGACAAATATCTTAATGCAGAAGGTATGGGAAATGTCAGAGTGATTCTGAACAATGGGAAAACAGCATTGATTCAGAACGTGTGGTATGTACCTGGCATCAAAAGCAATCTGATGAGTGTGGGACAATTAATTGAGAAAGGTTTTTCAGTTACCATGAAGGACAATCTTCTGAAGTTGTATGACTGCAATCAGAAGTTGATTATGGAGTAAGAACAGGGAAGGAATAGAACATTCAAGGTGAATGTCAGAACTGCAGACTCAGAATGTCTTAGTGCAACAAGTGCTGAGAAGGAGAGTGAGTTGTGGCACAGAAGATTTGGTCATTTGAATTTCAGAAGCTTAAAACATCTGAATTCAAAGAAGTTGGTACATGGAATTCCTGCAATTAAGAAGCCTGAAAAGTCATGCAAAGTTTGCATGGAAGGAAAACAACCACGATTGCCATTTGCGTCAGAAACTGCTCCAAGAGCAAAACATGCCTTGGGAGTTGTACATTCTGATGTGTGTGGTCCATTTCCAGTAGCATCGATTGGAGGGAATAAATACTTTGTGTTATTTGTTGATGAATTCACAAGAATGACATGGGTATCCCTTATTAAGTTTAAACACGAGGTGTTTGATGAATTCAAGAAGTTCAGAATAAAGGCTGAGAATCAGAGTGGTCAGAAGTTGAAGATTCTTAGAACTGACGGTGGAGGTGAGTATAACTCCAAAGAGTTCCAGAAGTTCTGTGAGGAGAATGGAATTGAGCATGAGGTTACTGCTCTTTATACCCCTCAACACAATGGTCTTGCTGAAAGAAGAAACCGCACTTTGCTTGATATGGTGAGAAGCATGCTAAAGGAGAAGAAACTTCCTCAGAAGCTCTGAGGAGAAGCTGTTGCCACTGCAACGTATGTACTCAACCGATGTCCTACGAAGAAGTTGAAGGAAATAGTTCCAATACAGAAGTGGACTGGAGATAAGCAAAGTGTTAGTCATCTGAAGGTGTTTGGTTCTGTTTGCTATAAACATGTTCCAGAAGCCAGAAGACAGAAGCTGGATGATAGAAGCAAAGTGATGATTCTGATAGGGTACCACAGTACAGGTGCATACAAGCTATATTGTCCAGAAACCAACAAAATTGAATTCAGCAGAGATGTGATTGTGAAGGAATCAGAATTTTGGAATTGGGATAAGTCTCAATCTGATTCTGATGTTAGAACTTCTGAAGAAAGGTCAGAGTTAAGAATTTCTGAAGTTGGAGTAAACTCTGACGTTGATTCTGATTCTGGTAGTGATTCTGACTCTGGAGAAGACTCAGAAGATGAAGGTGACTCTGATGACCCAGACTCTGATGGTAATCCAGATTCTGGTGGCAATTCAGACTCTGGAAATATGCCAGACCCTGAAGATGATCAAAGCTCTGGAGGAAGTCAACCATCTGAAGCCAGAAACTCTGAAGCTCAAGACTCTGAACAAGTTCAGAGACCACAGAGAATCAGAAACATCCCCAGAAGATATGCAGAATTTGACATGCTGCAAGACACTGAAGTAGACTCTGAAGGAGAAGTTATTCAGTGTGCCATGTTAGTAGACTCTAAACCCATAAGTACAGAAGAGGCTCTTAAGCAGAAGCTCTGGCTGAAGGCCATGAAAGAAGAACTTGATGCTATAGAGAGAAACAAGACTTGGAAGCTGACAGAACTTCCAAAAGACAAGAAAGCCATCAGCGTCAGATGGGTTTTCAAGCAGAAGTTAAAGCCAGATGGTTCAATTGGCAAACATAAAGCAAGGTTGGTAGCCAGAGGATTTCTACAGAAACCTGGGTTGGATTACTCTGAAGTGTTTGCACCTGTAGCAAGACATGAAACAATCAGAATGGTGATTGCAATAGCTGCTAACAGGAATTGGCCTCTGATGCATTTAGATGTAAAATCTGCATTTCTGAACGGTCCATTAGAAGAAGAAGTTTACGTGTCACAACCTCCTGGATTTGTGAAAAAGAATCAGGAAGGGATGGTGTACAGATTATACAAAGCTCTATATGGATTGAAACAAGCGCCCAGAGCTTGGAATCAGAAGATTGATTCATTTTTTAAGAAGCAAGGCTTTCAGAAATGTGAGATGGAGTACGGTGTCTATGTTCAGCATACTTCTGAAGGAAATATGACTCTGGTATGTTTATATGTTGATGATATACTGCTGACTGGAAGTTCTGAACAGGAGATAGTCAAGTTCAAGAAAGTTCTGATGAATGAATTCGAAATGACTGATCTAGGCAAAATGACATACTTTCTAGGGATGGAGTTCAGATACTCTGAGAAAGGTATTATTTTACATCAACTCAAGTATGAATTAGAACTTCTGAAGAGATTTAATCTGAAGAATTGTAAGATTGTTGTCACACCTTCTGATACAAATCAGAAACTGGATTCTGACTCTGATGGAAAGGATGTGGACGCTATACCAGACCTGATATTTGGTTCTCTGAGGTATTTGTGCAATACCAGACCTGATATTTGTTATTCAGTTGGGATGGTTAGTAGGTTCATGAGTAAACCTAAGTGGTCCCATTACCAAGCTGTTGTCAGGATTCTGAGGTATATCAAGGGAACTCTGAAGTATGGAGTATTATTTCCTTCTGGAAGAAAGGATGAGTCAGAACTTCTGAGTTATTCAGATTCTGATTGGTGTGGAGACAGAGTTGACAGAAGAAGTACGTCTGGGTACTTATTCAAATTTCTGGGAGGCCCATTTCTTGGTGTTCCAAGAAGCAACCTGTTGTGGCGTTGTCAACTTGTGAAGCTGAATACATTGCAGGTGCTGTTACTGCATGCCAAGCTGTGTGGATTCTGAATCTATTGCAGGATCTGAAGATTAAAGTAAACAAACCTCTGAAGCTGATGATTGACAACAAGTCTGCAATCAATCTTGCCAGAAACCCAGTGTTGCATGGGAGAAGCAAGCACATTGAGACCAAGTATCATTTTCTGAGACATCAAGTTCAGAGGGGAGTGTTAGAAGTTGTACACTGCAGCACTCAGAAACAATTGGCAGATGTTCTGACGAAAGCTATCAAGACTGATCAATTTCTCAGATTAAGGGATGGAATTGGTGTTACAAGTTTTGATGGAATATGAATTAAGGGATGGTATTAGAAGTAATTCATATTTATTAGTTGTACTATTTTCTTAGCCCCTAAGTTTGTTAGAGGGTATTTTAGTATTTTTATTCTACTCTAGTAACCCTAGTTTTAGCTTATAAATAGGGTGACAATCATTGTAACTTTTATCATGTTTTGTAGCCGTCATTCTCTTAATAGAATATTTACGTTCATCATCATTCTACCTTTGCACCAACAGTCCACATATAAACCAATTTTAAAAAAATAAATCCATTTTATAGAAATGATTTTCAAAATCAAACCAAATAATATATTTGCTCCAATTTAAATTGGTTCAAGAACCCTGCACACCCCTAGCTTGGATAGTCTTATTTATAATCTTGAGTCAATATATGTGTCATGTTATTCTGGTCTCATCTAATGAATCAATTCCACCCTTTTCAAACTTTTCTAGGCTTTCTAATGAGCTTAACATGGTGTCATATGTGAGCTCGATTGTTTTTGTCAGTGTTGTTATCGTCCTTAAAATTAACTATGTCTATAATCGTTTTACAATCAGTATTCACCTTTATCCTCTTCAATCCCATTATACGAGCTACTTGAATCGAGTTGACGGTGGCTTGGTTTTCAACCACAAGAGAGTTATTGTACATGCGATACTCCAAATTTTGCCCAGTTTCCTTTTTATATCTTTTAAAAGTTTTTTTTTTCTTTCGAATGGTTCAGTCAACTCAATTGGTGGTGTGGAGAGGATCTTAGGCATGGGGCCTCAGGTTTGAATTCTATCAGAGTCTTTCTTTGTTTTTGTTCTTTTATTAGGTTTTTTTTGTTATTATTATTTTATTCCAATTGTCGAATATTTATTTTTTAGGATTATTTTATTATTATTTTAATTTTTTTATTATTTTATTTTATTAATTTTTTTCCTTTTTATGATTTATTTCATTTTTGACAACTTTATTTTAATTAAAAATTATAAAAGTCAAAATATTTCATTTTTTGCATAAAATCAAAAAATATTTTTATTTTAGGTTAGAATTTACTTACATTAAAATATTTATTTTATTTGTTTATTCACTTGTTAATTTGCTAATTGAATGTATGAATCTAATTTTTTTAATATAAAAAGAAATCCAAATTATTCACAAGAGACCAATCCACCACCAATTTGTTACATGCACAACAAAAAACCACATAATTTTTTCACCACAATGCCCTCACAAAAAAGCAACCAATTTTTACACTCACCACAACACACCCACTCTTTGACATGATGAAATAGAGAGATGGAGAAAAATCTAAAACCCCACAACAATATAAAACATATTTGTCGCACTGCGAAAAATACCCGAGCGCATCGCACGCTCGAAATACAACAAAGTCGTCACTGAATTTTATTTTGTCTAAGAGAAAGGAAAAATATCAATAAAACCCAAAGGGAAGAGAAAAGGGTAAGGAAGTTGATTATGCAAGGGGAAAATATTAGCATCCCTCACATCTGTTGTACTCAACGGGGATCATTTTAGTTATTCTTTGCACTGATGGGTGTTATTATCTAAAGGTTACTTGCAATTGGTTTTAATTAAGGGTAAAAAAAGTTTTTAATTAATGTGCTTGTCAAGATTTTGAAACCTTGTGCCTATGTATTCTCATGGTGCAATGAGAAAATCAGAGCTCCGTAGTTCGTGGGGTAGAAAATGATTATTGGTTGGTTGACTTTAGGGAACAATGTTATAATTGTATCCAAGAAGTATTTTGACGTTAGTTATTCGATCCTGGTTCGGATGCTCTAAGTTGTTAGTCTAACTGCTAAGGAATGGATTATAACAATTATTTCATGAAAAGAAATTATTGTTTGGTCTGAATTAAGGACAAAGAATTGTAAAGGTGGTGTCTGAACCAAGGACAAAGAATTGTAAAGGTGGTGTCTGAACCAAAACAGAAAACTGTAAAGGTTTGCCTAAACCGAAGATTAACAAGGCAAATAGGAAGAAGAATATGAGTTTGCCTAAACCATGGGATTAACAAGGCAAACGGAATAAAGGAAGAGAGATTTCCTAAACCATGGGATTAAAAATACAAACGGGAAAAAAAGGGATATGAGAGTTTGCCTAAACCAGAGGATTAACAAGGAAAATGAGATAAAGGAATAAGAATTTTCTTAAACCAAGGGATTAACAAGGCAAACGGGATAAAGGAAGAGTATGAGTTTCAAACCAAGAGGAGTTGTGTTGGAACCAAGAGAAAATGATTATGGAATGTTTTTGATATTGGTTGTGATTGATTTTAGTATGAAGACGAATATTCATATAAGGATCTCTACAATAGTGTTTGAACGTTCGGGGAGAGAGAATTTACATCCTCCTCCTTTTTCTTCCTTTTATTATGAAAATTTGCCTTGATTTGAATTGCACTAAAGTCTATGAATGGAGGTGAATACTTTGAACAATTGGGTCATGCATCTCGTATCCAAAGATATTCAGAATGAGGATAGGAATACACCATCTCATTCTTCTCCATTTCTTAAGGCTCGTGGCGCATAATACGCTTCGTATTTGTTAAATGTTTTTAGTTTATTTGTAAAAAAGGACTTTCAGTTTTAAATGAATGAAGAAAAGGAGAAAGATTATATGAATGAGATATGGTAATAAAGCCTAATGTTACAATGCATATATTTTATCTATTTTCTAGGGCTTTAGAATGAGGGATTTGTATTTGACCTAAGGGAACATACATGGTACAAGCCCTAATGTCAATCTAATTCAAATTAGATGATTAAGGAACTTTTAATCACCTAATTGACTAAAGTCTTAAGGTGTCACGTAATTTGTTCCAAAGGAGTAACTAAATAGTATCTTAAATTCATTAATTCAATTAATTGACCAAAAGAGATTTAATCAATTAATTAAATCAAGACAACGGAGAATCATGCAAGATATTATAAGTAAAGCTATTTCAAACGATCTACCATGAAATTGTGAATTAAAGACCATGAAAAATCAAGAAATCAAGATTAATATCATTAACCTTAATTTTCTAATTAAATCTAACCTAATCCTAATTAGGGAATTAAATCCTAATATTAATTAAGACTACATTCATAATTATATCTAAATTATCACTTTGGTACATTTAAAAAATATTAAAAAGAATTTACTAAAATAAATAAATAAGATTAAACTCTGCCATGGGTGTAAAAATGAAATGGGCGTGAGTAGTTACTAGGCGCAGGGCCCATAATCTGAAACTCAAACTCATTTTGGTCTTGTTTCATTTCAGAAGTGGGGGTATAGCAGAAAGAGATGTGGTATGCTGAGAAAATAGGCCATTGGGCCCTGAACTAAGGCCCATAAGGGATCAAAAAATGGGCAAGGGGCGAGAATCCCCCATTCACGTCATCACTTCTCAGACATCCTTTTTTCTCCCTCTCCCAATCTCTGCTCCCCTGAAATCGCTCTTGCCGCATCGGAAATCGCCTCCGACGACGGAGGATCCCATAATGTATCCTAACCACCACCATTTTAATCCTCATTTCATCCTCCACCCTCGCTGATGCCCTAACTAAACCTAAACCAAATATAATCTATGAAATCCCCTAAACCCTAAAAAAGCTTTAAAATTAAATTAAACAATGAAGGGGTATGAAATCAAGCCATCCACTTAGGGTTTTCAATCAACACCATACTCTTTATAACGTAGTAACATGAATTTGGAGAAAAGATGAGGGATTGAAGACTTACCAACAAAGTTGAGATGTGCCTTAATGAGTGTTGTGAAGAGCTCGAAGATAAACAAGAAGAAACCCAGATATGAGGCTCAAGCTAAAATAAGTACTCTTGATCATTTTTCCTGTGATTTTGTTCTTCTCTTCCACCTCTTCTTCTTATTTTTTATTTTGTCATTGTGTAATCCTATAGAATGAACTGTGGTAGTGGTTAATGTATTAGGCTAGAGTAGAAGAGTGATGAGGTTGGAAATTAGGTTAGAATCATGAGTTTGCAGAGATTAGTAGAGATTTGAACAGTTAGGGCAAATATTGGTATGTGTGAGGCTTAGATCGATTGCTAAGAGTTTCAGGTTTTGAAGCTCTTGAAATTCATGGATTTGAGAGCTATGGTGAGGTTTAGAGAGTGAATTTGGCAAAGTAACAATAAGGGGAATGATTACTTGATGATTAAGCAATTATGCTAGGGTTCTTATAGATATGAGGTGAGAAAAAATTGGAGGGAAAATGGTTAGAAGTTAGTTATAAAATGATTGAATTTGAGCCCTTGGATAGTGATCCAAGTGCCCCTTTAATCAATGGCTAAGGGTGAATCCAAAGTTAGTTAGGTTTTGTTTTTGTTAGAGTAAAAAACCTTGAGTGAAATGTGTTTCTTTAGGCCTAAGTTTAGTGCAAAATGTGATGGCAAGGTGTATTTGTTTGGTACTTATTAGTTGTTAGGGTTTAAACTTGATTTGGAAGGAATTTTGAAATGAGGGACAATTTGGTAATTGTATAGCAGACACGTGGTAGCTGGAAGTTAGTTTTTTAGAGAGTTAGTTATGAACTTTTTTTAAGTTAATTTGAAATTGGTTAGAGGTTTATATGTTAGGGGGGGTTTATGTGTTAGTTTAAAACTTGGAGAGATTTTAGGCTTGTTTCAAGTTTGAGGATTGCAACTAACTTGGGCAATTAGTTTGGCAAAGGGTAATTAGTTAGGGAAGGTGGTTATTAGAGCATTTAGGTTAGTCGAAATTGGTTAAAAGGTAGTTAGACGTTAAGTTTGAAGTTAAACTTGAAAAACTATTATGACAATTGAATGATGAATGATGATTTTAAGTTACATAACATGATTAGGGTTTGATATGTGTATGATAACTTTGGTTGTGTGTTGAATTTGATGTGTGTTCTTCCATGGATGTTATGTATGTATGTTGAACTTGGTGGGAGTTGATATTTGGATAGCATGGTTTGGATTATGTTTGAATGATGGTAAGATAGCTAATGGTTTATGCTTGTTTATGGAATATGATTATATTCTAAGCATGACTTGTAATTGGATGTATGAATGAAGTTGGAATGTGTTTGAATATATATATTTTTATGTATGATGATGTATGTGTTGGTTTTTTGTTGATATTGCAAGGTCTAAGTTTGTTCAAGTGTTGGATGTAACTTGTAAGCCTTAGTTAGGGATTCCTTGTGCAGGTTCATGGCTTTCCCCGTGGTATCTTCCTTGTATACAATGATAATGATGGTTATGTGCATGAGTAAGTTGCAAACCTTGATTTATAGACCATGGTGATGATGACATTGTTTTTTCCTTAATGTTGCAGGCTGGGTTGGTGCAGGTACTGCAAACATTGGAGGTTTGGGCATGAAGTTTGGTTTTATGGAGAAAAAAATGGCCATCCAAATGGGCATCCATAACGCTTGAACTTGAAGAAAGATGATGAGCTTGAAAGTGGGATGGACTTGAAGACTAAAGAGAGATAGGTCTAAGGTTAGGTGTTTGGTCTTGGTCAACTGTAGGTCAAATTTAGATTTTTTTATGTAATATTCATTTTGTTGTCCTTTTCCTTTGTATTTTGCAGGTCAAATTTAGACTTTCTAGTGTAACTTGTTCTTTAAACAATGCAAAAGACTTCCCTCCAATTTGAATTTAAATTTGAATGCTTTGAATTTTGAACTTTGAAATATTTTAATTGAATGAAGAACTATGATAAAAAATTGATAGTCCAAATTAAAGTAAGAACTCTAATAGACTTGGTCAACTGTTTGACCAGAAGTCAACAGTTGACCAAGAGTCAACTAGGTCATGAATGACTTCTAAATCCTTTCTTTTATGATGTGCATCAATTCAATAGCCATATCTTGAATATGAAATGGAGCTACTTTGAAGGATTAGGTCAAAAAGTAAGCTTTTAAAGTTGACTTTGACCAAAAAGTCATTTGTAGCATAATATCTTCTTTTCCAAGTAAACCCACCAAGAACCTAATCTAGGAGACTTGTCATAGAATGAAGCCTTGATCCAATAAAATCATATGGAATTCACAACATCTTGTTCCATAAGTAACAATTAGAGCACCAATCATAGTCATATGATCACATCTTCAATATCCCAAATATTGGGACAATCCAGTAGAAATCATGAACCCTTTGAACCAATGATGTTACCTTATGCAAATGAATGAAAATGAATGATTTCCATATGAATGTTATGAGGACTACACATATGAATTAGAGACCATAAGCTAGACAAAATGAGAATAAGTAGGTAAAAATTTGGGGTATGGCAATGCACACATAATTCACCCAAAAAATCCCACTCTGACTCTCTTACCCATCCATCTACAAGAGCAAAATTCATAGAGAGAAAAATGATCCTACACCATCTTCGCCACAACACACCAAACACACACCATTAGACCAAAATACTTCCATTCAATCCTCAATAAATCACCCTCACATTAATACTCAACAACAATAACCACTCACCACTACCACCCTAAGCTTTCCTCATCCACAAACTAATCTAAAACACAATAATAAAACCATTATATCACAACCACACTGATTCACTGAAACAAAAAGTCATAAGTAACACAACATAAACAACAAAAGAGGAAGAAAGGATTTGATTGAGGACTTTGATTAAACACCTTGTGAGCCTCCATTTTAAAGCATTTGATAGTTGCATTATCACCGAAACATCAATAACTTAGCAAAATCAAAACAAAAGCGAAAAATAGTAGAATAAGGAATCAAAACAAAAGTCGTCGGAAAGTCGTGACATTGCTAATGCAGGACGCACACCCACCGCGCGTAGCCCATCACGTCTTCGCACCTCATCTTCTTCCAATTGTCGTTGACGTATTTCGTTAGTTTTCCTTTTTCATGGCTTTAGATTTTGTTATTGCTTGATGATTGTTATTGCTGTATTATGTTTGTGTGGTATTGAATTTGTTTGAGTTGTTTGAGAGAAGAAGAAGAAAGATGAATTGCAAAGAGAAAATGTTAAATGGAGAATGAAAAAAATATTATGCTTCTTATTTTCATTTTTCGTTTAGTACATAAATGTCTCTCCTTTCTTTTCTTTTCTTTTTGTTAAAACCATGGGACACGTGTCATGTTGGTATTGGACGATCAAGAGGGAGGCACCCCCTATTTAATTACCAACATTTCCATTTTTTATTACTTTTTTTTACCTTTAATTAAAATTAGGGTTTATGATGTCTGGACTTTGGGCCACGGTGGTTCTCATTTCCAACACACACCCTCTTTTGCTAGTCCTACTAATAATGCGTCCCTTAGTCCTAATTTGTTTTTTTATCTTAATTATTTATTTTAATTGTTTATTTTTTTAATTTTATGTAGTAATCACACTATTTTAATTCTTAATTAAATTTTAGTTAATTTATTTGTGGTAATCTAGTTGTTTTAGTCTTTAATTTGGTATTTTAATTTAGTGGTTATAGTTAATATGTCTAACCCTTTAATTTTATTATTTTAATGATAAAAATACCAAAAAAATATCTTATTTTGTTTAATTTAAAAATAATCATTTTATCTCAACTAAATTTAAAAATACAAATCATTCATTTCATTTGTGAATAGATCATGGTCTTGTACATAATCAATCACATATTTTTAAATCAAATTAATTATATTCTTTTGCACACAAAAAATAGACGATGGGATGCACATCTACTTTGTCTCTGAGAAATTGATTAGTTGACACTTGCCACATCGATCAATTATTCAAAATTCAAAACAACATCTACAATCGACGCAGCCCACCAAATCTCTTTTGTGCCATTGTGCACTCACTTCTAAACTTTTCAGAAAAGGATAAATTAAGTCTTTTCAACGTGAAATACAAAGAAGTGCTTAAGCCTACATCGTGCGAGCATACAAGTTAGTGTTTAAATTCAAGAACGACTTAAACCTCATCCTATAAAATCAACCAACACACAAATTTTTTTACGAACTACGGAGCTGTGATTTTCATACTGCACTTTGAGAATACGTAGGCACGAGGTTTTGGAACCTTGGCGAGCTCACTAATTAAAAAACAATTCCCCTTATAAATAATACATCTTTGTGTAAATCATTTTAATAAATAAAAATAAAACAAACACCCCTTAACAAACCCTTAACCTTAGAACTATAGGAGGTTCTCGTTGAGTACAACAAATGTGAGAGGTGCTAATACATTTCCCTCACATAACCAACTCCCGAACCCATATTTGATTGCGATGACCATCTTATCATTTTCCCCTATCTTTTTATAGTTATTTTTCCTTTCCTTATGAATAAATAAAATTCGGTGGTAACTCTGTTAGTCATCCGCGAGCGTGCGATGCACTTGTTAATTCCTATTTTTTTAGATGCAACAGTTGCAACTCTTCTGGGGAAATTTCCCTAACGAGAATCAATCATATCCTTTAGTTTTAGGGTTGTGTGTTATGTTTGCTTGTATTATTCCATTATTTATTTTATTACATGCTTTAATTTTTTTTTCATCTTGTGTATTATCTTAACATTGTTCGTTTTGAATTTTTGTTTGAGAATAAGCTCTACACCCGAGCCTGAGCAAAAACATAAGCTTAGACAATAGTCACATAGTATAAATCCGCGAGATGTACATATCGAGGGGATATGAAGACTCCACTGATAATAGGTCTTTTAGACTCGTCCTCATGGTAGGGCTAGCCCCCCATCATGTTGATAATCTAGATTGATCTATGACTATAGAAATATTTATCTAGAATCCGAGCGTTGAGAATTCGTTTATACGTAGGATCTACCTAAGGGAGACCCTTTGAAATTTTATCATGGGAGGGTTATGCCCTATCATGATATTTCATTTGTGGTTCATGACCTTAGGTTTGTTCTCAAACGGCCCAACAAAACCCTAGAGCCACCGTGTGAGGGGATTGGGTACTAAAGATTTAGAACTAACCTATTGTAGGGAGCCTCCCTGTTCTTATATACTTCAGTATCCCTAAACCCATGTGTATTTTTTTATGCTCGCATTATCCTAAAGCCGCATGTGAAACATACATTGCATTTGCATAGTTTTTTTTAGCATACCTAGAAAACAAAAAATAAAATCTTTTTGCATACCTATGCATTTTCATGCATCCACATAATTGCACATACATTTGCATACAATAAAATGAAAAACTCATATTTCTTCCCCCTTCTCTAACCTAATTTGTGCTAGATGATTTCTCTATACTCACGATGGAACTCGAAGTAAGTCTCAAAAATCTATAGAGGAACTTAAGAGAGACTAAGGTCCACGACTTGATCGAAGATAAGCAATTAATTTTCGCAGGAGGAATCCCATTGGTGAACGGTCACCCCTTACTTTGACAAGTGAAAGAACGTCAAAAAGTATCCCCTAAAGTCAGTGAAGCAATAGGGGAGCTCATCTCTAGGATCATTAGAATTTTTATTTGTAATGTTTTTCTTGCTAAGTATTGTTCGCTTTTTAAATTTGTACTTTTTGGTTAGTAAATTTAATAAAATGAGCATGCATGTTTTTAGAATCAATCCTTATGTATTCACTATTTCTCATACCATCACTCGCCATATACATAAATATCAACGCTTTTCATTTTTGCTTTTCACCTGTTAACAAACTTAGAAGGAGAATGATGTAAACAAAATAATTGAATTTGTTGATGTATGCTTTCATTAGTAAGACATGGCTGGCGATGTAAGGCATTATTTCACTTCCCAAAATTGGAGAAATAAGAAGATAATTCGTAGTCAACCCTTTTGAGTATGAAGTCGATATTCTTTCTATTTATAAAAAACTCTTTAATCTTAACCAGAGACGGAGTAGTTTTTCAATTAATTCGATGATGCATCCTAATGCAAAAGAATTGTTTCATCTAATCACTCTGATAAGAGGTTCAAGCATATCCTCTTCCTCGCACACATCATCCAACGTCGAGGAAGAAGAGAAAAGATAAAACTCACAATAGTTAAACATGACAGTCACAACCTTTCTGAATCAAAAGTAAAATCTCTCAAGAATTGTTCCCAAAAAATCCGCTAAGTCATAAAAAATTCTGGTTTTATATTGTTTAAAATTAAATGAAAATGATTTACATCAATTAAATTAATTTTATAAAATAGAATATAAGTAAATGTCATTAAAATATTCCAAAAAAAAAGTGACATGGATCCACAGTGGCGTTGCCACGTCATTAATGAGTATGTCAAGTGTTCAAAAGTGGAGGGGGACATGGAAGTAAAGTTTAGGGACCGATATACTGTATTTTAAAATGGAAGGATTAAATTTTAAAAAACTTCAAAATAGGGAAATCAAAAGTACATTTAAGTTTTTCTTTTTTTATTCACATGATGTAAGTTTTAAGACACATTTCAACTTAACTTATAGATTATTTGTGGTTTAATATCCTTTTTGGTTTTGTATATTAATATAGAGATTCATTTGTGTCTCTTAATTTAAAAAATGCTCATATTGGTCCGTATCTCTCCAAAATGTATTATGTTAGTCTTTTTCGTATAATTAATGAAAGAAAAATTCAAAAATTAATCGTTAATTAGACAAAAATGATTAATATAATGCAATTTGAAGAGTTAATAAATCAATATAAATATTTTTAAAATTAAAGGTCAAAATTAATCCTAAAATTAAAATGTGAGACTAAAAAAAATATTAAACAGTTATTTTCTCATCGTCGAGATGATAATATTGATAGTCATTATTCCAACAATAGCCTGACGATCAGAACCTTAAAAGTTCATACAGCCCAACACATCCCTTATCTTATTAAAACGATTTTAAATGTTATATTATTATTCAATACAATTCTTCTAAAGCTTCATATCTTTATCTTTTTATTATTCAAATATATCTCCTAATCATTTCAAATACATGAATGTTGTTTATAGTAACTTTGAACAAGTTGTCAAAACTTTAAGTTCTAAAATAGAAGAATACATAGACCATCACCATTGTGTCTAAGATCAAATATAATTCAGATGGTTGAATAGAAATGTATAAAGCTCGTTTAATTGTTAAAAGGTTTTACATGAATTGAAAGTATTGATTTCCCTACCACTTTCTCTCAAAATAAACAATTTTGAGATCACTTCATGTTATTACTTTTTCTGGTTTTTGCACTAATTAAATGTCCATAATGGTTTTTACATGGTGATTTAAATGAGAAAACTTATATGAAATTTACTAATAATATTTTATATATAACAAATCTAATCATGTTTATAGACTTTTAAAATCCTTTAATTCATATTCTGTTTATTTTAAATGTACATTAGACTCTTGTATTCTTACCATTTTATCCATTAACTTTTTTGGTTTCATCTCCGATAAATCAAAACAAAACAAAACAAAAAATTGTATTTCTAATTTGTTTGATCTTAATAACCACTTTAAAAGAAGGAGATTGTTTATTTCATCTCATCTCATGTAGTGATAAGACATTTTATAAAAATTCTAAAATGTATTTTCTATATTTTAGATTTAAAAATTCAAACGCGTTCATTACAAAAAAAATCATTTAGTTTAAAACATTTCATTCTTATCAAAAATCGCTTTAGAGTTTATCCTCTAAATTTACTCTGAAATCCAACAAATTTTGTTGTCACCTTGCATGCATGCTTTTTTTTCATGTTTTTCATTATCAAAATACCTTATTTTTAAAAATCCTACAAAAATTGCATTTCATTGTCACTCAAGTTTTTTATTTCAAAATAATATTCTTCTATATTTTAGCATCAAAGGAAGCAAAAGAAACTGAAATTTCAGATAATATACATGTATTTTATTACTCATTGCTTTAGATCATTTGGTTTTGTGAGCTAAAAAATGAACATTGTGTTCGAATTTTAAAATCCGAATTATGTTCGTTCTTTGTTCGGAAAATGAAATTTAGACTATTATGTTATGGAATTTGAATTTGTTTATATTATGATTAATTATAAGTATGGTGCACTCTGATGATGTTGTAGAAATTCAGACAAACGTTATTTATTGTCATTTCATGTGTAAAAGGGTCACTCCAAAATTCAATATTCGAAAAAACACATATTTTCACCAAATTGACTCCGGGTTTCAAAATCCGATTTCATTTTTAATGTTTTCTTTGACGTGTTTCGAAGTATTTTGTGTATTTCTGACGCATCCAGATTTTAAAATTCGAAATGGAAGAATATTTTTAAAATTTCACCAGGGTGCGTGAGTGACACATATGAGATGCGATGAATAACCCCTTAAAAATGTGATAAGGTTGAGCATTAATATGCAAGTAAATCACATTATATGTGTAAGTAAATCACAATTTCATTTTGTAAAAAAAGAAATAGTCCGAAAATAAATTTCTAAAATATTTGAGCCCCAGACAAAGTGTCACCTTAAACAAAGATTCTTGACTCTTTATATTCCTCATTTAGATTTTTCTAAAGTAAGTTTAAGAGACATCTAGTTGAACATGCCAACACAATTGATATCAATGATAGTAAAACAAAAATTATACTCCACGTCCCATTATTTATCCCTCTACCCCTACAAGTTATGAGTTTGGACAAAAATACCCATATATAAATACCTAGACTTCAAAAACGCTTTTTCCTTATCTCATTTTAAAAAGAAAGCGAGAGCAATTGGAAACCAGAGAACACAAATCCAAAATATATGATTCAACAACTAACCGGAGAATACAAAGTAAAGATATTTTGCTCACTCTTCAACACACCGGAAATCTTACAAGTAAGTTTTTCAATCTGATTGTAAAAAAAATTATACACCGGATAACTTGACATGTGGTTCTCTTGTTCACATTTGTGTTAATCGGATAACTCAGAACCATGTTATTCGGTTCTTAATATTTTCTATCGGAGAACTTGACCCAAGGTTATCATATTCTTATTTTTAATTTTTATTAATTTTTTGTTATTTTTAATGGCGTGCATGAGAGGCCGGAACAGGGACATTAGTTGATGAAGAGGTGAAGGACGACAACCTCGACATGTGATGGATGGAGAGGAACATCAGATAGTCGCACATGAGCCTGGTCCACAACAACCACAATTCCTCATGGGGCGTACGATACGTCTCTTCTGGTGAGGTACCAGGATCATGTTGCTCTTCATTTACGATACAGTGAGGTAAGTTATTCTCTATCACTTTATGTTGAATCATTTTTAATTTTAATTACTTACATTTTATAACATATACTGTAAATTATTTTTAGGAGATACATCTAAAGAAAGAATTAAAGATTACTTGATATGGTAGAAAATTGATAGGATGGGTTCCACAAAGTCTCCCATCGTTGATAGAGAGTTGGTTGGCTGACTCTGGTTTATCCTCACTCCAGAGGACCAGTTCGTCGAGGATAGATCAAAATTTAGTATCAGCATTTGTAGAGAGATTACATCAAAAACATCGTCCTTTCATATGCCATTTGGCGAGATGACTTTTATATTGGAAGATGTTTCTTGTCTTCTTCATTTACCGTGTAAGGGTGGGTTATGGGACTCTGCATGAGGTTTAACTGATGTTGATTCTATTACCCTTGCTATTGATCTGTTGGGTGTTTCCTTTGAGGAAGTAGCTGAAGAGGTCTGTAATTTTAGGGGTGCTTATTATAAGCTGGATTGGTTGAATGAGGTATTTATGCGCCAGCGAACTGATAGTAGATTTGACTGTGCTGCTAGAGTCTATATGTTGTTGTTGGTAGGTTGCACTATTTTTGCCGGCAAGACTTTTACTCTTGTACAGGAAAAATATTTATCACTATTTAGGAACTTGGATGGATGTGGTAGATATAGTTGGAGGGGCACCTGCACTTGTCACACTCTACAGATATTTAGCAGATGCTTCCTTCTTTATGTGCAAGTAGCTCGGCGGATATGCCTCTTTGCTTCAGGTACAAATATTTTATTTTAACTTTATCTTTATTTATTTATAATTATTTTAATTGATAATACTCATGTTATGTAACAATGTTGAATTTATGAGTATTTTTTAACTGTTGGTAAGAGAGGATTGTTTAGGATTGATGGTAGCAGTAGTCCATTTCCCAGGGCGGTGAAATGGGTTTACAAGCAAGGCACACAAAAGGTTGATAAACTTAGACCTATGTTGGATGCATTGACACCTGTTGGTGTCATTTGGCTCCTTTTTGAGGATCATAGAGAGCATCGTCCATTTGATGATATAAGTCTGTACATGGGTGGTTTGAAATAGTATGTAATAGATGTACTATACTTACCTGACAAATGTATGCATCAGTTTGGATATAGGAAATGCATACCACGTCCACCTCCTGATTCTGACACACTTGATATGAATATTTAGTGGATTTAATATCATGTGAGTGTGATGGATGTCTTCAAGTCAAGTCATCTGTTCGCATAAATGGAGTATACAATAGCCAATTTCAGACAGATAGTAAAAGTTATAAGATTAAAGTAAAATTAAAAAAGGTAAATTTAGAATATTTACAAAATTGTTCGGATAAGAGGATAAGTATGGAGTATAAGGCAAAATTTTCTAGTAAAACGTAACCGCAAACAAAATGAAAGCAGCAATGTTGTGTCCTTTAAAAGTATAACTAGCAGAAGACTCGTGCGTCGGTACGGGTAAGTCTCAATGTATAAAATAGGAGACGATAAACCTTTCATTTTAAAATGGCATTAAAAGAAATTAGAAATTTAAACTGGAATGGAGACAATGTAATAGATATAACATTACCAAAATTACAATAATGAAGAATATAGTAGTTGATATAAACTTCACAATATTACGAAGACTTTGAATAACAAAAACATAAAGTATCCAACAAAGGATATTGAAAAGTGAAGTTTTAATAATTGTGAAGAAATAAATTTTACTTGAAGAATTGATAGGATCAATTGTCGAGATGACATAACCTACAAAAACATGTTTGAAGGATGGTGAATTAGTGATATATTAGAGTTATAGATAGAAAAAAAAGTATTTTGACAAACAAATAAAACGAAGTAGTAAGAAGCAAAATATAAATGGTACCTAGATGATGTTATGAAAAACTTCTTTGAAGACAACATTTGTGGTTTGAGGTAAGAATTTGTTGTTTTTGTCGTGTATCAAGATTTTTAATCCAGTTTTACTCTTAACTCTTGAAATAGCGACATATAGTTGTCCGTGACTGAAAATATTCTTGGGAAAATATAAATCCACATAGTCCAATAATTTGACGTTGAGATTTGTTGATTGTCATAGCAAATGACACTATAATTGGGAATTGTCATATGATAAGTTTGAATGGCCATTGAGACTGAGAAGAAGACAAGGACATTCTCGAGATATAAATAGTGTTTCTAGTAATATTTATACCTGAAATTATTTTTGCTTCAATTACATGGTTGGTCTACCTAGTAACTCTAAACATTGTACCTTTGCAAAGCCTTTCTGGTTGACTTTTGTGAATCGGAAAACTATGTAACATGTTATCTGGTGTGTAAAATATATATAAATCAGAAATCATGATATTAAGTTGTTTGGTTTATTAACTCAACATACCGGATGTCTTCAAGTCAAATTATTCGATTCACATAAAAGAAGTATACAATAGCCAATTTCAGATGGATGATAAAAGTTAGAAGATTAAAATAAAATTAAAAAGGATAAATTTAGAATATTTACAAAATTTGAAATTCTAGTTAACAGACTATCGATGTCACACAGGATGTTATGACATCCGATTCTGCGTAGATAGAAATGTAAACAGCAGGTAAATGTAAGTGCAGTAAATAACACAAGGAATTATTTACCCAGTTCGGTGTCACACACACCTACGTCTGGGGGCTACCAAGCCAGGGAGGAAATCCACTATTAGCAGTATTAATTCAGGCCTTAAACCACCTGTTTAATCCTATCACTTAATACCTACCCAATGCAATTTCAATCTTAAACTAAGACTAGAGTTCCTACTCACTCCCCCTCAATCACCACAGTGATTACAACCTTTAATTAGTTTAAAGTTAAATGGTGAAGTTATACTTCAAACAACTCTTGATTGTGCCTAACAGCTTTAATCAAGAAACACAGCACTCACGCTTAAAAGCTTAGAGTGACACAACACTTACAACTCAATGAACACCCTAGTCCAATGCAATCATCTAGGTGATAATTTCTTGGCTCACAAATACAACCTAATACAAAACACAATAAAAATACAGCTATGAAATACAATGATGTATTTAAAGCTTCACACTTCAAAATCCTTGAGTTGCTGAAAGTAGGATTACCATCCTTTTATATTGCAGCACTTGGGCCTTGTACTTGTATTTCCTAAAATTAAGGTTAAGCAAGTTAACCTAATTTCCACATATTAGGGTGCTAACAAATAGGCTATTTGTTAGGGCTCTTAAATTTAGCTCTTCTGTTAGTTTCCTGGATTTTAGCACAGCTATTAGATTCCTGAAAAACAGCCTGAGATAAATACTGAAACAGAAAAACTAACTAGCCTACACTTTAGCATATGCTGTCAGGAATGAATGTCACAACATTCAGTTTGACGTCCAGAACATAGGCCATATGCTAACTTTGTTATTCTCCTGAAACCCAGTCTGAAAGAAATACTGAGCTGTAATAAATACTGAACTATACCAGAAAAACTAATTGGCCTATAAGTCAGTATCTGTTGTCAGGAATGAATGTCATAACATTCAGTTTGACTTCCAAACAATAGGCTATGTGCTAGGTCTGTTATTCTCCTAAAAAACAGCCTGAAATAAATACTGAACTATAACAGAAAAACCAACTAGCCTATAGTTCAGTATCTGCTGTCAGGAATGAATGTCATAACATTCATTTTGACATCCAGACAATAGGCTGTGTGCTAGGTCTGTTATTCTCCTGAAAAACAGTCTGAGATTAATACTGAACCATAACAGAAAAACCAACTAGCCTATAGTTTAGTATCTGCTATCAGGGATGAATGTCATAACATCCAGTTTGACATTCAGTAAGTCCTGTATTGAATGACTGTCATAACAGAACAGAAAATCAGCTTGCTGTTAGTTTCCTGAAAATCATCCTGAGATAAATAACAGAAAAACTAACTGGCCTGTCAGGAATGAATGTCATAACATTCAGTTTGACATTCAGAGAATGCTGTCATGAATGATTGTCATAACAGAACAGAAAATTAGCCTGAAATAAATACTGAACTATAACAGAAAAACTGATTAGTCTATAATTCAGTATCTGCTGTCATGGATGAATGTCATAACATCCAGTTTGACATTCAGTAAATCTTGTATCAGCTAATCATGCAGCATACTACTTAAGCATGTCATGACATCAGTCAAGACATCTAAGTACAGTAAGTGTTTTAACACAAAATGCAGCCAATCAAAAACATCTACAAACTCCCCCTTTGGAAAAAATTTGGCTAAAACAACTTGGCATCACAACAGAGTTCACAGCAGCGGAAAACACACATCCAAGCAGAGAATTAAATTGGCTAATACACTTAGCACTCATAGAAGTTAAACTTCAAACAACAGCAACACAAGTAGAATGCACACAACACCATAACCTCTTGTTTAGAGGACCTTCAAACAGCAGCAGCACAAGTAGAATGCACACAACACCATAACCTCTTGTTTAGAATGCACAAGTACATTTGTTACTCCCCCTTTTTGTCAAAAATGTTGCCAAAGCAACACTTAATATTACAGACCAACCAAAATAAAATTACAAGCAAATTTAAGAAACACACACTTGATTTTACTTCACAGTTTCAATCAAGAATACACACTCTTGATCTTGCTTCACAGTTTTGATCAAGACTACACCCACTTGATCTTGCTTCACAGCTTTGATCAAGTAGATCCAAACTCTTGCTTCACAGCTTTAGAGTGACGAATTTCAGCCACAAATCAGATCTTCAATCAAACACAGATTGCCATTAAGTGTGCAATCACAAAACACCAGACATTCACACTGAATGTTCTGTGTACAGGGTGTCATGACATCGGGTCTGACATCCTGGAAAAATCCTGCATAATTCCATAATTCCTTTTATAACTTCCAGCAGGTACAATCATATCAGATGCCATGACTTTGTGTATGGCTTCTTGAAACACTCCTGCATGAACATGTTCTTGAACTCCAACAGGTACATATCATATCAGATGCCATGACCTTGTGTATGACATTCTGAAACAAATACTGCATGAACATGTTTTTGAACTCCAGCAGGTACATAGGATATCTTATGTTAAGACATCACACATAACATCTTGTGAACACTCTTTATTTTACCAAAATTGCTCCCCCTTTGGTAAGTTTTGGCTAAAACATATATCTTTCCTTTTTGTTCACAAGGTAAACTATCAGCAGTTAAACAACATAACAGTAGTTTAAACAGCAGCAGAGGCAACATAATTACTAGCTTTATAGTTACTAGTAATACACACATGCACAAGGGTACTTCTCCTCCCCCTAAATCCTTGCATACATCAAATAACAGTAACTCCAGCACCTGTACCAGCCAGAATGTCATTCTGACATCTGCTTCAACATCAACACTTGTGCACCATATCAGACATCCTCTTTGACATCTGTAATCAGAACAACATTCTTGTTTTAACACTTGTGCACTTCCTTCAATAATAGTTGTCCTTCAATTCAGCTACATACACCACTGCTTCCACATTCCACATCAACACTTATCAACACTTCTCCCCCTTTTTAGTCAAAATTGACCAAAGGTGACCAATTAGACAAAATAAATGTCAATTAGTCTATCAGAGAATGTTAGGGCAGATGTTATAACATTAAACATGTTAAAACATAATAGTTAAGCAGTACAAACCATCATCATACACAGCTGTGATAGCTGAGATAATGAACACATCCAAGGAACTCATTAAGAGCCCAAAAACTTACAAACAAGCATCAATGAGGACTGCCAACATCCAACCTCGTGCAGCATTGCATACTTGACACTCAGTTTACTTGCCACTGATTTTCCTTTGAGAGGCCACTTCCTTGCCTGATTAGCAGCGATGACTTGACAGATTTTGTTGTCAGTCACCTCAAGCTCAGATTGAGCTTCATAAGGCCTTCCCAAATACTTGTTGATCACTGAGGGAGAGAAATTTACACACTTGTCTCTCACATACACTTTCCTGAATTCCTTAGACCAATCAGAGCACACTTTCAATTGTTTAATAATTTGAAATATTAAACAGTACATTCCTAACATCCTTAGTTGCTATAATTCCTCAGAAGGACAAATTCCCACTTTGCCCCTTAAATTTTCAAACTGAGTAGCATCCAATGTCATGACATTCTGAGTGACATTGTGCTCAGTCTGCATCTGGTTCATCCATACCAGTGGGGAACAACTACTACCAGATGCTAGGTACTTAGCTTCTGCAGTGGATAATGATACACAATTCTGTTTCTCCCTTGCAACTACACCATTTTGATGAGGACTAATAGGTGAGGACAACTCATGACTTTCAATCTGCATAGGTACCATTAAGTCCATGGGCAAAGGTTCCAGAATTTTGGATGTTTTTGGATGTCCAATCTTGGGATGTGACACCTTGGTTAGCTTGCCTACCTGACATTTTCCACAGACCTTTCCTTCATCAATAAGCAACTTTGGGATTCCTCTAACTGCTTCCTTGGATATGATCTTCTTCATTCCTCTTAAATGAAGAGGTCCAAGTGTTTTATGCCACAGCTTCACTTCCTTTTCTTCCTTGGCTAATACGCACATTAAGGAGTAGTTTGAGACTTCAGGTTCCCATAGATAGAAGTTATCTTTGGATCTGGATCCTCTCATAACTACCTTATTTTATCCATTATTCACAACACATTCTTCCTTAGTGAATTGTACATTGAAGCCTTGATCACATAGCTGGCTTATGCTGATGAGATTAGCAGTTAGTTCTTTTACTAACAGCACATTATTCAGTTCTGGAACTCCAGGACTGTTCAGCTTACCAACACCTTTGATTTTTCCTTTAGCTCCATCACCAAAGGTCACATAACTGGTAGCATGAGGTTGTCTATCTACCAATAAGTTCTCCATCCCAGTCATATGTCTTGAGCAACCACTGTCAAAATACCAGGCTTCTCTGGTAGATGCCCTTAGAGATGTGTGAGCTAATCTAGCAACCCATTGTTGTTTCTTGATGGGGGAATTATGCTTAGATGCCTTCTGCTTAGGTCTGACTTGAGGGGTCTGGCTAGGATAACCATGCAACCTGTAACAGAAGGGTTTTATGTGACCAAATCTACCACAGTAGTGGTGTCATACCCCAAAATTTTCCTGTTAATTTTTATACTTTCAACAGAGGTCTATTCATTTTTCAAAGGAACAAAGATCCAGCGCACAAGCTACCAAATCCAGAAGATGACCTGAACTGTCATGCTCGCTAGGCGAGCAAAACCTTCGCTAGGCGAAGCCCACGCTTTCTTCTTCGCTCCAGCGAACCTTGTTGATTTCGCTACTGGAATGCTCGCCTAGCGAGTAAGTACTAGCTATGCTTTTATCCAAGTCTGGGAGCATTCGCTGGAACACTCGCTGAGTGTTCGCCTAGCGAACCCTTCGCTAGCTCACTCGCCTAGCGAAGCTTGCGGATATACAAAAATTCTGGCCCTTAATTGCCTTCAGTCTGAGCCCACCAAGACACAAAAAATCAGCTATAAATTCCAGAACTTCATTTGAAAAAGGGAGACAACGGGAGATCAGAAAAACAAGGGAGAAAACCCTAGCTAATTCAGAGAACTCATCTGCACAAAGGTTACCTCCACCAACCCTATCAGGCATAAACCCTAAGATTGCCCTGCAAATCCAACGGTGCAAATTCAATTTCATTTGATCCCTCCAATCAGGTTTGCCCTATTCTCACTACTCTATGCTCCCAATTTGAAATTTCTAAATGTATGAGGCATTATGGTTGAATTTGGAAAGGCGAATATCGTTAGGTTTTGCATGTGGGTTTATATGTGCATAAATGTGTAAAACAATATTTTGAATATTCGATCACGTAATTTCTGTAATGGATGCCATAGGGTTTGGGGTTTCCGAAATCGTACCAGTATCAAAGAAGAACCCCAGAACCCGCAGTCATTCGCTAGCACCTCGCTAAGCGAACATGTAGCGGGGGTTCGCCAGGCCTTCGCTAGGCGAGGCAGTAGCGAACATGACAGTAGTTAATTTTTTCTGTTTGCATTCTGATCTGTTTTATATTTGGTTGACATGCTTTCTATTGCATTTGCACGCTGTTTGCCTGACATTATTATTGCTATGATTCTTTTGTTCGGTGCAACTCTTGATTGCACCCCATCCCGTTATTCTAACCTGTTTGCTGAGTTTTTGTAAGGGCTACCATGACTCTTGAAGAGATAGCTTGGCATTCCACCTTATTTGTGGGATGTCATCGTGGAGATTTATCCTGGTTACTTGGCTAATTACATTGCCTTCGAATACGTGATCTTGTCCCTCTCCTTGTTGCCTTACGATATTACGGTCATGTCCCGCGAATGTGGGGATACCCTTAGCAAAAGGCCCTTTCGATTAAATCATCATCGTCCCTAAACAGATAAGTCATAGTTCCTTCGATCAAAAGGTCAATGTCCCTACGAGATAAACCTTGTCCCTCGAATGTTGCCTTCGAATATATGACTTTGTCCCTCGATGATCCTTCGTTGTAGCCTACGATTAAATGATGATCGTCCCTTCGAATGCTAAGGTATCCTTACAAATGTTGCCTTCAATGACCAATCGACGACCCCACGATGTCCCTTTACATCCAAAGGATAAGACTACTTACTTCTCAATAGTAAGGGCAGTTTTACCCTCCTAAGGATAGGAAATACCTATAAAGACC
Source organism: Lathyrus oleraceus (assembly GCF_024323335.1). Taxonomy (NCBI): domain Eukaryota; kingdom Viridiplantae; phylum Streptophyta; class Magnoliopsida; order Fabales; family Fabaceae; genus Lathyrus; species Lathyrus oleraceus. Next base: position 496,352,267 of record NC_066581.1, read on the forward strand.
TTGGTTAGGTATAACTCTTAAATGCTTGCTCACAGCTTAAAAAACTTTTCACACCTCACACTTTTCAAAACATCTTTCAGAAAATCACCACTTGGTATACATTCGCACCAGAATCATCGCCGAGTTATATTTTTCTAAACATCTTTCAAAATCAAACGAGATAAACACTTTGTATACATTCGTACAAGAATCATTACAAAGTTAAACTCTCCTTTCAAAATATTTTCTAAACACACCACATTTCTCAAACACTTTCTCAAACAAGGAAAACATAAGTGAGTTACGCAATTGAGAGCCCATGGATAACCATGGATACAAAGGGTGCTAACACCTTCCCTTTGTATAATGTACCTCCCGAACTCAAAATCTAATCAAGGTCTTTCCTGTTCTTTTCCGCCTTTCCTTATTGGATAAAATAAAAGTCGGTGGCGACTCTTGCTATCCGCAACATTGCTTTTCAAAGCAAAAACACAAAGTCAGTTCACCGTATCACAGAACTGGCGACTCTGCTGGGAACTCTTAAAAAAGAGAGGTTACCTTAAAGACAAGATCACTTATGTTTTCGAATTGTTTCCTTGTCTGATTTACTGTTAAGGGATTGTGTGGGTATTCTATGCTCGAGTGAAAGATCCTACACCCGGATCTAGTGTACCTTAGGTAAGTAGCAAGAGATCATCGCGACTATCTGGCGTATACTGGAATGGTTAAAATGATGGCTACGGTTAATGTGACACTTTGGATGTCCTGATGTTCCTCATGTTTACTTGAGGAAAACTTTGGCGTCTGTGTGGTGTCATCAAAGCATTAACCAGACCTTTAGAACCCTAATTGACTCATCCTAGCCATTAGAAAGTAGTGAGATAACTGACTTCGGTTCCGACTGGGGTTGGTTGATACTCGATACTACACTCTTTGAGATTGGACTTTAGGGAAATTTTGGTCAACCGCTTGGTGTTGCACTGAAGTGGACTTAAGGAAAGGTCAATGATTTGAGATCCTTCTAGAACCCGGTTACTATTCTAGGACAGGTTGAACCAACCAAACTTCAGTGGGGAGGGTACTTACCTATGGAACTCATGCAAGCCTTAAAACCTAGGAATAATTGCGGTGTGACTTGTTTGTGTTTGTTACTTACTTAACATCATAACATCATAACATCATAACATCATAACATCATAACATTATAACATCACGACATCATGGCATTGTACTAACCGTTTCGAGGACTTAGGGATTTAACTTTGCTCTGTTTTGTAAGGCTATGGCTTCTAGGAAGACCATCCAGATCAATTTTGTAGCGATCTCTCCTCAACTCAAGGAGTTGGTGTCAGAACTTTCCGATCATGCTCGGTTCATCCAGAAACATGGTCATCTCCTCAAATTAGTTACCACAGGGTTCAAGGAAGATATGATGAGAGTCCTATTCCAGTTCTTCGATCCTAAACATCATTGCTTCACCTTCCCAGATTATCAGTTGGTACCCACATTAGAAGAATTTTCCAAGTTACTCGGGATACATATCCTTGAGCAAACACCTTTCAGTGTTTTAGAAAAGATTCTGAGGTCTGAAGAGGTTGTCGCGGCTTTACACATGACAAAGTCCGACATTGAAACTAATTGGGTAACAAGAAGTGAAGTTAAGGGTCTACTTGCCAAATTTCTGATAAATAAGGCCCGAGAATTCCTAAAAGCTAGGAATGTCCACGCTTTCGAAGATGTTCTAGCATTACAAATCTACGGTTTGGTGTTATTTCCTAATCCAGATCAATTCGTAGACATGAATGCTGTTAAGATATTTCTCACTCATAACCCTGTGCCCACCTTGCTTGGAGACATTTTGCATTCCCTTCACACTCGTACTATGAAAAGGCAAGGGACTCTCATGTGTTGCGTACCTTTATTATCTAGGTGGTTTACTCCGCACCTTCCTCAATTAGTCTTGAAGAATGAGCAAAATTTGAAATGGTCTCAAAGGATAATGTCGCTCTCCCATTCAGACATCCATTGGTGTCCCCAACCCAAAGAAAATGTTATCATCATTGACCGTTGTGGAGAATTCTCTAACGTACCACTCCTGGGGATAAGAGGAGGTATTACTTATAATCCTGCTTTAGCCCTACGTTAGTTTGGTTATGCTCGAAGAGATGGTCCACATGAAACAATTATCCAAGGCACTGTGTTTGACTATGACAACGATTTTCAAGGTCTCCGTCAAAGGTTTGTACGAGCTTGGGGCATGGTGAAAAGAAGTACTTTAGGACAGAAAAACTCTATCCCTATGGAGCCTTACCTCAGATGGGTGCGCGCCAGAGCTCGTGAGCTTATCATGCCATATCTTGCAATCGGACCTCTGATTATTGAACCAAAAGTTGAAGGAGGTACCCCTCAGATCATTCCTTATCCAGATATGCCTACCAATGTTGAATAATTGAAGAAATCTTGGATCCAGTTGAGAGAGGAAAGGGATACTTTTGAAGCTCAGTTCTGTGCTGAAAGGAAGAAAGTATTAGAGCTCACCAGCCAGCTTAATGAGGAACGAAGTCTCAATGCATATCTCCGCCCAAAAAGAAGCCGTCCCTGGGAGACTTGAGCTTTCATTTTTTCTTGTAATGAACATTGATTAAAGAAATTATTAATAAAAGTTCCCCTTTTTGGTGGTTTACGCAAAGTTAAATTCCAAAAGTCCTTGAAAACATTTCATACATTGCATAGCATAACATAACATTGCATAACCAATACTCTAAAGGATCAATGTTCTCACGGTCTTCCTCTCAAACAGAAAAATGGCCCTCGAACAAACTGTCAAGGATCTCCATGCTCAGAATGCTCAATTCCAGGAGATGATCTTGAACTTATCCAAGGGGCAGGAGGAACTGAAGACTCTATTGCTTGAGAAGAAGAAAGACAAGAATCCTGTGAGTTGCATTAACCCGGGAAGAAGGTTTAAAGGACAGGCTCCAGGAGTCAAGATTGGAATTCTGAAGGACAAAGAAGATGAGTCAGAAAATGATTCGGAAGACGAGAATGCTGATCCCTTCAACCCTGAGGACGACTATGAAAATTATGAAAAAGAACAGTACTCTCCGAAAGATGATAAGTATAAGTTGCTGGAAGAATGTATGCTAGCTATGGAGGGTCAGAAGGCGCCCGGTCTGGATTTCGAAAGCTTAGGTCTGGTCTCTGACGTGGTCATTCCTCGCAAATTCAAGGTCCCCGCTTTCACTAAGTATGATGGTGCGTCTTGTCCTCAGATGTATCTGAGAGCTAATGTGAGAAAGATCCAGCCGTATACCACTGATAGGAAGCTATGGATCCATTTCTTCCAAGAGAGTCTGTCTGGCACACAATTAGAGTGGTATTATCAGCTCGAGAGCTCTAACATCCGCACCTGGACTGATTTAGCGACAGCTTTCTACAAGCACTACCAGTATAATTCTGAATTAGCGCCTACTCGGCTACAACTGCAGAATATGACTATGGGCTCTAAAGAAAGATTCAAAGAATATGCTCAAAAATGGAGAGATTTGGCTGGCAGAGTCAAACCCCCTATGACTGATCGAGAATTAGTGGACATGTTCATGGGTACACTGACTGGCCCATTCTACAACCATCTATTGGGAAGCTTCTCATCGGGTTTCACTGAACTTATATTGACGGGTGAACGTGTTGAAAGCGGTATTTGAAGTGGAAAGATACAGGCGGCTACCTCTGCAAGCACCAAAAAGTCCTATCAGGGGAAGAATGAATCAAATGCTGTGTACGGTCAAAGGGGTCATAACAAGAAAAATCGTGACCATACTGTTGGAGCAGTTACGATTGCAGCACCGCCATCTCAAAACTTCCAACACAGACAAGACAGGCCAAGAAGGCAGTTTACCAAGATCAATATGACTTTAGCACAAGCACCGCAGGGTATGCTAAAAGAAAATTTAATTACCCTCAGAGATCCTCCTGCAAATCCCAACACTACTTCTCCTCGTTATAACCCCAATGCCAGGTGTGCATATCACTCCGATAGCCCCGGGCATGATACAAACGATTGTTGGTTGTTGAAGAATAAGATTCAGGATATGATCGACGCTGGAGAAATTGAATTTGATCCTCCGGAGACTCCTAATGTCATCACTGCTCCTATGCATAATCATGACAAAACTGTTAATGTTGTAGAAGATGTTGATAGCGATTGCGACTTGGATAGCTGGATTTTCCCAACAATTGGTGACGGACTCAATAATTGGAAGGATGAAGACACTATCCTGATTTCCTTTAGTCAGGAGTAATTGTTATTGCTATTTTAGTGTTTCAAATTTTGTAATTTTTTAGAAGCATTGTGTCTATACCCGGGGCGCAATAGCTAATTTTTCAAGGGTTTTGTCATTTTCATAAGCATATTCACATTCAATAAATCAATGGACCTTTTGCATTCAAATATTGCGCTCTTTATCTTTCCTGTCATCTTTCAAATAAGCTATGCTTTCTTACACACACTCACATAACCAATTGCAGATCCATATCCCCTCTGGATCCTGTTGATAATAATTCTGCTACTGTTAATTATGCCTTTGAAAATCCGATCTACCAAGCCGAGGATGGAAGTGAGGAAGATTGCGAAGTAGCTGGAGAGCTTGCCAGACTGTTACTGCAAGAAGAAAAGACTATACAGCCGCATGAGGAGTCAATTGAAATTGTAAATCTGGGTACTGAAGTAGACAAAAAAGAAGTCAAAATAGGAGCAGGCTTGGAAAACAGTGTCAAAGAAAGATTGACTCAGATGTTACATGACTATGTAGAGATTTTTGCTTGGTCTTATGAAGACATGCCAGGACTGGATACTGATATAGTAGTACATCGTTTGTCGATGAAGGGAGATTGTCATCCTGTTAAGCAAAAGGTTCGTCGCATGCGTCCTGAAATGTCTGAGAAAATCAAAGTCGAGGTTATGAAACAATTTAATGCAGGTTTTCTAGCTGTTACTTCTTATCCTCAATGGGTTGCTAATGTGGTACCAGTGCCAAAGAAGGATGGTAAGGTGCGAATGTGTGTAGATTACAGAGATTTGAATAAAGCAAGTCCCAAAGATGACTTTCCACTCCCGCACATCGATGTTCTGGTAGATAACACCGCTCAACACAAGGTATTCTCATTCATGGATGGATTCTCAGGTTATAACCAGATTAGGATGGCACCTGAAGACATGGAGAAAACTACGTTTGTGACGCAATGGGGAACTTTCTGTTACAAAGTAATGCCATTCGGTTTAAAGAATGCAGGGGCAACATACCAGCGTGCTATGGTGGTTTTGTTCCATGATATGATCCATCATGAAATAGAGGTATATGTGGATGACATGATAGCCATATCTCATACTGAAGAAGAACATCTCGATCATTTATACAAACTGTTTGAGAGGTTGAAGAAATACAAGTTGAGATTGAACCCGAACAAATGCACCTTTGGAGTAAGATCCGGTAAACTCTTGGGCTTTATTGTCAGTGGTAAAGGAATTGAGGTTGACCCGGCTAAGGTGAGAGCTATTCAAGAAATGCCAGTTCCCCGTACAGATAAAGAAGTCAGAGGTTTCTTGGGACGCTTGAATTACATTGCCCGATTTATCTCCCATTTGACTGCTACTTGCAAACCTATCTTCAAATTACTGAGGAAAAATCAAGAGATAATATGGAATGATGAATGTCAAGAAGCTTTTGACAAAATCAAGAAGTATCTCCAAGATCCTCAAATTCTGATGCCACCAGTTGAAGGAAGACCTCTAATCATGTATTTGACCGTGTTAGAAAATTCAATGGGGTGTGTGCTGGGGCAACATGACGAGTCTGGTCGAAAAGAGCATGCAATATACTACCTTAGCAAAAAGTTTACCGACTGTGAAACAAGATACTCACTGCTTGAGAAAACTTGTTGTGCTTTGGCTTGGGCTGCTCGCCGACTAAGACAGTATATGTTGAATCATACCACTTTATTGATTTCTAAGATGGATCCTATCAAATATATATTTGAGAAACCTGCTCTCTCCGGAAGAATAGCAAGATGGCAGATGATTTTAACAGAGTATGATATCCAGTATACTACCCAGAAAGCAATCAAAGGAAGCGTGTTAGCTGATCATTTGGCTCATCAAGCAGTTGATGATTACCAATCTATGAATTTTGAGTTCCCTGATGAGGATGTTATGCTTGTTACTGATTATGAAGAACCTGGACCGGATGAAGGACCCGAACTGGGATCCCGATGGACTATGGTTTTTGATGGATCTTCTAATGCATTGGGCAATGGCGTTGGTGTTGTAATTATTTCTCCCAAGGGTTGCCATACGCCTTTCACTGCTAGACTATGTTTTGATTGTACCAACAATATGGCTGAGTATGAAGCATGTATTTTGGGACTCAGAGCTGCTATAGACCTGAGAATCAAGTTTTTGAGTGTGTGCGGAGACTCAGCCTTAGTAATCAGTCAGATCAAAGGAGAATGGGACACTAAACATCTGAATCTCATCCCTTATCGAGAGCGGGTGTTGACATTAATCCCATACTTTGAAGATATCACTTCGAACATATTCCACGAGAAGAGAATCAGTTGGCAGACGCATTGGCTACCATGTCATCTATGTTCAGAGTCAGATGGGACAATGAAGCTCCCATGATCACCATTGAACGATTAGATGAACCAGCATATTGTTATGAACTTAATACTGATGAAGTAGAAGAGAAACCTTGGTTCCACGAAGTAAAAAGATATTTAGAAACTCAGGAATACCCTGAAGGGGCATCCATCAATGATAGAAAATTTCTGAGGAAGTTCTCCGCTAAGTTCTTTTTGAGTAATGGAGTATTACACAAACGTAATCATGATTCGACTTTGCTTCGCTGTGTGGATAAAAAGGAAGCAGAAAAGATTATGGAAGACATGCATGACGGTATTTTGGGGACTCATTCTAGTGGACATACGATGGCCAAGAAGATTCTGAGATCAGGGTATTATTGGTCTACCATGGAAGCTGATTGCCACCATCACTCCAGAACTTGTCACAAGTGCCAGATCTATGTGGACAAAGTACATGTACCTCCTGCTCCATTGAACGTGTTGACAGCCCCTTGGCCCTTTGCAATGTGGGGCATTGATATGATTGGAGAGATTAAACCTACTGCTTCTAATGGACATCGTTTCATTCTTGTTGCTATTGATTACTTTACAAAGTGGGTAGAGGCAGCCTCATTTGCTTCTGTCACCAAGAATGTGGTGGCACGGTTCATCAAGAATAGTCTTATTTGTCGGTATGGCATCACTGATAATGGTACTAATTTGAACAACAAGATGATTACTGAACTTTGCACGCAGTTCAAAATAAAACACCATAACTCTTCTCCGTACCGGTCAAAGATGAATGGCGTCGTAGAAGCTGCTAATAAGAATATTAAGAAGATTATACAAAAGATGACAGTAACATACAAAGACTGGCATGAGATGTTACCATTTGCTCTTCATGGTTATCGCACTTCAGTACGCACTTCGACAGGGGCAACTCCTTTCTCTTTAGTCTACGGAATGGAAGCCGTTTTACCAGTGGAAGTTCAGATTCCCTCTCTAAGAATTATGAAAGATGCAGGCTTAGATGAAGATGAATGGATTCAGACTCGACTCGATCAGATAATTTGATTGATGAAAAGAGACTTGCGGCTGTTTGTCATGGACAGATATATCATAAGCGCATGACTCAGGCATTTAATAAAAAAGAGACAGGTGTATCAAATTGGCGACTTGGTGATAAAGCGTATCATTCTACCACAAGGTGATCCTAGAGGCAAATGGACTCCCACATACGAAGGGCCATTTGTAGTTAAGAAGGTATTCTCTGGTGGAGCCATGATGCTTGCTACAATGGATGGCGAAGATTTCCCACATCCCGTGAACGCGGACATAGTTAAAAAATACTACGCATAAAAGAGACCCGCTAGGTTGACATATTTAGGCAAAAGTAAGGGCATCCCGGCGAACCAAAAGGGTTCGGGCAAAAATTAGGGATAAACATATAAAAATGTACACCCGACAAGTCGAAAACCTGAAAAGGCGGCTTGGGCAAAAAAGGGTATCCTGGTGGACTGAAAACCTGAAAAGGCGGTCCATGCAAAAATTAGGGATAAAAGCGTATGACTATGTCCCGTTCTCGATCAGCCTCACCAACGCCAAAGGGACTGAGCAAGCCAATCACTCCTATCCGACAGTAAGGGATGAGATGCTTGAAGACATAATAGCAGTAGCAGAATTTAAATCAATAGGACTTTTTCTCATAGCTGTTTTTTTCTTTGCTTTCTTGACTATTTCCTCTTACTAGGATTTATGTCTCCTTGTATTAAAATTGCCTGTTTATAGGCCCTCTTTTAAATCAATACAATTTCATTTCCAAAAAGATACTTTTGTTTTACCTTCTCTGTTTTGTTTGCATAAACGTCCATTGATTTAATTCGAATTAATATATGCATTTGAATATGATTATGTTTACCAAAAATACATGCATAAAATAGAAATACCAATTACTAAAAGACTTTAGGATCAAGGATAAGGTCTAACCATGCTTTCCAACAAATCCGGTTGCAAATCCTGTTCCCCAGCAAAACCAGTTATTCCCCGAAGAAATTGGCACTACTAGACAGACCGGTCATCTTTGTTATCCCCAGTCAGGTTCTATTGAATATTTCTACCATCAGACAGAAATCAAATATCCCCAGCTAAGAAAGGGTCATCAATACAAATATCTCCAACCAGAATATCGGGATTTATTCTCCCATGGCAAAAAAATTCAGATGCATAATTCATTCATACATCATTTCATAGCATATGCATGCAATGTTCGCATTTATTTTCAAGAACATAAAACATCTCATGCATCATGACATGGCATGAGGCTAACCCTTTTTTCAGGTTAATTATCCTCCTGATACCGTCAAATAAAGATTCATTCAGACGGATCTTTATCAATTACATTCAAGATTCAGATACATTTTTCAGATATAATCCATATGAATATTCATTCTGACAAGCATTCTGATATCCTCCTAATGATGGCATCTTTAAGCCCATCCCAGATATTTATTGCAAATACAACATATACAAATATTATCAGATATAGCCTAACGTACGGCTCATTCTGATTCAGCCTAACGTATGGCTCCTTCAATTGTTCCAATACGGTCTAGCGTACGACCCATTTGGATACTCATCCCCTCAGATACTGCCTAGCATATGGTACATTCTGAAATGTAGTCTAGCGTATGACTACCCCTTTTATCATCAGATACAGCCTAACGGACGGCTCATTTTGCAACTCGGATACGATCTAGCGTACGATCCATTCTGATCTTTATTTCTCCAGATACAGCCTAACGGACGGCTCATTCTGCTAACTCAGATACTACCTAGCGTACGGTACATTCTGAAATGTAGTCTAGCGTACGACTACTTTTTATCTCAGATATAGCCTAATGGACGGCTCATTCTGCTATTCAGATACGATCTAGCGTACGATCCATTCTAATCTTTATTTCTCCAGATACAGCCTAACGGACGGCTTATTCTGCAACTCAGATACTTCTAGCGTATGATTCATTCTGATCTTTCATCCCCAGGGAAGTCGCCAGCCTAATGGACGACTCGTTCTGCAACTCAGATACGGTCCAACGTTTGACCCATTCTGGCCCTTGCCTCATCAGGTTCAGCTCACCCTACAGTCTAGCGTACGACTCAGTGGGACACCCATGTCTCCAGATATGGTCTAATATACGACGCACTCTGAAGCTCTCATTATCAAACTTTCTGGATGGCGTCTTTAAGCCCATCTCCTCAAGACTATCCTTTAATTAACAAGAACAAATTTTCGGGGCATTCCAAGTGTTCAATAATCTTCCACCTCCAGATCACGAATGACCTACATACCATTCTAATTCTCTCGGTTTAAGAATATTGAACAGGGGCAGCTGTCATACCCCAAAATTTGCCTGTTAATTTTTAGACTTTCAACAGAGGTCTATTCATTTTTCAAAGGAACAAAGATCCAGCGCACAGGCTACCAAATCCAGAAGATGACCTGAACTGTCATGCTCGCTAGGCGAGCAAAACCTTCGCTAGGCGAAGCCCACGCTTTCTACTTCGCTCCAGCGAACCTTGTTGATTTTGCTACTGGAATGCTCGCTACCTGCTCGCCTAGCGAGTAAGTACCAGCTATGCTTTTATCCAAGTCTGGGAGCATTCGCTGGAACACTCGCTGAGTGTTCGCCTAGCGAACCCTTCGCTAGCTCACTCGCCTAGCGAAGCTTGCGGATATACAAAAATTCTGGCCCTTAATTGCCTTCAGTCTGAGCCCACCAAGACACAAAAAATCAGCTATAAATTCCAGAACTTCATTTGAAAAAGGGAGACAACGGGAGATCAGAAAAACAAGGGAGAAAACCCTAGAAGCTAATTCAGAGAACTCATCTGCACAAAGGTTACCTCCACCAACCCTATCAGGCATAAACCCTAAGATTGCCCTGCAAATCCAACGGTGCAAATTCAATTTCATTCGATCCCTCCAATCAGGTTTGCCCTATTCTCACTACTTTATGCTCCCAATTTGAAGTTTCTAAATGTATGAGGCATTATGGTTGAATTTGGAAAGGAGAATATCGTTAGGTTTTGCATGTGGGTTTATATGTGCATAAATGTGTAAAACAATATTTTGAATATTCGATCACGTAATTTCTGTAACGTATGCCATAGGGTTTGGGGTTTTCGAAATCGTACCAGTATCAAAGAAGAACCCAGAACCCGCAGTCGTTCGCTAGCACCTCGCTAAGCGAACATGTAGCGGGGGTTCGCCAGGCCTTCGCTAGGCGAGGCAGTAGCGAACATGACAGTAGTTAATTTTTTCTGTTTGCATTCTGATCTGTTTTGTATTTGGTTGACATTCTTTCTATTGCATTTGCACGCTGTTTGCCTGACATTATTATTGTTATGATTCTTTTGTTCGGTGCAACTCTTGATTGCACCCCATCCCGTTATTCTAACCTGTTTGCTGAGTTTTTGTAAGGGCTCCCATGACTCTTGAAGAGATAGCTTGGCATTCCACCGTATTTGTGGGATGTCATCGTGGAGATTTATCTTGGTTACTTGGCTAATTACATTGCCTTCGAATACGTGATCTTGTCCCTCTCCTTGTTACCTTACGATATTACGGTCATGTCCCGCGAATGTGGGGATACCCTTAGCAAAAGGCCCTTTCGATTAAATCATCATCATCCCTAAACAGATAAGTCATAGTTCCTTCGATCAAAAGGTCAATGTCCCTACGAGATAAACCTTGTCCCTCGAACGTTGCCTTCGTATATATGACTTTGTCCCTCGATGACCCTTCATTGTAGCCTATGATTAAATGATGATCGTCCCTTTGAATGCTAAGGTATCCTTACAAATGTTGCCTTCAATGACCAATCGACGACCCCACGATGTCCCTTTACATCCAAAGGATAAGACTACTTACTTCTCAATAGTAAGGGCAATTTTACCCTCCTAAGGATAGGAAATACCTATAAAGACCTTGGTTAGGTATAACTTTTAAATGCTTGCTCACAGCTTAAAATACTTTTCACACCTCACACTTTTCAAAACATTTTTTAGAAAATCACCACTTGGTATACATTCGCACCAGAATCATCGCCAAGTTATATTTTTCTAAACATCTTTCAAAATCAAACGAGATAAACACTTTGTATACATTCGTACAATAATCATTACAAAGTTAAACTCTCCTTTCAAAATATTTTCTAAACACACCACATTTCTCAAACACTTTCTCAAACAAGGAAAACATAAGTGAGTTACGCAATTAAGAGCCCATGGATAACCATGGATACAAAGGGTGCTAACACCTTCCCTTTGTATAATGTACCTCCCGAACTCAAAATCTAATCAAGGTCTTTCCTGTTCTTTTCCGCCTTTCCTTATTGGATAAAAGAAAAGTCGGTGGCGACTCTTGCTATCCGCAACATTGCTTTTCAAAGCAAAAACACAAAGTCAGTTCACCGTATCACAAGTGGCATGTCCATCTTTGAAATTTCTTCTTTTGAGGGTTAAACCTCCTGCTTCCATGATGTTGTGACATTGGTTGTAACTTTTGCTTGGTTTTCTGAACTTCAGCCTTTGAGTTGTTGAATTCAGATGGGGATTCCTTAACAAAGCCTAAACCAGACATGGTTCCTGATTTCTGTCCCACCTTTAGAATTTCTTCCTAAGTGTCAGTTCCTTTATTCAACATTCTGATGGATTTTGTCATGTGATCTAGCTTAGAGGTCAGCAAGGTTATCTCACCATTTAGACCATTTATGACTGTCAGATGCTTCTTCTTCTCAGCTTCCAGCTCCTTGATGAGTTTCTTCTGCTTTTCTCCTTGAATACACACTTCTGCACTTTTGACACATAACTCTTTATATGAAGCAGCAAGTTCATCAAATGTAAGTTCATCTCCACTTGAGTCATCATCAGAGGCACAGACACTAGTTAGTGCAGTGACATGTTTTGCAGATTCTCCTTCTGATTCACTCTCAGAGTCTCCCTCAGACCAAGTGACAGATAATCCCTTCTTTTGCATCTTGAGGAAGGTAGGGCATTCAGCTCTAATGTGACCAAAACCTTCACATCCATGGCACTGGATTCCTTTGCCTTGGTTGAACTCTTCTTCAGATTTTGATCTTCTAATGATGTCAGACGAAATGTTCTTGACATTTGGTCTGCCTTTTTGACCAACCTTCTTTATGAACTTGTTGAACTGTCTTCCAAGCATGGCTATAGCTTCTGATATGCTTTCATCACCTCCAGTATTTCTTTCTTCTGAATCCTCTTCAGTATTTGATACAAAAGCTATGCTTTTGTTTTTCTTTTCAACATTCTCACACAAGCCCATTTCAAACGTTTGGAGAGAACCAATAAGCTCATCAACCTTCATATTGCAGATATCTTGAGCCTCTTCTATAGCAGTAACCTTCATGGCAAATCTCTTGGGCAATGATCTGAGAATCTTTCTTACAAGTTTTTCTTCAGACATTTTCTCTCCCAGACCTCCAGAAGTGTTGGCAATTTCAAGAATATTCATGTGGAAGTCATGAATAGTCTCATCCTCTTTCATCCTCAGATTTTCAAACTTAGTAGTCAGCATCTGGAGTTTAGACATCCTTACCTTGGAGGTACCCTCATGAGTTGTTTTAAGAGTATCCCAAACTTCTTTAGCCAGCTCACAGTGATGCACCAGTCTGAAGATGTTCTTATTTATCCCATTGAACAGTGCATTCAATGCCTTAGAGTTTCCAAGGGCTAATGCCTCTTGCTCTTTGTCCCACTCTTCTTCAGGAATTTGCATAATGATTCCATCTTTACCTGTCTTCGTTGGATGTTCCCATCCTTTGTTGACAGCTCTCCAAACCTTACTGTCCAGAGACCTAAAGAAGGCTATCATACGAGGTTTCCAGTCATCATAGTTAGAACCATCCAGCATGGGTGGTCTATTTGAGTATCCTACATCCTTGTCCATGGTACTAGAAAGTAACGTCCCTAGATCTCACCCAGAAATTAACAGGCAGGGTGCCTGCTCTGATGCCAATTGATATTCTAGTTAACAGACTATCGATGTCGCACAGGATGTTATGACATCCGATTCTGCGCAGACAGGAATGTAAACAGCAGGTAAATGTAAGTGTAGTAAATAACACAAGGAATTGTTTATCCAGTTCGGTGTCACACACACCTACGTTTGGGGGTTACCAAGCCAGGGAGGAAATCCACTATTAGCAGTATTAATTCAGGCCTTAAACCACCTGTTTAATCCTATCACTTAATACCTACCCAATGCAATTTCAATCTTAAACTAAGACCAGAGTTCCTACTCACTTCCCATCAATCACCACAGTGATTACAACCTTTAATTAGTTTAAAGTTAAATGACGAAGTTATACTTCAAACAACTCTTGATTGTGCCTAACAGCTTTAATCAAGAAACACAGCACTCACGCTTAAAAGCTTAGAGTGACACAACACTTACAACTCAATGAACACCCTAGTCCAATGCAATCATCTAGGTGATAATTGCTTGACTCACAAATACAAACTAATACAAAACACAAAAAAATACAGCTATGAAATACAATGATGTATTTAAAGCTTCACACTTCAAAATCCCTGAGTTGCTGAAAGTAGGATTACCATCCTTTTATATTGTAGCACTTGGGCCTTGTACTTGTATTTCCTAAAATTAAGGTTTAGCAAGTTAACCTAATTTCCACATATTAGGGTGCTAACAAATAGGCTATTTGTTAGGGCTCTTGAATTTAGCTCTTCTGTTAGTTTCCTGGATTTTAGCACAGCTGTTAGATTCCTGAAAAACAGCCTGAGATAAATACTAAAACAGAAAAACTAACTAGCCTACACTTTAGCATATGCTGTCAGGAATGAATGTCACATCATTCAGTTTGACGTCCAGAACATAGGCCATATGCTAACTCTGTTATTCTCCTGAAACCCATTCTGAAAGAAATACTGAGCTGTAATAAATACTGAACTATACCAGAAAAACTAACTGGCCTATAAGTCAGTATCTGTTGTCATGAATGAATGTCATAACATTCAGTTTGACATCCAGACAATAGGTTGTGTGTTAGGTCTGTTATTCTCCTGAAAAACAGCCTGAGATAAATACTGAACCATATCAGAAAAACCAATTAGCCTATAGTTCAGTATCTGCTGTCAGGGATGAATGTCATAACATCCAGTTTGACATTCAGTAAGTCTTGTATTGAATGACTGTCATAACAGAATAGAAAATCAGCCTGCTGTTAGTTTCCTGAAAATCAGCCTGAGATAAATAACAGAAAAACTAACTGGCCTGTCAGGAATGAATGTCATAACATTCAGTTTGACATTCAGAGAATGCTGTCATGAATGACTGTCATAACAGAACAGAAAATCAACCTGAAATAAATACTGAACTATAACAGAAAAACTGATTAGTCTATAATTCAGTATCTACTGTCATGGATGAATGTCATAACATCCAGTTTGACATTCAGTAAATCCTGTATTAGCTAATCCTGCAGCATACTACTTAAGCATGTCATGACATCAGTCAAGACATCTAAGTACAGTAAGTGTTTTAACACAAAATACAGCCAATCAAAAACATCTACAAAATTGTTCGGATAAATTTAGGATAAATTTTTTTAGTAAAACGTAGGCCCAAACAAAATGAAAGTAGGAATATTGTGTCCGTCAGAGGTATAATAATTACAAAGCAGTTTCTGCATCCGAGATTGATAACAACATAGACACATGCTCCCTCCGTTCCTTTTTAAGTGTCACTTTCTTAATAAATTTTTGTTTCTTTTTAATTGTCACTTACAGAATTCAAGGTAATATTAAATGCATTTTTGTCAAAATTACCCCTATGCAATTATTACAGAGAGAGAAAAAGTAAAATGAATGTAGGATATTATTAAGGGTATTATAGGTAAAATGAGAATTATTGTTTAAAAAGTAACAATAATGATTAACTTTCTTGATATGTGTAAAAAGTCAAAAAATGACACTTAAAAAAGAACGGAGGGAGTATCTCTATCTCAAGAATTGAAAATAATATGGGCTTTTAATAAGAATGTGAATCTTAGTAAGGTTTTCCAATAGATATACCACTACTAAAACCATTATTTGCCTACCAACGGTTCATTGATTCAAAATGTATTTTAATATTTATATGGAGATGCATCTCAGAATTTTTTATGTATATATTTAATGTATTTTGCATCTCAGAATTTTTTATGTATATATTTAATGTATTTTAGAACCCGTATATAAACCACACAACTCCTAGATCCTGTCTTGGACTCAACCATTTTATTTCGGCCTTAAATTTTTCAAAAACCCCAAACACTTTAAAGGTACTCGACCCCATCTCTTATGATCAATCCTCATCTTTATCATATACATTTTTCTCTAGCTTTTCTGATGTTCTTAGTTTTATTTTATCATATATGACTAAATCTAGTTAAGCTTATAGTGAATCCCATGGAATAACTTTTTCTAATGAAATTGTATGATTCCTTACTTTTTCAATTATATTTATCATATGCTTAACCTCCATAAATATTGACCACCAAATAAATAATGTTTTCGCAACTAAAATACCATTAGTATTACCTAATCAATACTCGAAAAGAAATTAATTAATATATTTGGTCCATGTATAAATAGGATTGGAGTTAGTATTGACTAAAGTGATAATATTTACAACCTTCCTAGAAGAAACTCATCAACTCGGTATTACAAAGTATTAAAATGAAACATGAGAAAACAATATAGTGTATTCATTCATCAAATTATAGTTAAGATGACAATAGAGACGACTGGAAATCTTACCAGAAAACAATATAAATACAACTTTATAGATTTGTTCTTTATTTCATAATTAAAAAAAAAAAAGAGAAAAAAATGCCTCTATTGCAGTATCTAAGTTTAGATTACCTATTGAGTAAAAATAAATTAGAATATCGACTGAAAGATTAATCAGAATACAAGAACTAAAAAGACTCGTTGTAAGCTTCATTAAAACACACCAATCTCCACCTTAATCATAAGCTTCAAAAGCATGAACTTGCAGATAACTTCACAATACAAGAGTAGCAGAAATACAATGACAGAGCTAAATATTGCCAATATCAAACCTTTTTCATCATTAAAAGAATCTACTATTCTTTATTCTTCCATGTTTAAAAGAATCTTAAGATTGTATAAGCATCTATTCCAATTAGGCAATAGAATCACAAGGAAAAGGGAAAAACAAAGAAAACATGCCATCAAAAAGTTCCAACCATGGTTTTAATTATTGTCCGCGTCTCCGCAACCACAATTACGGCCGCAATATTGCTGATGTGGTAGCCTCCACAACCACATCGAATCGCAATTTTGCAGTGTGGTTTAAAATCACACCTCCAGCCACATTAGGAACCGCATCAGGCAATTTCACTCGTGTTATTTTCATCAAAACTCAAAATTTCACAACCTCAAAACTCAATTTACTTATAATGTAATGAAAAATCATAATATGGAGTTCTTTTCAAATGTGTGTTTCAAACAACTCCCAATGAAAACTCACACTGCAACGACCGCAATGTAATCGCAGCAATGACCGCAGTCGCAACACCCGCAACTGCATCTCCGATCACAACTTAAAACCATGGTTGGTTCCAACTTCCAACCGCAAAAGTAAAGACGGCGCGATGCCAATTCACTATTAATCACATGAGATATACAACAACAACAAAAAAACCTCTTACATGGGTACATTTCTTTCTATTCACAATTTCAAGCCACAAAACATGAAAACATATAAAGTCAAGAAAAAATAACTACCAGGGTTTTAAATAAAGGTCTGGGACCACAATTCCAGCTGCAAAAATCTATTTTATATGTTTTCGAAACTGTAATGTGATCGCCGCAACCGCTATTTAAAACCCGGCTACTTACTTCTTCTACACATTACACACATATACATAACTAATACTATACATTACACATACATGATACATACATATATACATTCATACTTACATAGGTTGAAGATGGATCTTATCACAAGATGCAATGAATCATGATCATGGAAACCC
This sequence comes from Lathyrus oleraceus, assembly GCF_024323335.1. NCBI lineage: Eukaryota > Viridiplantae > Streptophyta > Magnoliopsida > Fabales > Fabaceae > Lathyrus > Lathyrus oleraceus. Next base: position 496,369,957 of record NC_066581.1, read on the forward strand.
TTTTCGAAGTTTCTGAATTGCAGTATACATCTTCCTTCTTGAACCAACAGCACTAATTCCCATATCCTTGAGATCTTCCAATGTCAACATGGGAAGTAACTCATCATCCACCTCATGAATCTCAAACATTGGAGCATACCTACTCAACCCTAAATCAAATAACCAGCACCAAACTCCTTCGTTTTTTCTTTGTTCCCTTGATTCTGATTCAACACCTTCATTTTCCGAAACCCTAATTCTGTTATCGTTGTGAAGATTTGCGTGCCAGTAATCGTTCCCGTTCCCATTCCCGTTCCCGTTCGCATCTACAGAATGTGCAGGACTATTTCGATCAAGATCGTGATCATGATCGAGATTTTTGACTTTTTTGCATCCGTTCTCGACGATCGGTTTCGGAGCATAATCCGACCTCAACCGTTTCGTTGAGCCTCGTTTTGCTTTACCTCTTCGGTCGTTACCGAAATCGATGATTTCATTCGCGCGATTCGTCACTGTTCGGGCTTTGGATGTTCTGGAAGATTCCTTTGAAAGTCGCCAGCTCCACGGCGGATGGTTATGGAGGCGTGAGATGCCGTGTTGGTCGCCGATTTCGCCTAAGCGGACGCTCGGACGACGTCGCCGTTTCGGAGCTAACGTGGGAGGAAGGGTGATATTGGCGTTTGGTTGTGCTGTTGTTGCCGGTACGGTTTCAGGTAAGGATGTGATTGGAGGCTCAGGCGGCGGTGGGTGTGTTTCGGGTATAGCCGCCATGACGGTTAGAGTGGGAGTAGCGGTATGCGCAGGATAAGGATGACGGGAAATTTTCCGGTACGGTAGCGGTGTAACAGTTCAATGCACCTCCTAATTTTTCACAGTTGGATGGGTGGGATCATACTTGGTTAGAGAAAATAGAAGACTTGGGACACTTCTCTACTATTAATTTTGACTACCATTCATCTAATATTTTAACCCTTATTAAATCTTATTAGACTCCTATTTTCAAGTTTGTAATTGTGATTTTCATTTTAAATATCATGTATTTATTTATAATATAAGAAAATTCTCTATAGCCTATTTTCTATAAATCTGATATCTCATTAAAATGAGGGTAATTTTGGTCCAACTATTATTTTTTACAACTAATGATGTCACATTGTTATATTCCAACTACATACTTATTGTTTATGTTTCCGATGATTAGATTGTATTCTATTGATGATGTCATATGGCTTTATTACAATTCTTTTCTTTTCAAAATTTAACTTTAGGTCACTTATCCTCTTTCTTTTCTCCCTTTATGCTTACCTGCTTACCATTTCTGACTCTTATCTTTCTTCTCTTTGTCTTCTTTCTCTTTCTTTTCTCTCTCTTCTTCCTTTCTTCTCAATATTCTCTCTCTCTCTCTCTCTCTCTCTCTCTCTCTCTTATAAATCGTAATGATGATTTTCCAAAAAAATAAATCCAAAATTGTTATCAACAATATCGATTTCGAAGCCCTAACCGAAGTGATTGCAAATTTTATAGTTTTGTATAGATTTGCCTCTAGCATTTTGATTTTTAGGTTTTTTGTTCTATCTTCTTGTGTTGCTTCCTGCTCAGAGTTGCATTGATATGTTGTTGTTGTTTCGTGCTCAAATATGAAAATCCATATTAGATAAAGATTTTCAATTAGATATCTTTTTTAACACTGTTTACAATTACATGTTTGAAGTCTAGGCTTGATATGTTTTTTGTATTTTGTTTTTGATGTCACTGATAACAATATGTAATGTGTCTTCTTCACATAACGTTTATGCTCGAACTTTGAAATAACCTCTACTTTTATTTTAAATAATCACAATTTTACAACATGACATGACCATGTTCATGAATAATGTTGTTTTCTTTGTACGATTCAACTAATATTTGTAAAGTTTTACTCAATCTCATACTATTTTCTTTTTACAGCATCAAAGTTGGTGTACCATATGAAGTTGGATGTGTTGAGGTTCTTGGTATCCATACAAAAATATGAAGCTTTCAGAAGATGTGAGATTGAATCTTCCCCCGTTAGTTGTGTTTTGATTTGGACATTATGTGGTCTAATTATTTGACATTATGTAATCTGATTTTTTATTCTTCTGTTTAATCTACATGTTGATTTAGAAAAGATTGCTAAGGAAACCCATAGTTATGTTGGTGCTGAATCAGCTTCTGGTTTTCATATAATTTCTCTCTTTTGCAGAATGTTCAATATCCAGTGGAACACCCTGAGAAATTCGAGAAGTTTGGAATGTCACCTTCCAAAGAAGTTATGTTTTATGGTCCTCCTGGTTGTGGTAAAACCCTTTTGGCCGAAGTGATTGCCATACTGAGTTGTCATTAGATCATCTGATAGTTTTTTGGACTCTAAAAATTTGTTGTGCCTTTAATAGAGTATACAAAAATATAATAAATTGACCAATTGGTGTGCCTATAAACGGAAACAACTTTGCTACTGATCCAAATATTGAATAATAGATATTTATCAATCGTATTTTTCAAATATGTGAAAAAGATTAAGGGAACTTAATAAAAAAGATAGAGTAGATATTTAAAAATTATCTTCTCTCTTATAAAATAATGTCTTATTTGTAAAAAAAAACGATAATTGGTCTAATATAAGTTTCAATATTTTTTCATTTTAATCATATTATTCTTGATATTGTTATTTAACTTTCATCTTCTACATTTATTACTATTTCAACTTAAATTTACTATTATTTTAAGTTTTTATCTTTTTTCAACTTTCAATTTTTATGACAGCTTGCAAACAAATGCGCGTTCAAAACCATATCCCACCCAAAAACGAATCTTGTGCGTAGGTGTAAGACCCTAATTTTGACCCTAAGATCCCTCATGGCATCATGTTATTGCACAAGTGCATTGCCTCAAGGATCATAGCATGTTTGGCTCCTTAACCCTAGGGTTGGGACTTGTTTGAGTGATTTGAGATCACCAAGCATACTTGCATTGTATGTTATTGCTTTTCTTATTTGATTACTAACTAAAAGCACAAAAATATGTCACTAACTCTTTTTGTTTTGAAACTCAAGCGATCATGTGCTCCACAATGCTCCTAGGAGGCTCCTAAGCCTAATGCAATGGCTAGATGAAGATGAGAAAAAGCATGGCAATGGTCCACAAAGTTCCTAATCATCATAGATGTCTCCTAATTATATCAATTTGCCAATTTGATCAAGATAACCCAAAGGGCTTGAAGATTGTTTCCCAAGGAAACCCTAATTTCACAATGCTTTGATTGTGCCTTGCCCATGAAGCAATCTCAACCTATGATCAAATTTAACCAAGGAAAGTTCTTTCATTTATCATTTTATGCATATATGAGCCTATTTGAGGCCCCTCAATCACTTATTCATCAAGATTGGAAGTTTGACTTTGAAAAGTTGACCAGTCAAGTCATCTGACTAAGTTGAGGTTCAGTGAGCTATAATTTTTGATGTGTTTGTGAAATGAAGATGACCCCAAAATAAAAAATGTTCCTAAAAATTATATGAACAACTTTCATGTTCATCAAAAAATGGGGATACGACTTCAAAGCGAAGCGCGATCGCACGCTCGCAATGATGGACTGAACAGAGTCGCCACCGAACTTTATTTATTCCTAAAAAGGAAAGGGGAAATATCGATAAATCCCAAGAAACAAAACGACAATGATTATGGTCGTCGCAACCAAATCAGGGTTCGGGAGTCGATTACGCAAGGGGAAGGTATTAGCACCCCTCACGTTCGTTGTACTCAACGGGAACCATTAGGTCAGTTGTGTGCATTAATTGTTAGTTGAAATGTTAGGCTTTTCAAGTTATTAAGTAGGAAAGAATAGAAGAGAGGAGAATATTTTTGGATTTTTGGACGAAGGAATAAACCTAAGTTTTTTATTAGTGGGCCTGACAAGATTTATAAATCCTGCTCCTACGTATCTCAAAAGAGAAATCAAGGCTTACAAAGTTCTGGGTAGAAAAATGTTTGTTTGTTGGTCGATTTTAGCGAAAGCTATACTGTATTAATCGACGAAAACATTGGTTTACCCAAAACAGATGAGGAGTGGACGCATACCACACATCGAACGGATTTATAAATCTACATTCGGAAAAGCGTCATTTATCTCTACTCAACAATTGTGGCCGAAATATTGTTTTGCATCACCTTAAGACAATATGTCTTTCATTTATGAAAAAAGGTTTTGATTAGTCGCACGGCGGCGAGAAAAGAGTTTGATTGGTTGGATGTATTTTGAGTGATGGCGAGAACTTGGATGAGCGAGATATACATCTCGAATCCTAGCCTCAGGAGTGCACGGTATACACCATATTCCATTTCCATCTTTATTGAAAGAGGTTAAGATAGGAATTAAGTATTTTTGGAATTTGATTGAGAAAGGGTTTGAAGAAACCGCATTGACAATTTTAGACAATGGCGAGAACTTGGATGAGCGAGATATACATCTCGAATCCTAGCCTCAGGAGTGCATGGTATACACCACGTTCCACTTCCATCTTATTGAAAAGGTCTTAACTATGAATTAATATTTTTTGAGTTTTTATTGGAAAAAATGGCTTGACGTGGAATCAAGCATTTGATGAAAGTTTGAAAGAAATGGAATAGAATAGGAGGGAGAAATGAATTGATTTGCTTATTGAGAAAATACTCGATGTTGGATCGAGTCATTATTTTTGATCTTTTTTTGAACTGGTTGATTTTATTCTTGTGTTAGTATCTAACTAAACAGTCAAACAAATAAAGAAATAAAACAGTACAAAATTATTACACATCGGGGAAGTGGGGGTACATTTTGTCAAATGGGGATTCAAAATCATGAAATAATTAAATCGGGCCCAAACAACAAATGATGCAAAGTATGAGTGTAAGTGCAAGGGAACCGGCTCATTGTAAGAAAGCCCAAGAGTAAGCTATGTGAGGTTGATGGCGATGCTTAAAAAGCAATCGACTTACAAGGGTATGGAAATGGGCTCGACATTGAATCGAGAAAAAATGATTTTTAATAGTTTAAAGCGGTTTTGAATGGATGATGAAATTAAAAGAAAACAAATTTGTGTTATTAAACAATAATGAAACCATGAGTATAGGAGAAATTATAATAAAACATAAACATAAAAAATGAATGCTAAAAGAAATAAAATGCTACATATAGGTATCAAACCCACTCCACTAAAGACCATGAAACTACCCCCTCTCCACTAGACCAATTATGATTAGTTATCATTTAAATAACAACTTAAATATATAAACCATACTAGATTGGAACCAAAAAAAAAAAGAAACTAAAATAATAATAATAATAATAAAGGTCTGTTGGATTACCAAAAAAAAACCCAGCCGCCTGGTTGTTGGGTTTCCAAAGAGAAATTAAAAGGTGCACTAAACAACATTACCAATAATTAAAATTAATACCAAGGAATACCAAAGGTAAATGGTCTTTAATCATATTTTAAATGCTATTTTCTTAAAAGTAAATAAAAGAAATTTGGGAACAGAAACATTCTTTGAAACACTCAAAGTTCATTCACGAAGACTCTCTCCTGTTTCCTCATTCTCATCAAATCTCTCTCTCGCTCTCAACTTCACGTTTCTCTCACAATCTCACTCACACCAAACCCCTCTCTCAATCGCGTCTCTCTCAATCTCGTTCCCAATCGCTCACATCTCACTCAATCATGCAAGAATCCATGGCTGAAACAAAAAAAAAGCTCACCTTCGGCGGTGACGACGGCAACGATGAAGCTCAAACCTCACTCCTCCGCCTCTTCAAAACAGGTTTGTTTTTGATTCCGGGATTAGGGTTTTCTTGTGGTGTTTTTGTTCTGCCTCCCAATTTTTTCGCCCCCCTCACTGATTCCTCTTTCTCTATTTATGTTTCCCAAATTAGGGTTTCGATTTGGTATCCAAGGATTCAATAAAGAGACTTCCTGGAAGTGCTTTTTGTGCTCAGAATCGGGTTGTCCTGTTTGATGCTATAATCTGGAAACGGTAACCTGAGCATGTGCTTTCTCTTTATATTTTGTCTTAATGCTGTTTTGGGTATTTTTCTGAAATTTTAACGCTTGGTGTCATACGGTGAACTGACTTTGTGTGTTTTTGCTTTGGAAAGCAAATGTCACGGTTAGCAAGAGTCGCCACCGACTTTTCTTTTATCCAATAAGGAAAGGTGGAAAAGAACAGGAAAGACCTTAATCAGATTTTGGGTTCGGGAGGTACATTATACAAAGGGAAGGTGTTAGCACCCTTTGTATCCATGGTTATCCATGGGCTCTTAATTGCTTGATCACTTATATTATTTTTCTTGTCTGAAAAAGTGTTCGTGAATTGTTTAGAAAATGTTTTGAAAAAGAGATTTTAACTTTGTAATGATTCTTGTATGAATGTATACAAAGTGGTTATCTCGTTCAGTTTTGAAAGTTGTTTAGAAAAATATAACTCGGTAATGATTCTAGTATGAATGTATACCAAGTGGTGATTTTCTAGTATTTGTGAAGTGTGAAAAGTATTTTTAAATTATGAGTAAGCAATTAAGAGTTATACCTACCCAAGGTCTTTATGGGCATTTCCTATCCTTATGAGGGTAAAACTGTCCTTACTATTGAGAAGTAAGTAATTTTAGCCTTTGGATGTAAAAGGGTCATCGTAGGGTCGTCGATTGGTCATTGAAGGCAACAGTTGTAAGGATACCTTAGCATTCGAAGGGACGATCATCATTTAACCGTAGGCTACACCGAAGGGTCATCGAGGGACGAAAATCATATATTCGAGGCAACATCCGAGGGACTATGATTTATTTTATGATGATTTAATCGAAGGGTCATTGCTAAGCGTATCCCTACATTCGCGGGACATGACCGTTATACCGTAGGGCAACGAAGAGAGGTCCAAGATCACATATTCAAATGCCGTATTTTACAATCAATTAGATAATTAGGAGGAACCCCCCCACATTAAAATTAATACATTAAGATCAATTAAGTAATTTAGGGTGAATCTCCACAAGGGTCTCCCACAAATAAAGTGGAAGACCTAAACAACAATCTTTTCCTGGGGTGTGTGAACCTGTTGCAGCTGAATTGTAACACTGAACTGGCAGATCGCTTTTGGTATCGGGTGGAGTTGGACGGCGGTGACTTCGGTGCGGATGAGCGGCCGTCAGGGTTTCTTTACTTCGACCTCTTTGGGCTAGTCTTTAGGGTTTCTATGTCAGGGTTTCCGTCCGTCGTCGTCTGTTTTTCGTCCTCCCTTTTTCTGACTGAAGCTTGGCTATTTATAATGCTCTTGTTGTGACCTAATGGGCTCAGAATGAAGCCCAGAAATTCTGATATTCGCAAGCTTCGCTAGGCGAGTATTGTAGCGAAGAGTTCGCTAGGCGAAGGTTTTGCTCGCCTAGCGAGCATGACAGTTTGGGCCATTTTCTGGATTGGGTCTGTTGTGAGCCGGGCTTTTGTTCCTTTAAGGTCAGTGCCTTGCGGAATAAGTTGGAGTGCTTCGAGAAATGTTTTGCAAGATTAATGGGCAACTTTTGGGGTATGACAGCTGCCCCTGTTCAATATTCTTGAACCGAGAGAGTGAGGATGGCAAGTATGCCATTCGTGGTCTGGAGGTGGAATATTATTGGACACTAGAATGCCCCAAAAATTTGCCCTTGTCAACTAGTCTTGATGGAGATGGGCTTAAAGATGCCATCCAGGAAGTTTGATGATGAGAGTTTCAGATTGCGTCGTACGTTAGACGATATCTGAAGACATGGGTGTCATACCGGGTCGTACGCTAAACCGTATAGTGAGTCCTCCATTATGCTGTCGACTTCGCTGGGGAGTCAGAGTGTGTTATGCGCTGCTGGGGATAAGGGATCAGAATGGATCGTACGCTAGATCGTATCTGAGTTGCAAGATGAGCCGTCCATTAGGCTGTATCTGAGGATGAAAGGGTCAGAATGGATCGTACGCTAGATCGTGTCTGAGTAGCAGAATGAGTTGTCCATCAGGCCAGTGACTCCGCTGGGGGATGAAATACCAGACTGGATCGTACGCTAGACTGTATCCGAGCTGCAGAATGGGCCGTCCATTAGGCAGTCTCTGAGAGGGGTAGTCGTATGCTAGGCTACACGTCAGAATGTACCGTACACTAGGTAGCATCTGAGGAGCTGAAGGTCTAACTGGGTCGTACATTAGACCGTATTTGAGCAGAATGAGCCGTCCGTTAGGCTGAATCTGATGATGAAAGGGGTAGTCATACGCTAGACTACACTTCATAAATGTACCGTACGCTAGGTAGCATCTGAGGACTTGAAGGTCTAACTGGGTCGTACATTAGACCGTATTTGAGTAGTTGAAGGTCAGAATGGATCGCACGTTAGATCGTATCTGAGTTAAAGGCGTCATATGTTGAGCTGAATCAGAATGAACCGTACGTTAGGCTGAATCCGAATGAGCCGTACGTTAGGCTATATCCGATGATATTTGTATATGTTGTATTTGCAATAAATGTCTGGGATGGGCTTATAGATGCCATCGTTAGGAGGATGTCAGAATGAATGTTGACATGGAGTATATCTGAAAGATGTAGTTAAATCTGGAATGTAATTGATAAAGATGTCCGTCTGAATGGATCTTTACTTTGACTGTATCAGGAGGATAATTAACCTGAAAAACAAAGTTAGTCTTGTGCCAATTCATGATGCATGAGATATTTTATGTTTACAATGTATGCATGCGGATGCTGTGAAATGATGTAATGAATGAGTTATGCGTCTGAAATAAATGCGAACATTGTATGCATGTATATGATGCGAAATGATGCATGAATGGATTATGTGTCTGAAACTTTTGCCGGGGAAAAATAAATCCCCATATTCTGGTTGGAGATATTTGTATCGATGACCCTTTCTCAGCTGGGGGTACTTGATTTCTGTCTGATGGTGGAAATACTCAACGGAGCCCGGCTGGGGATAGAAGAGATGACCAGTCTGTCTGGTGATGCCGACCTCTTCAGGAAATAGCTAGTTTTTGTTGGGGAACAGGATTTGTAACCGGACTTGTTGGAAAGCATGGTTAGACCTTATCTTCGACCCTAAAGTCTTTCAGTAACTGTTATTGCTATTTGTCGCATCCGCGAAAAAACAACCGGCACGCTGAAACAAAAACACAACACAGAGCCGCCACTGTGCGTTATTTATCCCAAAATAGGGAAAGGAAACGCTCAGAGAAACCTGGAAAGGAAAAGGTCTCGCGACCAAAGAGAAAGGGTAAGGGAGTCGGTTACGCAAGGGGAAGGTATTAGCACCCCTCACGTCCGTCGTACTCGACGGGATCCACGCTCTAAGAAAAGAAAAGGTTGCTAAAACATCACACACACACACAAGGACACAGGTGGGGTTAAGGGGAAAAGAGCTCGATAAGACATCGCATCTTATGCCTACGTATCTCGTCTGGAACGAGAATCAGAGCTGCCGTAGTTCGGCTCACGCACGCCAAACAAGCAAATAAACACACCGGCAAACATGGAGCCTGAATTCCAATCACTGGGCTTACATCAGCATCCGAACCAAAACACACACAAGAGGGCAAACGTGGAGCCCGACCGCCAATCACTGGACTTACGTCGGCATCCGAACCAAACACGCACAAGAAGATAACAAGCAAACACACACAAAAGAAAAAAAAGTGCCCGGAGAGACCTCGCACGGTCTCCTGCCTACATACCTCGTCTGGCACGAGGATCAGGGCGATGTAGTTCCCCCTCAAGGGAAAGAAAATCTAGCCAGAAACCAAGGGAAGACACACTACCTGGGAGCTGGACTCGAGCCTAGTGTTGTCATGCATCATTACCCTATGTTCAGGTTTTTACCTACTTGCACAACTGCAAGCTAATCCTATCCAGGAAAACAAGCATACAAGCATACAAGCAAACAGAGCAAACAAATATTCATAAAGCACACACTATAACCAGTCAAGTGAGGCTCAAACAATGGGTTTGACTGCCGAAGCAAGTCATCTGTACATGGGTAGTATTCGCTCTTAACCTTGCCATTACGAGGCTAAGGTGAAGCAGATGAAAGGTGAAGTGAGGATGAGACCTCACAGCTCTTATCCCTGGCCAGGGAGAGCTTTAGACAAAGGAGCGTGGGTCCAGAATGGAGGGACCCTTCTACGCTCAAAGACTCTGACTCGATTGTGCAACAGCACAAGATCTTGGGTTGGTGTCCCAATGCATCAACACACAGCCGTGTGAGCAGAGGGACGACTCACAGAATAGTGGGGGATAGATTGCATATCCCTTTGATCCACCAATTGCCTCATAGAGGTCTTTACCTGCTTGGCACAAATGTAAACAACCACAAACATCGCCTCTTAAGGAGGACTTCAGACAGTTGCCTGGCCAAGTAACAGGCCAGGTCTTCCAGACTACATGAAGAATAGAAGTCCTACCTCAAGTGGTTTAAAAAACCAAGCAGCAGCAAGCAAGTTCTTAAAGAACTGTAAGCGACTAAATGTACATGAAATCAATCAAGTATCATCAGTACTCAGACAAACAACCATAAACAGCAAATGTTAATCAGTCAGACTATACAGATTAAGCAACACAGGTTAATGCACATAAGTGCAAACTATAAGCTCAAGCTCAAGCTTCACAACCTACAAAACAAAGTCAAATTAGTTCAAAACATCCAACAATCCCAATTTAATTGACTTGAATCATTCTCCTTAAGCATTGTGCATTTCATCCTGAAAAGTCAATCCAAATGTGAGAAACTAGACCACTAGGCCAAGCCTAGGGTCCAAAAGGGAGAAAAAATTCTAAACAGCAAGGGATTCTCAACCAAAACCAAATTAGTGCAAATAGAAAGCAAATGCAATTGATCCCATGCTCATATCATTCACCATATTCATTTCATGACCAAAACATCACAAACTAGGTTAAATGCAACATCCAATGTCCAAACAGAATAACTTCAATCAAAAGCATACCAAAACAATTCCAAAAATCCTCAAATAATTCACACCTAAACAGGACCTATTCAAGGTATAGCATGTCAATTTTCAGCTCAATTGGACAAAATAAACTAGGTCAATGAAAATCAAGAAATACAGACACAATTATTCAAGCCAATTCATAGCATCAACACATGCATTCACTTCAAAAATTCATAAATCAATGAAATCAATTAAGAAATGAATGGGACCAAAACAGGGATGTCCTACAATGTGTCTACAACCAGCATACCAAATTTCACATTCATCCAAAACCATATGAGAATTTCACACAAGATATACAAACATGTGTCATATAAGCTTGCACAATGAACCAACAGAGAAGAAAAATATCAATCAAATTGAAAATGCCATAGAAAAATCCAGAAAAATTCACATAACATTTCAACATATCAATAATCATCCATGCAAAATTTCAATTCAATCCAACAATCATAGATCATGCAAATAAATTCAGAAAGTGGACCTAGCTAGGTGTGACACAAATTGTCACACCTAGATTCAAAAAATCATAGTTCACTCCTCAGGTATCCAAAAATCACAAACTTTATATGTAAATCACCATCAACATGTCCAGAATGAGCACAAAAAATTTCAGGAATTTCTTTAAATGTATGAGCATTTCACATTGAAAATGGCAAAACATGTAAAAAATACACACAAGTCAAAGTTCAATAGGCCAGGTCAACATTTTATCATGCACAACTTATGAAACCATGCCTATAAAAAACTAGAGGGAATTTGGGAGCTATCAAAAAAATCCTCACTATTTTTGGACTTGTAATTATGCTTTTATGAATTTTTAAAGATTGAATGAATTGTTAAATAATTATTCAAGTGTTTTATTTGAATTAAAATGTTTTAATTAAGTCCAGTGGCAGAACCGTAAATAAGCCTGGCCGGTCCAAAACGCTGCGCTCCATTAAAGGAGCTGGCAGCACGCGATTGGTCAGATCAAGGCGGCAAACACAATTCGAAATTGGCCTTGCGAACGAACGAATCAAACGATCCTTTTTTCCAGAATTCTTTTTCTTCTTCGCACGGCATGTGTTCTTCAACGGCAGCATCGGTTTCAAGCTTTTCTCAACCAAAACTCACAAACCGTACATCATTCTCTCCGTCTCTTAACGTACATCACTAATATGCTAACGATTTTCCCTAAATCTCACCATACCTCACGAATCGAGCAGGAAAAGTAATGAACAGCAAACTTAAAATCTAAATATCTTCTTCAATACTTAATCAAAATCAAAACCACGAGTATCACAATGATCTACACTGAACACACTACAAAACACATATCTCAATTTAATCAATAACGAAATTCGAATTGGCACCTTAAATTGAAGACAGTGTTGAATTTTGATGTTACAGGGCGTGGCTGGCAAAAACAGATGAAGCACGAAGCTCAGGAAGATGATTGGAATGCTTAGCTTGATCCAATGTTGATCCAAGTGCAAGAAATTTCAATTCACCATGGATGCACACACTTTGAACAGTCACGAACCTTGATCTTTTTGGCCATGGATTGATGCAACAGTTGGAGAAGAAGATGATTGGAGCACGAAGCAAAAAGAATTTTGCACTTTGATGAAGAATTGAGAAAGCTTGGATCAAAAATGTGATGAAGGTTTTTGATGAATTTGGGAGAAAATGGAGGGAAAAACAGTTAGGTTCTTGAGATTTGTGATTCTGATCAAAATTCTGTTACAATTAGTGATATATACTCCAGCTCTAATCACCTCATTAATCACCAATTAGCCAAAACACATGTAATTAGCAAAAATGCATTTTACTAAGCAAGGGCAAAATGGACTTTTCATATAGGCCCTGTGACAGCTGTATGACAGCTCACACACTCTCCAAATTCCATTTGTGATGAGTTGGCGTTGGTCTCATGGTCATTGGACTTGTAATTCTCATTTTCACCATGTCATGCCACAAAATGCATTTTAAGTGCAAGTTTAAAAATGGCCTAACCAAATATTGGACCTTGGAAGTTTATGACCATTCAAACCATCTCTAATTGGCATTTGTGAGGTGTTGCAAAAATCCCCATTCCAAAATTCTCATTATTTCTCAACTTGGACCATTTTGCCCTTGGATTTTTAATTGTGCACTTGAAAAATGACCTTTTGCATTGACCATTTTTGATGAATTCCAATTATGCACCATGAAAGTACATGTTAAATGGATTTTTCTCATAAAAAGATCACTCAATTTGGACACTCCATGTGGAAGTTATGCCACTTTGATTATGGGTCATTTTTGAAATTGAATGGACCATAACTTGCCAACCATACATGGGAATTTCAAGTTCTTGGACTTTTTGGAAATGTGAGACCAAGATCTACAACTTTCATGTTGAACAAATTTTCATTTGAAGCTTCCTTGGACATGTAATTTTGAGGTCAAAACTTTCCATTTTTGGAAACTTCCATTACAAGTCACTTTCTATTTTTGGCAATTTTTGTTCTGACTTTATTTTCTCCATTCTTGAGCTTTGACATGTCAAATAACACTTGTTTAAACATGAATGAAGTGTATCCAACTCATTTCCACCTCCAAATCCATAAAATCAAGCACAGTTGACCACAGTTGACTTTTTCAACTGATAGATGAATTTGGCAATGCACTGATCAATCTGAGCCCCAATCTTCTGATGAAATGGCTCAAGGGTGAAACCCTAGCCTCCATAAGCTCAATACAATCATGAAATGATCCCCATATCCATCATAGACCCCATCTCCTAGCCATGCCCTGATTGGCCCAATACAACTGATTAGGGTTGACCAGTGGTCAAAACCATAATCTCAAGGAAGATGCTTCAACACTTGATAATGACAAACCATGATGATGATGTATCCTTGCAAACAAGATGAAGACCAATATCTTTTAAGAATCATGAAACCCTAATTTGGACCTCCACATCCTCAGATGATTGCTGACCAGTCCAATGAAACCCTAGCTTGCACTTTGACTTCCTCATCTTCTGACCAAGACTTGAGAGAATGACTTGCACCATGTAACCACATGATATGCAATATGCAATGCCTAATGACCTAACAATGATATGTAATATGTTATGCTAGTCCCAAGAGAGGAGGGCAAATTTTGAGGTGTTACACTATTTCATGCATGTTTTTTCGGTAAACATCAATCATATTCAAATGCATATATCAATTCAAATTAAATCAATGGACGTTTATGCAAACAAAACAGAGAAAGTAAAACAAAAGCATCTTTTTGGAAGATGAAATGGTATCGACTTTGAAAGAGGGTCTATAAACAGGCAATTTGAGTACAAGGAGACAGAAATCCTAGTAAGAGGAAGCCGTCCAGAAAACAAAGAGAAAGCTATGCAGAAAAAGTCCCATCGATTTTAATTCCACTACTGTCATTATGTCTTCAAGCCTCTCATCTCCTGCTGTCGGATAAAAGCGATTGGCTTGTTCAATCCCTTTGATTTGGGTGAAGCTGACCGAGAACGGGACATAGTCATACGCTTTAATCCCTAATTTTTGCCTGGACCGCCTTTTCAGGTTTTCAGTCCACCAGGATACCCCTTTTTGCCCAAGCCGCCTTTTCAGGTTTTCGACTTGCCGGGTGTACATGCGTAGTATTTTTTAACTATGTCTGTGTTCACGGGATGCGGGGATTCTTCGTCATCCATTGTAGCAAGTATCATGGCTCCACCAGAGAATACCTTCCTAACTACAAATGGCCCTTCGTATGTGGAAGTCCATTTGCCTCTAGAATCACCTTGTGGTAGAATGATACGCTTTATTACCAAGCCGCCACTTCGGAATTATGGTGTTTTATTTTGAACTGCGTGCAGAGTTCAGTAATCATCTTGTTGTTCAGATTAGCACCATTATCAGTGATAGCTCTTTCAGGAGACAACAGGTTTCTCAAATAGATCTTTGATAGAATCCATCTTAAGATGAAGCGGTATGATTCAACATATACTGTCTTAGTCGGCGAGCAACCCAGGCCAAAGCACAGCAAGCTTTCTCGAGCTGTGAATATCTTGTTTCACAGTCGGTACCTTTTTGCTAAGGTGGTATATTGCATGCTCTTTTCGACCAGACTCGTCATGTTGCCCCAACACACACCCTATTGAATTTTCTAACATGGTCAAATACATGATTAGAGGTCTTCCTTCAACTGGTGGCATCAGAATTGGAGGTTCTTGGAGATACTTCTTGATTTTGTCAAAAGCTTCTTGACATTCATCATTCCATATTATCTCTTGATTTTTCCTCAGTAATGTTCTTGTCTACTTCAGTGCCTAGATTCAGTTGATTCCTCATGCGGCTGTATAGTCTTTTCTTTTTGCAGTACCAGTCTGGCAAGTTCTCCAGGGACTTCACAATCTTCCTCACTCCCATCGTCGGTTTGGTAGATCGGATTTTCAAAGTCATAATGAACAGTAGCAGAGTTATTACCAACAGGATCCAGAGTGGATATGGATCGGCAAATTGTTACGTGAGTGTATGCAAGAAAACATAGCTTGTTTGAAAAAAATGACAGGAAAGATAAAGAGCGCAATATTTGAATGCAAAAAGTCCATTGATTTATTGAATATGAATATGCTTATGAAAATGACAAGACATTTAACCAAATTTGATACACTAAATAAGCAATAACAATTATTCCTGACTAAAGGAAATCGGGATAATGTCTTCAGCCTTCCAATTATTGAGTCTGTCACCAATTGTTGGGAAAATCCAGCTATCCAGGTTGCAATCGCTATCAGCATCTTCCACAGCATTGACAGTCTCGTCATGGTTAGGCAGAGGGGCAGCGATGTCATTAGGAGTCTCCGGAGGATCAGAGATAGCCGCCTGTATCTTTCCATTTCGAATGCCGCGTTCCACATGCTCACCTGTCAATATAAGTTCAGTGAAACCCGATGAGGAACTTCTCAATAGATGGCTGTAGAATGGGCCAGTCAGTGTGCTCATGAACATGTCCACTAATTCTCGATCAGTCATGGGGGGTTTGACTCTGCCAGCCAAATCTCTCCATTTTTGAGCATATTCTTTGAAGCTTTCTTTAGAGCCCATAGTCATATTCTGCAACTGTAGCCGAGTAGGCGCCAATTCAGAATTGTATTGGTAGTGCTTGTAGAAAGCTGTCGCTAAATCAGTCCAGGTGTGGATGTTAGAGCTCTCGAGCTGATAATACCATTCCAACTGTGTGCCGGACAGACTCTCTTGGAAGAAATAGATCCATAGTTTCCTATCAGTGGTATACGGCTGAATCTTTCTCACATAAGCTCTCAGATGCATCTGAGGACAAGATGCCCCATCGTATATAGTGAAAGTGGGGATCTTGAATTTGCGAGGAATGACCACATCGGAGACCAGACCCAAGCTTTCGAAATCCAGACCGGGCGCCTTCTGACCCTTCATAGCTAGCATGCGTTCTTCCAGCAACTTATATTTAGCATCTTTTGGAGAGTACAGTTCATTCTCGTAATCTTCATCGTCGTCCTCATGGTTGAAAGGATTAGCATTCTCATCTTCCGAATCATTTTCTGTTTCCTCTTCTTGATCCTTTGGAAGTCTAATCTTGACTCCCGCAGCCTGTCCTTTAAGCCTTCTTCCCGGGTTAATGTAACTCACAGGTTTCTGGTCTTTCTTCTCGAGCAAGAGAGCCTTCAGTTCCTCCTGCCCCTTGGATAAGTTCAAGATCATCTCCTGGAGTTGAGCATTTTGAGCATGGAGATCTTTGACAGTTTGTTCGAGGTCCATTTTTCTGTTTGGAGGAAAATCGTGAGAACATTGATCCCTTTAGAGTACCTGTTATGCAATGTGATGTTATGCTATGCAATGTATGAAATGTTTTCAATGTTTAAAGTCCTTGAAATGGTTAGTACAATGCCATGACGTTAGGATGTTATGATGTTATGATGTTATGATGTTATGCAAGTAACAAGCACAAGCAAGTCACACAATCATCATTCCTAAGTTTTAAGGCTGGCATGAGTTCCATAGGTAAGTACCCTCCCCACTGAAGTTTGGTTGGTTCAACCTGTCCTAGAATAGTAACCGGGTTCTAGAAGGATCTCAAATCATTGACCTTCCTTTAAGTCCACCTCAGTGCAACACCAAGTGGTTGACCGAAGCTTCCCTAAAGTCCAATCTCAAAGAGTGTAGTATCGAGTCTCAACCAACCCCAGTCGGAACCGAAGTCAGTTATCTCACTACTTTCTAATGGCTAGGATGAGTCGATTAGGGTTCTAAAGGTCTGGTTAATGTTTTGATGACACCACGCGGAAGCCAAATTTTTCCTCAAGTAAACATGAGGAACATCAGGACATCCAAAGTGTCACATTAACCGTAGCCATCATTTTGACCATTCCAGTATACGCCGGATAGTCACGATGATCTTTTGCTACTTACCTAAGGTACACTAGATCCGAGTGTAGGATCTTTCACTCAAGCATAAAATACCCAAGCAATCCCTTAAAAGTAAATCAGACAATTTGAATAAGTGATCTTGTTTTTTTTTTTTTTTTTTTTTTAAGGTAACCTCTCTTTTTAAGGGTCCCCAGCAGAGTCGCCAGTTCTGTCATACGGTGAACTGACTTTGTGTGTTTTTGCTTTGGAAAGCAAATGTCGCGGTTAGCAAGAGTCGCCACCGACTTTTCTTTTATCCAATAAGGAAAGGTGGAAAAGAACAGGAAAGACCTTAATCGGATTTTGGGTTCGGGAGGTACATTATACAAAGGGAAGGTGTTAGCACCCTTTGTATCTATGGTTATCCATGGGCTCTTAATTGCTTGATCACTTATATTATTTTTCTTGTCTGAAAAAGTGTTCGTGAATTGTTTAGAAAATGTTTTGAAAAAGAGATTTTAACTTTGTAATGATTCTTGTATGAATGTATACAAAGTGGTTATCTCGTTCAGTTTTGAAAGTTGTTTAGAAAAATATAACTCGGTAATGATTCTAGTATGAATGTATACCAAGTGGTGATTTTCTAGTATTTGTGAAGTGTGAAAAGTATTTTTAAATTATGAGTAAGCAATTAAGAGTTATACCTACCCAAGGTCTTTATGGGCATTTCCTATCCTTATGAGGGTAAAACTGTCCTTACTATTGAGAAGTAAGTAATTTTAGCCTTTGGATGTAAAAGGGTCATCGTAGGGTCGTCGATTGGTCATTGAAGGCAACAGTTGTAAGGATACCTTAGCATTCGAAGGGACGATCATCATTTAACCGTAGGCTACACCGAAGGGTCATCGAGGGATGAAAATCATATATTCGAGGCAACATCCGAGGGACTATGATTTATTTTATGATGATTTAATCGAAGGGTCATTGCTAAGCGTATCCCTACATTCGCGGGACATGACCGTTATACCGTAGGGCAACGAAGAGAGGTCCAAGATCACATATTCAAAGGCCGTATTTTACAATCAATTAGATAATTAGGAGGAACCCCCCCACATTAAAGTTAATACATTAAGATCAATTAAGCAATTTAGGGTGAATCTCCACAAGGGTCTCCCACAAATAAAGTGGAAGACCTAAACAGCAATCTTTTCCTGGGGTGTGTGAACCTGTTGCAGCTGAATTGTAACACTGAACTGGCAGATCGCTTTTGGTATCGGGTGGAGTTGGACGACGGTGACTTCGGTGCGGATGAGCGGCCGTCAGGGTTTCTTTACTTCGACCTCTCTGGGCTAGTCTTTAGGGTTTCTATGCCAGGGTTTCCGTCCGTCGTCGTCTGTTTTTCGTCCTCCCTTTTTCTGACTGAAGCTTGGCTATTTATAATGCTCTTGTTGTGACCTAATGGGCTCAGAATGAAGCCCAGAAATTCTGATATTCGCAAGCTTCGCTAGGCGAGTATTGTAGCGAAGAGTTCGCTAGGCGAAGGTTTTGCTCGCCTAGCGAGCATGACAGTTTGGGCCATTTTCTGGATTGGGTCTGTTGTGAGCCGGGCTTTTGTTCCTTTAAGGTCAGTGCCTTGCGGAATAAGTTGGAGTGCTTCGAGAAATGTTTTGCAAGATTAATGGGCAACTTTTGGGGTATGACACTTGGTAATTATTTTGTGTTACTGCAGTGAAAATTCTTGTAACCTGGAGGTTGTGGATGAGGTTGAGGCTCAACATAGGCCCGCTGGTATTGATCTTGGTTTGCTTCATGTTGCAGAACTACTCTGTTTGACTTTAATTTGAAATAGTTTGGTAGGCTGACATGATGTAGTCCAATTGTGGATTTTGCATTACAGGAGGTTCATGGAGCAATGGTGATGGATCAAACTGCTAGGTTCCTGGTGCATCGCTTGGCAGATTGATATGGTATGTTCATGGTTTGCTGGCTTACTATAGAAGATAATGTTCATTGCTCTTGCTGGCAAGTTTTGACACACTGTTACATTTCAGGTTTGATTTTGACAAGCTTGGCAATGATGATATTTCCTGCTACTTATGACCTTGGTTTGTAAAGCCTTTCTTGATTCTGTTATATTGTTAATGGTTGGTATGCTAACACACTCCAGGGAAGGTTTTCATGATGTGCTGCAAGGAAATTCCATGCTGACTTGGGAAGGTAGTAGCTAGCCCTTCTCAAATTAACCAATAGCTCATGCTCTTTGGATCATGGAAGCATCATTGGCCTGTTTCCAGTTGGTTTTGTAGGTTGTTGCAGGATGATGACAGGATGCAAGTGTAAGGCTTGTCATGGTAAGTTCAAGACCAAATCCAAGTGCATTCTTTTGTCCATTTGGTCAATGTATGTGTAGTATTTGATCGTATGACTATGATGAGTTGCTTCTGCAGCAGCTTGACAAGTAAGCTCTCGAGTTGGACATATGACAAGAACAAGAATTGGTGTCCGCTTTTGACCACAATCAATTGGCAGAGACTTCACAACAACTTCAATCGATGGAAGCAAAAAGGCAGCTGTTTCTGTACTTGTTGAACACTGCAATAATTTCCTTTCTGGTTTCTTCCAAGAATTTTCACCATTTGCTCTTCATTTCCTTGTTGTAACAAGAACACCATTTTCTTTATTTCAGGTACATGCTGAGCTGCTTCTTCTGCCACTGCAAGAGCCCTTTCTATAGCACATTTTGAGTTCTCTATGATGGATGATATTGTACTCTGAGTTGCATCCTTAATTTGCTTTTCAATCAGATGAGCTGCTTCAGCAGCAGTGGTTTCAACAGGTGAAATTCTGAGTTAAGCATCTTCTAGTATGTGAGAAGTTGCCTGCTGGAAAGCAAACTCCGCTAACTTTTCAACCTGCACTGCAATATCAACAGCATCTTGTTTGGCAAGGACCAGCTTAAATTACAGAGAGAACTTCTCTTCAACGGATTCCTCCAGATTTTCTCGAAAAAGATTTGGCAGACTCAAGCTCAGATATAGCTACTTCTTTGTCATGTACCAAGGCAACAATGTATTCCTGGTTTTTGTGCTACAGTGATCCTCCTTTTCTGAATATCATCAATTGGCTAATGATGATGCCGGTGCAATAACACATCACTGATCTCGCATGTTTTCTTTGTAGTGCAGTCATTGTCCTGATGCATTTCCTCCATAATTTTGTGGAATAGATTCAAAAAGCAATGGCAGCAGCTGTGAGTTCATTGATGATTCTAGCAACATTGAAATCGGCAATGACATCGGCATCCGTGGTGGCCTGTCTCTGAGGCTTCCTAATCAAAGATGTGGAGGTGTCTTAAAGTGATCAATTTTGATACAACCTTTGTAGGAAGCTCGATTTTTTCATTAGGTCTCAATGTTAGTGTTTGTAACAAAACTGCTTAAGGATTTGTAAAGACTTCCCAGTCCTTTACAGTTTGACAAGTTAAAATATCTTAAATGTTTCAATTTTCTAATTGATCTAGAAAACTTGCTTAAAGAACAATCCGTCAGCTTCAAGACACGCAAGTGTTTGAATTTTGAAATGATTGACAATTTATCCTCATTGAATTCTTCCTCATTGGAAGATAGTAAAATCAAAGTTCGCAGCCTACTTCCATCTAATGAGTCCAACAAATGAATTGCCTTGGATTCCAATGATACATGCATGAGTTTTTTGTACACGGCTTTTTATCTCACTGTCTAAGTAACAACAAACATTGCCAGCTACTTGCATTTCAAGATCATGCATTAAATCATGCATTTCGAAACTAACTATATCACAATCTTCACCCACTTTTGCATCTTGGCAAATGACCTCATCAAGAAAAACTTTACAAATTCTTCACCTGTGTCTTCCACGAGTTGCTTTTCATCCGAGCATCTTCCAATGAAAATATTGCATACTGCAACATTCATTATTAACCAGTGACTTGCTGAATCTTGCATGCTAATATTTGTATGAGGCACCATATTTTTAACAATGAGGGGAGATTGGTTATTAGACCTTTCAAAGACAGACAAATTGGATTCATGTACCAAGTGAGATGTACTATTTTGATTTAAAATGAGCTACGGATGGAAAATGGATCATGTTTGGTTATGAAATGGATATGGATTTTAGAAATAATCCGAGACTAATCAAAATGTCAATTAAAAAATTAAAAAAATCAAAAAAAAGCCAAATAAAACCAATTAAAATCAAATTAATCTATAAATTGTTAAAATTACTTTGATGTCAAATTCTAACATTTATTTGGAAATTAAAAATCAATTAGAATTTGAATCATTAGTAAAACACAATTAAGATTAAATGGAAATTTGGAATTAGACTTAATTTGAAATTAAAATTGAAAAAAAATAAAAAGTCAAATATTTAGAATCCATTTCATAATCAAAACGCCATGATAAAGAAAAACTAAATAATGACCAATGTTTAAAAAAATATGGATTTGGGAATGGATGATTGCCTTTGGTCATGAATGTATGCAAATGAACTTTAGGCCAAGTGCCTAATAAAAAATGAAAAAATGGAAAAAATTCAGGACCAAAATCGGGGTATGACAGTTGTCCCTATTTAAGCGTCTTCAACTAGAGAATATGAAGCAGGACACTCTTCATATGATCATAGTGGGAGATGGTTAAATACTAAGAAGACCCGGATTTTGATCCTGAATCCCTATGACATGATGTGATATGATATGATATGATATGATATGATATGATATGATATGATATGATATGATATGATATGATATGATATGATATGATATGATATGATATGATATGATATGATATGATATGATATGATATGATATGATATGCATGGATGCGTGATTTTTTTTTTAATTTTTATCTGCTAGGGATATGGTGGACCATTAACAGGAGATGCCACTAGACAGACCAATCTGTGGGGAATGCTGGTGGTCCACAGGGAGACAGACAAATGGTAAAAAAACAAACTCGCTGGGGAAGACAAATCTTGCTGGAGAGTCAGACACACCGGGGAGTACTCAAAGTGAAATTTGATAAACGGTACTTGGAATACAAGGGATTTCGGTAGTAAGTTCACATATGACTTACTATATCCGAATAAAGGAAAAAAAGCTACAACAGGTTCATATATGACCTGACAATATTGGCATAAATCACAACAACAGGTTCATATATGACCTGACAATGCTGGGGAATATCAAGAAGTTCTGACAACAAGTTCAGATATGACCTAACAAACTCAGCAAAATACAAAAAGAGTGTATCAAACAGGTTCATATATGACCTGGTAATACTGGAATGAAATCTCATCAGCAGGTTCATATATGACTTGACAACACTGAAACAATCATAGAGAAAGACTCTTCGGAACAGGTTCATATATGACCTGACACTGGAATAAGGTTCAACAACAGGTTCATATATGACCTGAATAGTATTGAACAAACAAAGGGAAAAAACTCTTCAGAACAGGTTCATATATGACCTGACACCGGAATAAAGCTCAACAACAGGTTCATATATGACCTGGATAGTATTGAACAAACAGAGAAAAAAATCTTCAGAACAGGTTCATGTATGACCTGAAACCGGAATAAAGCTCAACAACAGGTTCATATATGACCTGAATAGTATTGAACAAACATAGGGAAAAAATCTTCAGAACAGGTTCATATATGACCTGACACAGGAATAAAGCTCAACAACAGGTTCATATATGACCTGAATAATATTGAACAAAAGGAAAGAACTTCATAACAGGTTCAAGTATGACCTGACACCGGAATAAAGCTCAACAACAGGTTCATATATGACCTGAATAGTATTGAACAAAAGGAAAAAACTTCAGAACAGGTTCAAGTATGACCTGACACCGGAATAAAGCTCAACAACAGGTTCATATATGACCTGAATAGTATTGAACAAAAGGAAAAAACTTCAGAACAGGTTCAAGTATGACCTGACACCGGAATAAAGCTCAACAACAGGTTCATATATGACCTGAATAGTATTGAACAAGAGGAAAAAACTTCAGAACAGGTTCATGTATGACCTGACACCGGAATAAAGCTCAACAACAGGTTCATATATGACCTGAATAGTATTGAACAAGAGGAAAAAACTTCAGAACAGGTTCATGTATGACCTGACATCGGAATAAAGCTCAACAACAGGTTCATATATGACCTGAATAGTATTGAACAAGAGGAAAAAACTTCAGAACAGGTTCATGTATGACCTGACCGGAATAAAGCTCAACAACAGGTTCATATATGACCTGAATAGTATTGAACAAAAGGAAAAAACTCTTCAGAAACAGGTTCATGTATGACCTGACACTGGAATAAAGCTCAACAACAGGTTCATATATGACCTGAATAGTATTGAACAAGCAGAGGAAAAATCTTCAGAACAGGTTGATATATGACCTGACACCGGAATAAAGCTCAACAACAGGTTCATATATGACCTGAACAGTATTGAACAAACAATTGGATTTGAAAATGACTGCGAAAACCGGATGTTGGTTTAAGGGCACCAAATACAAACTGGAATCAAAGGTCAAAGGATCTAGGATCGACAACAAGACCTGGGTCAATGCAAAATGAGCACGAAGTATATTTCGGCTATGCATGATTTGAATTTCCTTTTATGCATGATATATGAATGATCATGATTATGAGAATGCTGACACTGGGCAGACTGGGAGTTTGTAAAGGCTTTTTATGGAAGCTCATGATTCCTCAACACCGAGAACTCAACCAAATATTTTATGATAGATGTTGTCAAAGGAGGATTCTATCCAGTTTGATAGCCACAGCTTAGCCAATGGGTCCTTTTGGAGGATTAAGGAATCGTGCTAGCATAATTTTCGGGCACTCATTTTAAACTCAATAGTTGTTGACATATGGCAGAATTTGTTTGAACAGTTTGAAAGCATGAAGGGGGTCTGCCCCTTGGTGGCTCATCTTGCCCCAGTTTGTTGGGTCTTTGGAAATGTTCACCTTGAAAGTGGGTTTGGAAACAACTTTCCATGAGACTACCTCGAGATGGCTTGCCCCAAGTGTTTGAAGCTTGTAATGGTCTGAACTTGGCTAACCAAATGCTGGAATGGTAGACTCTTAGTCGACTTTCCTTTGGATAGTTGGACTCATTGAGCTCTGAGTTGGCTTGCCCCGGTCTAAGTCTTGAAGCAAAATACTCTTAGCGAGATGACCCTTAGGGTGATTAGCTCGAATTAACTGATACTCAAAGTGGTTTGCCCCTGACTAGACTTCTTTCACTCCATCAAGTTCCTCAACTGTGTATTGAATTTCTTTGATGCTAAGTGTTGAATCGCAAATAAGATTGTGCATTCAAAAAATGGTAATTCTAATGCAATGCTTATGCAAAAATTTGAACTCAAAGTTTATTGATATGAATGGGTGAAATACAGTGAACGAGTCGTTGATAAGAACACAATGGTGATCAAGTCATTCACAGTATGCAAGTTGGCGACATCAAATGATTAACAAAAATCGTTTGGAGTCAGGTTAACACAATCTTGTTGTAGTATGCTTTCAAAATAAACCCTGTCTCAATTAGGTCTTTTAAGGGTTATAACGTGGTCTGGTTCACGGGTTTTTTTTAAAAAGGATATAAGGCTCAAAACTTATTATTTTTTTACCCACCCCTTCTTCTTGATGATCTCCAGTTCTTACGTTCAGTTAATTCGATACACGCATCCGACTTCCAAGATGGTTCGAAGGTGTGATGAGGGTTCAAGACGAGTTTTCTTGAAATGGTAGTCACCTTATTTTGTTTTTGTCGAGGATTTAATGACCTCTTTTGACTGATTTATTTTATCCCTAATTTTTGCCTAAGTCATTTTGTGGTATTTGACTTAGCGGGCTTTTTTCTATTTTTTAAAAGTGTCGACTACCACATTATTGGTGGATAAGGATCAACCAAGACTAATTTTAGCTTTTCTTAACTTCTTCGACACTTCAACATGTGCGCGAAGGATAACATGTGGTTGAACCTAATTGGAGGGTGTTCATATGGATGATTTTTTGAAAGATCGAATGCATGATCAAACTATTTGAACACAACTACCCTGCCCCAGGTTAAGATTAAGGGTTTTAGATCCGAAATAAACACCAACTTCTAGGCTCAAAGTGGTTGTCTAGGGATTAACTCCTTATCACTCCAGTGTTTGGGGATTTGAAACAATGCGTTACATCATCGACAAGGTTTTACTCAAAAGCATACCACAATAATTTCAGGTGTTTCGTTTTCATCATCCTCCTTCCAATCTTTGTTAACACAACGGTTTGATAAACAAAAGTGAATGAGAGGAGTGTTTTAATTTTTAACATAAATGAAAAACGAGTGAATACGAATGGATTAATTCAAAAGATGCATAAACATTTCATTAATCTTACCAATTCAAAGAAAACAATAATGCTTAAAAGCAATTAACAATCAACATGCAAGGAAACTACAAAAGAAGTGTTGAAACAGCCAAATGATTGCCAGCTCTAGGGAATTGACTTCTTCAAACTTGAAGGTTTGGATCAACAAGATTTTTGACATTGGCATGATGATCTTCAAGTTCTTTTCCTTCATTCTCATCGTTGAACGCAACCCTCTTGGATCCACTACTCACTTCTCCTTTTCTTTCATTGGTATGGGTCGTGACATTGGAAATCCAAGGCGGTATCTCAATGCTCTTACCACGAAACAATGATAGCTCATTATCCACATCCCTGACATCTTCCTTGTGGTACAAAACCTTGAGGGGTCTCAAGGGTCCTTTCCCTTTCTCATTACCTGGCCCAGAAATCAAGGTATATGTACCTGAGCCTTCCTCCTTGAGTGTTGGTGACCTTATGTCAATCAATCCTTGCAGCTTGAGTGTAAAACTCTTGCATTCCTCGATGGAGTGCCCCATTGTTCCAGTATGGTAGCCGCACTTGATCTTCGGGTGATCTTCTTCAAAAACTAAGCTTTTTTTGTTAATCAGTCCTCGTACCAAGGCTTTTAGCGCTAAGCAAGAATCTAGGTCATGTCCCAATGCCCCTTTATGGAATTCACATGTTGCATTTGGATTGTACCATGGCAGGTATGGTGACACAGGTGTGAGAGCTCGAGGGGTCACCAAAGCATTTTGGATCAGTTGCGGGTAGAGCTTGCTATATGGCACCGGAATCGAGTCATTGTGATCCTTGTTCCTCTTGTTCTGATTCTGATTTTTGTTCTGAACCTGGCTTTGGTGACTTTGAGGAGGAATAGCCAGAGGATGTTGATGATGAATGTCATACCCCAAAATTTGCCCATTAATATTTCAAGACATTTTTCAGGGCACTCCGACTCATTTTTATGACACTGATCTTAAAGGAACAAAGGCCCAGCTCACGAGTGGCCCAATCCAGAAAATGGCCCAAACTGGCCTGCTCGCTAGGCGAGCAAATCCTTCGCCTAGCGAACGTTCGCTGCACGCTCGCCTAGCGAACGTTCGCTACACGCTCGCCTAGCGAAGCTGGCAGATAACAGAAAATTCTGGGCTTCACTCTGAGCCCATTAGGTCATGAAAAAAAGGCATTATAAATACCACAACTCCAGTCAGAAAAAGGGAGGACGAAAAAGGACGAAAGGAGAACCCTAGCAAGCAAACCCTAGCGCTCACAGACGGAAAACCCTGGAGGCTAACCCTGAGAATTCCGAGTAACCCTAAAGGAAACCCTGAAGGAAAAGCCGGCGGCAGCAAGGTCACTTCCGCTCAATTCGATCCGATCGGCCAATTCAAGGTTACAATTCGATTACAAACAGGTTGGCATTGTTATTACTACCTTATGTTCTTAATTTGCACATGGTATCATGATTGAATTTATGAAACTATCTTAAGTTTTACATATGAATTTAAGTATGCATGAACATCTGAATGTCTAACCACATAATCTCTGTGATGAATGCTATAAGGTGTGAAGCTTGCTGCCATTATATCGTTATTAAAACCGGAATCCGCAGCCGCTCGCTAGCACATCGCTAAGCGAGCATGCAACGAGTGTTCGCTAAGACTTCGCTAGGCGAAGCAGGAGCGAACGCGACAGCAACCGACTTTTCTGTTCTGACTTTTGCCCACCTGTCATGTTTTTATCATAGCCATGCATTGTTTATCTGACCCTACTGCTGTTCTGGTTTCTTTTGTGGTGTAATTCTCGATTGCACCCTGATTTGGTATTCTGACATGTTTGCTGAGTTTTGCAAAGGTTCACACATCGCCGGGAAAGCTAGCTAGATAGGTATTCCACTTTATTTGTGGGATGCCCTTTGTGGAGTTTCACCCTAAATTACCTAATTAATTTTAATGTATTAATTTTAATATGGAGATCCACCCTCAATTACTTAGCTGATTTTAATGTATTGATTTTAATGTGGAGATTCATCCTAATTGCCTAATGGATTGTAGAATACGGCCTTTAAATATGTGATCTTGGACCTCTCTTTGCTACCCTACGGTATTACGGTATAACGGTCGTGTCCCGCGAATGTAGGGATACACTTAGCAAAGACCCTTCGGTTAAATCATCATAAAATAAATCATGGTCCCTCGGATGTTGCCTTCGAAAATACGATTTTGTCCCTCGATGACCCTTCGGTGTAGCCTACGGTTAAATGATGATCGTCCCTTCGAATGCTAAGGTATCCTTACAACTGTTGCCTTCAATGACCTATCGTTGACCCTACAATGACCCTTTTACATCCAAAGGATAAAACTACTTACTTCTCAATAGTAAGGACAGTTTTACCCTCATAAGGATAGGAAATGCCCATAACGACCTTAGGAAGGTATAACTCTCAATTACTGGATCATAACCTAAAACATTTTCCACCCCTCACACTTTGCAAGTCCTAGAAAATCACCACTTGGTATACATTCATACTAGAATCATTACCAAGTTATATTTTTCTAAACTGTTTTTCAAAATCAAACGAGATAAATACTTTGTATACATTCATACGAGAATCATTACAAAGTTAAACTCTCTTTTCGAAACATTTTTAAAAAATTCACCAACATTTTTCAGACAAAAATATAAGTGATCCAGCAATTAAGAGCCCATGGATAACCCTGGATACAAAGGGTGCTAATACCTTCCCTTTGTATAATGTACCTCCCGAACCCAAAATCTATTGAGGTCTTTCCTGTTCTTTTCCACCTTTCCTTATTGGATAAAAGAAAAGTCGGTGGCGACTCTTGCTATCCGCGACATTGCGATAAAAAGCAAAATACCCCAAGTCAGTTCACCGTATGACAGAACTGGCGACTCTACTGGGGACCCTTAAAAAGAGAGGTTACCTTAAAAACAAGATCACTTATTCAAATTGTCTGATTTACTTTTAAGGGATTGCTTGGGTATTTTATGCTTGAGTGAAAGATCCTACACCCGGATCTAGTGTACCTTAGGTAAGTAGCAATAGATCATCGCGACTATCCGGCGTATACTGGAATGGTCAAACTGATGGCTACGGTTAATGTGACACTTTGGATGTCCTGATGTTCCTCATGTTTACTTGAGGAAAAATTTGGCTTCCGCGTGGTGTCATCAAAGCATTAACCAGACCTTTAGAACCCTAATTGACTCATCCTAGCCATTAGAAAGTAGTGAGATAACTGACTTCGGTTCCGACTGGGGTTGGTTGAGACTCGATACTACACTCTTTGAGATTGGACTTTAGGGAAGCTTCGGTCAACCACTTGGTGTTGCACTGAAGTGGACTTAAAGGAAGGTCAATGATTTGAGATCCTTCTAGAACCCGGTTACTATTCTAGGACAGGTTGAACCAACCAAACTTCAGTGGGGAGGGTACTTACCTATGGAACTCATGCAAGCCTTAAAACTCAGGAATGATGGTTGTGTGACTTGCTTGTGCTTGTTATTTACTTAACATCATAACATCATAACATCATAACATCATGACATCATGGCATTGTACTAACCATTTCAAGGACTTTAAACATTGAAAACATTTCATACATTGCATAGCATAACATCACATTGCATAACAGGTACTCTAAAGGGATCAATGTTCTCACGGTTTTCCTCCGAACAGAAAAATGGACCTCGAACAAACTGTCAAAGATCTCCAGGCTCAGAGTGCTCAATTCCAGGAGATGCTCTTGAACTTATCCAAGGGGCAGGAGGAACTAAAGGCTCTATTGCTCGAGAAGAAAGACAAGAAACCTGTGAGTTACATTAACCCGGGAAGAAGGCTTAAAGGACAGGCTGCGGGAGTCAAGATTAGACTTCCAAAGGATCAAGAAGAGGAAACAGAAAATGATTCGGAAGATGAGAATGCTAATCCTTTCAACCATGAGGACGATGATGAAGATTATGAAAATGAACTGTACTCCCCAAAAGAGGATAAGTATAACTTGCTGGAAGAACGCATGCTAGCTATGGAGGGTCAAAAGACGCCCAGTCTGGATTTCGAAAGCTTAGGTCTGGTCTCTGATGTGGTCATTCCCCGCAAATTCAAGGTCCCTGTTTTCACTATATACGATGGGGCATCTTGTCCTCAGATGCATCTGAGAGCTTATGTGAGAAAGATTCAGCTGTATACCACTAATAGGAAACTATGGATCCATTTCTTCCAAGAGAGTCTGTCTGGCACACAGTTAGAATGGTACTATCAGCTCGAGAGCTCTGACATCCACACCTGGACTGACTTAGCGACAGCTTTCTACAAGCATTACCAGTATAATTCTGAATTAGCACCTACTCGGTTACAGTTGCAGAATATGGCTATGGGATCTAAAGAAAGCTTCAAAGAATATGCTCAAAAATGGAGAGATTTGGCTGGCAGAGTCAAACCTCCTCTGACTGACAGAGAGTTAGTGGACATGTTCATGAGCACACTGACTGGCCCATTCTACAGCCATCTATTGAGGAGTTCCTCGTTGGGTTTCACTGAACTTATATTAACAGGTGAACATGTTGAAAGCGGCATTCGAAGTGGAAAGATACAGGCAGCTACCTCTGATCCTCCGGAGACTCCTAATGTCATCATTGTTCCTCTGCCTAATCATGACGAGACTGTCAATGCTGTGGAAGATACTGATAACGATTATGACTTGGATAGCTGGATTTTTCCAACAACTGGTAACGGACTCAATAATTGGAAGGCTGAAGACACTATCACGATTTCCTTTAGTCAGGAGTAATTGTTATTGCTTATTTTAATGTATTAAATTTTGTTAAAGGTTTTGTCATTTTCATAAGCACATTCATATTCAATAAATCAACGGACCTTTTTGCATTCAAATATTGCGCTCTTTATCTTTCCTGTCATCTTTCAAACAAGCTATATTTTCTTGCACACACTCACGTAACAATTTGCCAATCCATATCCACTCTGGATCCTGTTGGTAATAACTCTGCTACTGTTCATTATGACTTTGAAAATCCGATCTACCAAGTCGAGGATGGAAGTGAGGAAGATTGTGAAGTACCTGGAGAGCTTGCCAGACTACTGCAAGAAGAAAAGACTATTCAGCCGCATGGGGCATCGATCGAAATCATAAATCTGGACCACGTCGCCCGATTTAACTCCCATTTGACCGCTACTTGCAAATCCGTCCCCAAATTACTGAGACAAAATCAAGAAGTATCTCCAAGAACCTTCAAATCTGACGCCACCAGTTGAAGGAAGACCTCTAATCATGTATTTGACCGTGTTAGAAAATTCAATGGGGTGTGTTGGGGCAACATGACGAGTCTGGTCGAAAAGAGCATGCAATATACTACCTTAGCAAAAGGTACCGACTGTGAAACAAGATACTCACAGCTCGAGAAAGCTTGCTGTGCTTTGGCTAGGGCTGCTCGCCGACTAAGACAGTATATGTTGAATCATACCGCTTTATTGATTTCTAAAATGGATTCTATCAAATGTCTATTCGAGAAACCTGTTGTCTCCTGAAAGAGTTATCACTGATAATGGTACTAAACTGAACTCTGCACGCAGTTCAAAATAAAAAACCATAACTCTTCTCCGTACCGGCCAAGGATGAACGGCGCCGTGGAGGCTGCTAACAATGTCCAGAAGCTCATACGAAAGATAGCAGTAACATACAAAGACTGGTATGAGATGTTACCCTTGGCTCTTCATGGTTATCGCACTTCAGTGCGCACCTCGACAGGGGCAACTCCTTTCTCTTTAGTCTACGGAATGGAAGTCGTCTTACCGGTGGAAGTTCAGATCCCCTCTCTAAGAATCATGAAAGAGACAAGCTTAGATGAGGATGAATGGATTCAGACTCGACTCGATCAGATAAATTTGATTGACGAAAAAAGACTCGCGGTTGTTTGTCATGGGCAGATATATCAGAAGCGCATGACCCAGGCATTTAACAAAGAGGTCAAGAGACAGGTATATCAAATTGGCGACTTGGTGATCAAGCGTATCATTCTACCGCAAGGTGATCCTAGAGGTAAATGGACTCCCACATATGAAGGGCCATTTGTAGTTAAGAAGGTATTCTCTGGTGGAGCCATGATACTTGCTACAATGGACGGCGCAGACTTCCCACATCCCGTGAACGCAGACATAGTCAAAAAATACTACGCATAAAAGAGACCTGCTAGGTCGACGTACCTAGGCAAAAGTAAGGGCATCCCGGCAAACCAAAAAGGTTCGGGCAAAAATTAGGGATAAACATAAAAAAATGTGCACCCGGCAAGTCGAAAACCTGAAAAGGCGGCTTGGGCAAAAAGGGGTATCCTGGTGGATTGAAAACCTGAAAAGGCGGTCCAGGCAAAAATTGGGGATCAAAGCGTATGACTATGTCCCGTTCTCAGACAGCTTCATCCAAGTTCAAAGGACTGAACAAGCTAATCACTTCTATCCGACAGCAGGAGATGAGAGGCTTGAAGACATAATGGCAGTAGGGGAATTAAAGTCAATAGGACGTTTTCGGCATAGCTTTCTCTTTGTTTTCTTGACAATTTCCTCTTACTAGGATTTCTGTCTCCTTGTACACAAATTGCCTGTTTATAGGCCCTCTTTCGAAATCAATATAATTTTAGTTTCAAAAAAAATGCTTTTGTTTTACTTTCTCTGTTTTGTTTGCATAAGCGTCCATTGATTTAATTCGAATTAATATATGCATTTGGATATGATCGATGTTTACCAAAAATGCGTGCATAAAATAGAAATAGCGATTACTACTAGACTTCAGGATCGAGGAGAAGGTCTAATCATGCTTTCCAATGAATCCGTTGCTAATCCTATCCCCCAGCAAAGCCAATCATTCCCAGAAGAGAGTGGCATTACCAGACAGGCTGATCATCTCTTCCATCCCCCAGCCAGGCTTCTGTTGAACATTTCTACCATCAGACAGAAATCAAGCATCCCCGGCTAAGAAAGGGTCATCGATACCAGTATCTCCCAACCAGAAGATTGAGATTTGTTTTCCCCAGTAGAGTCCTCTGGAAGAAATTTTCAGATGCATAATTCATTCATTACATCATTTCACAGCATACGCATGCATACATCGTTCGCAGTTATTTTCGAAAGCATAAAACATCTCATGCATCATGACATGGCATGAAGCTAACTTTATTTTTCAGGTTAATTATTCCCCTGATACAGTCAAAACAAAGGTCCATTCAGACGGACATCCTCATCAATTACGTTCAGGATTCAACTACATCTTTCAGATATACTCCATGTCAACATTCATTCTGACATCCTCCTAACGATGGCATCTATAAGCCCATCCCAGACATTTATTGCAAATACAACATATACAAATACTATCAGATATAGCCTAGCGTACGGTTCATTCTGATTCAGCTCAACATATGACTCTTTCAACTCAGATGCGATCTAACGTACGATCCATTCCGACCTTCAACAACTCCAATACGGTCTAGCATACGACCCATTTGGACCTTCAAGGCCTCAAATGCTACCTAGCGTACGGTACATTCTGAAGTGTAGTTTGGCGTATGACTACCCCCTTCATCATCAGGTACAGCCTAACGGACGGCTCAGTCTACAACTCAGATACGATCTAGCATACGATCCATTCTGATCCTTCACCCCCAGTAACGATACAGCCTAACGGATGGCTCGTTCCGCAACTCAGATACGATCTAGCGTACGATCCATTCTGATCCTTTATCCCCAGCAGTGTATGACTCATTCGGATTCTTATCTCATTTTGATTCGGCACAACATATTACTCCTCCAACAATACGGTCTAGCGTACGACCCATTCGGATCTTCATTCCTCAGATACTACCTAGCGTACGGTACATCCCGAGGTGTAGTCTAGCGTACGACTACTTTTCGTCAGATACAGCCTAACAGACGGCCCATTCTGCAACTCAGATACGATCTAGCGTATGATCCATTCCGATCTGTTATCCCCAGCGGCGTATGACCCATTCTAACTCCCCAGTGAAGTCGACGACCTAATGAATGACTCACTATACGGTCTGGCGTATGACCCAGTGACACCCATGACTTCAGATATCTTCTAACGTACGACGCACTCTGAAGCTCTCATCATCAAACTTCCTAGATGGCATCTTTAAGCCCATCTCCATCAAGACTAACTAATTGACAAGTGCAAATTTTTGGGGCATCCTAAGTGTTCAATAATCTTCCACCTCCAGACCACGAATGGCGTACATACCATTCTGACTCTCTCGGTTCAAGAATATTGAACAGGGGCAGCTGTCATACCCCAAAATTTGCCCATTAATATTTTGAGACATTTTTCAGGGCACTCCGACTCATTTTTATGACACTGATCTTAAAGGAACAAAGGCCCAGCTCACGAGTGGCCCAATCCAGAAAATGGCCCAAACTGGCCTGCTCGCTAGGCGAGCAAATCCTTCGCCTAGCGAACGTTCGCTGCACGCTCGCCTAGCGAACGTTCGCTACACGCTCGCCTAGCGAAGCTGGCAGATAACAGAAAATTCTGGGCTTCACTCTGAGCCCATTAGGTCATGAAAAAAAGGCATTATAAATACCACAACTCCAGTCAGAAAAAGGGAGGACGAAAAAGGACGAAAGGAGAACCCTAGCAAGCAAACCCTAGCGCTCACAGACGGAAAACCCTGGAGGCTAACCCTGAGAATTCCGAGTAACCCTAAAGGAAACCCTGAAGGAAAAGCCGGCGGCAGCAAGGTCACTTCCGCTCAATTCGATCCGATCGGCCAATTCAAGGTTACAATTCGATTACAAACAGGTTGGCATTGCTATTACTACCTTATGTTCTTAATTTGCACATGGTATCATGATTGAATTTATGAAACTATCTTAAGTTTTACATATGAATTTAAGTATGCATGAACATCTGAATGTCTAACCACATAATCTCTGTGATGAATGCTATAAGGTGTGAAGCTTGCTGCCATTATATCGTTATTAAAACCGGAATCCGCAGCCGCTCGCTAGCACATCGCTAAGCGAGCATGCAACGAGTGTTCGCTAAGACTTCGCTAGGCGAAGCAGGAGCGAACGCGACAGCAACCGACTTTTCTGTTCTGACTTTTGCCCACCTGTCATGTTTTTATCATAGCCATGCATTGTTTATCTGACCCTACTGCTGTTCTGGTTTCTTTTGTGGTGTAATTCTCGATTGCACCCTGATTTGGTATTCTGACATGTTTGCTGAGTTTTGCAAAGGTTCACACATCGCCGGGAAAGCTAGCTAGATAGGTATTCCACTTTATTTGTGGGATGCCCTTTGTGGAGTTTCACCCTAAATTACCTAATTAATTTTAATGTATTAATTTTAATATGGAGATCCACCCTCAATTACTTAGCTGATTTTAATGTATTGATTTTAATGTGGAGATTCATCCTAATTGCCTAATGGATTGTAAAATACGGCCTTTAAATATGTGATCTTGGACCTCTCTTTGCTGCCCTACGGTATTACGGTATAACGGTCGTGTCCCGCGAATGTAGGGATACACTTAGCAAAGACCCTTCGGTTAAATCATCATAAAATAAATCATGGTCCCTCGGATGTTGCCTTCGAAAATACGATTTTGTCCCTCGATGACCCTTCGGTGTAGCCTACGGTTAAATGATGATCGTCCCTTCGAATGCTAAGGTATCCTTACAACTGTTGCCTTCAATGACCTATCGTTGACCCTACAATGACCCTTTTACATCCAAAGGATAAAACTACTTACTTCTCAATAGTAAGGACAGTTTTACCCTCATAAGGATAGGAAATGCCCATAACGACCTTAGGAAGGTATAACTCTCAATTACTGGATCATAACCTAAAACATTTTCCACCCCTCACACTTTGCAAGTCCTAGAAAATCACCACTTGGTATACATTCATACTAGAATCATTACCAAGTTATATTTTTCTAAACTGTTTTTCAAAATCAAACGAGATAAATACTTTGTATACATTCACACGAGAATCATTACAAAGTTAAACTCTCTTTTCGAAACATTTTTAAAAAATTCACCAACATTTTTCAGACAAAAATATAAGTGATCCAGCAATTAAGAGCCCATGGATAACCCTGGATACAAAGGGTGCTAATACCTTCCTTTTGTATAATGTACCTCCCGAACCCAAAATCTATTGAGGTCTTTCCTGTTCTTTTCCACCTTTCCTTATTGGATAAAAGAAAAGTCGGTGGCGACTCTTGCTATCCGCAACATTGCGATAAAAAGCAAAATACCCCAAGTCAGTTCACCGTATGACAATGACGTCTTGAGGGAGGTCCATATACTGGTAAATGAGGAGTTGCCACATAGAATTTCCCTTGACTTGGGGTAACACCAGACAGATGTGGGGTAGTAGCTCTCTTTGTTGCAGCAGTGTATATTGGGTGACCCTCTTTTTTCAACAAGACTTGCAGGGTTTCCAAGACCCATCTCATTTGGCTCTTCAAAAGATTAAGTTCCCCCTTCAGTGCTTCTTGGCTTTTTCTTAGCTCGTCCATCATCCCCTGAGACATGGTTCTTTGCTCTAAATGCGTGTTGAGAATCACTTTGCTGATCACGGACAAAGGATGGATGAGTTTTTTTTTTGTATTTTGTATGGAAAATGACATGCATTATGATGTGATGTAGATGCAATGGAATGCGAATGAATACGATGCAAGCCATGCATATTTGTTTTTTTCTCAATACACAGGTTCAAAAGTTTGAGGTACTCATGACTCTAATTGTTTTCCAAGAATAGGTTCTCATCGGGTAAGATCTAGGGCTTTGTTACATAGGATCCCCAGAGTCATTGATTCACAAGAATTTTTGACGCTTACGGGAAATACTTTCCGGTCGTCAACTCCATCAAGGGAATCTATTCTGGGTGAGGTTCTCGTACCAACTCTTACGAAGTATTCACCTCGGGAGTCCATACTACGCAACCATCGACTGGGTTCTAGACAGGGTACTCAGAGTCATGGATTCAAAAGACTGTTTGACGCTTATGGAAAATACTTTCCGATCGTCAACTCCATCTAGAGAATTTATTCTGAGCGAGGTTTTCGTATCGATTCTTACGAAGTATCCACCTCGGGAATCCATACTACGCAACCATCATTTCTAGTTGGCCAAAGGTTCAATGTTCTAAAAGGTTCTTAGAGTCATGGACCCCTTTGAAACATCGAAGCTTACGAGGTATACACCTCGGGCGATAATATTTGCAAAAGAATCTACTCTAAGTGAGTTTCTCGTACCGACTCTTACGAGGTATTCACCTCGGGAGTCCGTACTACTCAACCATCGTCTTATCTTATGTTTTTTTTTTCACTCTAGACTCGGGTGTAGAGTCTTTCCCACATGGTTTGCAATCAAGATCCAAGTACCCAACACGGTGGAACCAATATACAACAAATATCAATATAACAATAAAGATATTAAAAAGCAATAAATAATGGAAAAGCCACATAATTAAACAAACAAAGGCACACAAACGTCCTAACTAGGCTTGACTCGCTTAGGGTTTATTGTCCCCAGCAGAGTCGCCATCTATCGCACCTCGAAAAAATGGGGATACGACTTCAAAGCGAAGCGCAATCGCACGCTCGCAATGATGGACTGAACAGAGTCGCCACCCAACTTTATTTATTCCTAAAAAGGAAAGGGGAAATATCGATAAAACCCAAGAAACAAAACGACAATGATTATGGTCGTCGCAACCAAATCAGGGTTCGGGAGTCGATTACGCAAGGGGAATGTATTAGCACCCCTCACGTCCGTTGTACTCAACGGGAACCATTAGGTCAGTTGTGTGCATTAATTGTTAGTTGAAATGTTAGGCTTTTCAAGTTATTAAGTAGGAAAGAATAGAAGAGATGAGAATATTTTTGGATTTTTGGACGAAGGACTAAACCTAAGTTTTTTATTAGTGGGCCTGACAAGATTTATAAATCCTGCTCCTACGTATCTCAAAAGAGAAATCAAGGCTTACGTAGTTCTGGGTAGAAAAATGTTTGTTTGTTGGTCGATTTTAGCGAAAGCTATACTGTATTAATCGACGAAAACATTGTTTTACCCAAAACAGATGAGGAGTGGACGCATACCACACATCGAACGGATTTATAAATCTACATTCGGAAAAGCGTCATTTATCTCTACTCAACAATCGTGGCCGAAACATTGTTTTGCATCACCTTAAGACAATATGTCTTTCATTTATGAAAAAAGGTTTTGATTAGTCGCACGGCGGCGAGAAGAGAGTTTGATTGGTTGGATGTATTTTGAGTGATGGCAAGAACTTGGATGAGCGAGATATACATCTCGAATCCTAGCCTCAGGAGTGCACGGTATACACCATGTTCCATTTCCATCTTTATTGAAAGAGGTTAAGATAGGAATTAAGTATTTTTGGAATT
Organism: Lathyrus oleraceus; assembly: GCF_024323335.1. Classification (NCBI taxonomy): domain Eukaryota; kingdom Viridiplantae; phylum Streptophyta; class Magnoliopsida; order Fabales; family Fabaceae; genus Lathyrus; species Lathyrus oleraceus. The sequence continues at coordinate 496,408,215 of NC_066581.1, forward strand.
TGATTGAGAAAGGGTTTGAAGAAACCGCATTGACAATTTTAGACAATGGCGAGAACTTGGATGAGCGAGATATACATCTCGAATCCTAGCCTCAGGAGTGCATGGTATACACCACGTTCCACTTCCATCTTATTGAAAAGGTCTTAACTATGAATTAATATTTTTTGAGTTTTTATTGGAAAAAATGGCTTGACGTGGAATCAAGCATTTGATGAAAGTTTGAAAGAAATGGAATAGAATAGGAGGGAGAAATGAATTGATTTGCTTATTGAGAAAATACTCGATGTTGGATCGAGTCATTATTTTTGATCTTTTTTTAAAATGGTTGATTTTATTCTTGTGTTAGTATCTAACTAAACAGTCAAACAAATAAAGAAATAAAACAGTACAAAATTATTACACATCGGGGGAGTGGGGGTACATTTTGTCAAATGGGGATTCAAAATCATGAAATAATTAAATCGGGCCCAAACAACAAATGATGCAAAGTATGAGTGTAAGTGCAAGGGAACCGGCTCATTGTAAGAAAGCCCAAGAGTAAGCTATGTGGGGTTGATGGCGATGCTTAAAAAGCAATCGACTTACAAGGGTATGGAAATGGGCTCGACATTGAATCGAGAAAAAATGATTTTTAATAGTTTAAAGCGGTTTTGAATGGATGATGAAATTAAAAGAAAACAAATTTGTGTTATTAAACAATAATGAAACCATGAGTATAGGAGAAATTATAATAAAACATAAACATAAAAAATGAATGCTAAAAGAAATAAAATGCTACATATAGGTATCGAACCCACTCCACTAAAGACCATGAAACTACCCCCTCTCCACTAGACCAATTATGATTAGTTATCATTTAAATAACAACTTAAATATATAAACCATACTAGATTGGAACAAAAAATAAAATAAAAAGAAACTAAAATAATAATAATAATAAAGGTCTGTTGGATTACCAAAAAAAACCCAGCCGCCTGGCTGTTGGGTTTCTAAAGAGAAATTAAAAGGTGCACTAAACAACATTACCAATAATTAAAATTAATACCAAGGAATACCAAAGGTAAATGGTCTTTAATCATATTTTAAATGCTATTTTCTTAAAAGTAAATAAAAGAAATTTGGGAACAGAAACATTCTTTGAAACACTCAAAGTCCATTCACGAAGACTCTCTCCTGTTTCCTCATTCTCATCAAATCTCTCTCTCGCTCTCAACTTCACGTTTCTCTCACAATCTCACTCACACCAAACCCCTCTCTCAATCGCGTCTCTCTCAATCTCGTTCCCAATCGCTCACATCTCACTCAATCATGCAAGAATCCATGGCTGAAACAAAAAAAAAGCTCACCTTCGGCGGTGACGACGGCAACGATGAAGCTCAAACCTCACTCCTTCGCCTCTTCAAAACAGGTTTGTTTTTGATTCCGGGATTAGGGTTTTCTTGTGGTGTTTTTGTTCTGCCTCCCAATTTTTTCGCCCCCCTCACTGATTCCTCTTTCTCTATTTATGTTTCCCAAATTAGGGTTTCAATTTCGTATCCAAGGATTCAATAGAGAGACTTCCTGGAAGTGCTTTTTGTGCTCAGAATCGGGTTGTCCTGTTTGATGCTATAATCTGAAAACGGTAACCTGAGCATGTGCTTTCTCTTTCTGTTTTGTCTTAATGCTGTTTTGGGTATTTTTCTGAAATTTTAACGCTTGGTAATTATTTTGTGTTACTGCAGTGAAAATTCTTGTAACCTGGAGGTTGTGGATGAGGTTGAGGCTCAACATAGGCCCGCTGGTATTGATCTTGGTTTGCTTCATGTTGCAGAACTACTCTGTTTGACTTTAATTTGAAATAGTTTGGTAGGCTGACATGATGTAGTCCAATTGTGGATTTTGCATTACAGGAGGTTCATGGAGCAATGGTGATGGATCAAACTGCTAGGTTCTTGGTGCATCGCTTGGCAGATTGATATGGTATCTTCATGGTTTGCTGGCTTACTACAGAAGATAATGTTCATTGCTTTTGCTGGCAAGTTTTGACACACTATTACATTTCAGGTTTGATTTTGACAAGCTTGGCAATGATGATATTTCCTGTTACTTATGACCTTGGTTTGTAAAGCCTTTCTTGATTCTGTTATATTGTTAATGGCTGGTATGCTAACACACACCAGGGAAAGTTTTCATGATGTGCTGCAAAGAAATTCCATGCTGACTTGGGAAGGTAGTAGCTAGCCCTTCTCAAATTAACCAATAGCTCATGCTCTTTGGATCATGGAAGCATCATTGGCCTGTTTCCAGTTGGTTTTGTAGGTTGTTGCAGGATGATGACAGGATGCAAGTGTAAGGCTTGTCATGGTAAGTTCAAGACCAAATCCAAGTGCATTCTTTTGTCCATTTGGTCAATTAGTATTTGATCGTATGACTATGATGAGTTGCTTCTGCAGCAGCTTGACAAGTAAGCTCTCGAGTTGGACATATGACAAGAACAAGAATTGGTGTCCGCTTTTGACCACGATCAATTGGCAGAGACTTCACAACAACTTCAATCGATGGAAGCAAAAAGGCAACTGTTTCTATACTTGTTGAACACTGCAATAATTTCCTTTCTGGTTTCTTCCAAGAATTTTCACCATTTGCTCTTCATTTCCTTGTTGTAACAAGAACACCATTTTCTTTATTTCAGGTACATGTTGAGCTGCCTCTTCTGCCACTGCAAGAGCCCTTTCTATAGCACATTTTGAGTTCTCTATGATGGATGATATTGTACTCTCAGTTGCATTCTTAATTTGCTTTTCAATCAGATGAGCTGCTTCAGCAGCAGTGGTTTCAACAGGTGAAATTCTGAGTTAAGCATCTTCTAGTATGTGAGAAGTTGCCTGCTGGAAAGCAAACTCCGCTAACTTTTCAACCTGCACTGCAATATCAACAGCATCTTGTTTGGCAAGGACCAGCTTAAATTACAGAGAGAACTTCTCTTCAACGGATTCCTCCAGATTTTCTCGAAAAAGATTTGACAGACTCAAGCTCAGGTATAGCTACTTCTTTGTCATGTACCAAGGCAACAATGTATTCCTGGTTTTTGTGCTACAGTGATCCTGCTTTTCTGAATATCATCAATTGGCTAATGATGATGTCGGTGCAATAACACATCACTGATCTCGCATGTTTTCTTTGTAGTGCAGTCATTGTCCTGATGCATTTCCTCCACAATTTTGTGGAATAGATTCAAAAAGCAATGGCAGCAGCTGTGAGTTCATTGATGATTCTAGCAACATTGAAACCGGCAATGACATCGGCATCCGTGGTGGCCTGTCTCTGAGGCTTCCTAATCAAAGATGTGGAGGTGTCTTAAAGTGATCAATTTTGATACAACCTTTGCAGAAAGCTCCATTTTTTCATTAGGTCTCAATGTTAGTGTTTGTAATAAAACTGCTTAAGGATTTGTAAAGACTTCCCAGTCCTTTACAGTTTGACAAGTTAAAATATCTTAAATGTTTTAATTTTCTAATTGATCTAGAAAACTTGCTTAAAGAACAATCCGTCAGCTTCAAGACACGCAAGTGTTTGAATTTTGAAATGAAGGAGAATTGCGGTCCAAAACGCAGCGGAAATTAAAATTTTCTCCTTTAGAGATCCTTACGAATGGTCATGATCAGTGATAGAATATTTACCTCTTATGATGATTGAAACCTTTGGTGCAGATCTCTTGTGACGATCAAAACCTTTGATGCAGATCCACGGAGCGATCACGAACGTTGAACGATGACAACGTCTCTACTCAGTCCACACGAACGGATTCCTTCAATCTCAGTGCTAGCTGGTACGAATGAAGGCTTTGAGTGAGAGAGAGAGAGTGAGAGAAAACGAAAATAATGCAACCGCAATTAATGCTTCTGCGCAAGGGTTCTATTTATAGAACCACTTGTGTGGGCTTCAAGCTAAAAGCCCACTTAAGTGTATTTTGGCCCATATCTTATAATATGCCCAAAATCACTTAAGCCCATGGTACCTTACAATATTTCGTATTCTACTCAAGTACATTGTACCTTACGATGTTCTATAATTCACTTAAGGGCACCGTACCTTACGGTATTCCTTAGTTACTCTATCTCTCATCAATCCGTCCTTTGTGTGTGACCCTGTAGGTTTTCGTGACGTTGGCAATTATATTAAATCACGCATTTAACATAATAAACAGTGAGTGGTATCTAGCAACACATCACTGCTACCCAAGACATGAAAATGTCAAGCGATCTGACAATTCCTTCTGTGATAATACTTATGTGTATAATTACCCTTTTGCCCTTATGTCTATATTGAACACAAGGCATAGACCGTGTCATCCTTGTCCAGTTCAATATTGGGCCCATAGACATTTATCCTATTATGCAGGATGGGCAAATTCCATCTAGGTCACTCATGTCCCTCAGCATGCTTCATGGAGTACCCATCAACTGTCTTTATGGTTATCTAGTTACGGACAACGTTGGATCAGCAATAAAGCACTCGACTCCACATCTAGGATCCATAGTGATTTCAGGTCGAAGGGTGGTATACACCATTATCACCATGAGAATAACTTATGACACTTTGCATAACATTCTATATAGTATTCTCATATCGGGTCAATCCAGTATAAATATTACTCTTAATATTCATACCTATGTTTAAGACTTGATAACTCCTTATCCATGATCCATGAGATGTGATCATCAGTCTATATACATAATAGTTTTAATGCTTTAAATGTTATCCCATTTCACAATAAAGCTCGACTACGGATACTTTAAGAATAGTGTCCTTATGTTTAATGTGATCTCGTGATTAAGTCACACTTGATACATTAAACGGACTAGCTATTCCAGGGACTTTATTAAACAAACATAATAAATAAAAAGCCTTTTATTATTAATAAATAATTCGATACAAGTACCAAAAGTATTGGCCTCTAGGGCTTACACCAACAATCTCCCACTAGCACTAGAGCCAATCAAGCATACCCCTAATGCCCATAGATCTAGTATGGCCATCATACTTCTGCTGCGCAAGAGGCTCTGTCAGTGGGTTAGCAATATTGTCAAGTGTAGGTACTCTGCATATTTTCACATCTCCTCTATCTATTATCTCTCAAATGAGATGATAACGCCTAAGTATGTGTTTGGATCGTTGGTGAGATCTAGGCTCCTTAGCTTGTGCGATAGTACCATTGTTATCATAATAGAGACCAATGGGATCCACAATGCTAGGAACCACGCCAAGTTCACTAATGAACCTTTTGATCCAAACAGCTTCCTTTGCTGCACTTGAGGCAGCAATATACTTGGCCTCGATTGTAGAATCAGCAACTGTATCTTGCTTTGAACTTTTCCAGCTCACAGCGCCACCGTTTAAGCAAAACACATAACCAGATTGCATTCTGATTCCTAATATATAGGCTGCTTCACCTAAGTCCTTCATAGAAAAGCATTTCCTCAACCAAGACTTTACTTGTTGTAGGGTAGGGATATCGTTTACAATGAGTAATATGTCATCTACATATAATACCAGGAAAACGATCATGCTCCCACTAACCTTCTTGTAGACACAAGGCTCATCTCCGTTCTTGATCCATGAGTAATACATCACCTTGATCAGTTATGAGATATCCATATCTTTCAGGTAGGTGACATATCGTGTCTGACCTACGATGGTCTTGTTCTACTTGAGCAGGTTGCTCTTACACAACTACTTGTGTTTCCTGCTCCAATTCCTCCATAGGTGTGTTGATGCTTTGTGATTCTTGAATTTCTTCAAGCTCTACTTTCCTCCCACTGGTTCCTTTGGAAATAAAATCCTTTTCTAGGAAAACTCCAGTTTGAGCGACAAACATTTTGCCCTCAGAAGGATTGTAGAAGTGATCCCCTTTTGTTTCTTTAGGATACCCCACAAATAAGCATTTGTCAGATTTGGGCTCAAGCTTAGTTGAAATTTGTCGTTTCGCATAAACCTCGCAACCCCAAATCTTTATGTAAGACATATGTGGTTTCTTACCACTCCATATCTCATATGGTGTCTTCTCAACCCTTTTGGATGGAACACGGTTAAGTGTGTAAGCTGCTGTCAATAGTGCATGTCCTTTGGAAGATCGGCGTGACTCATCATGGATCGGACCATGTCTAACGGGGTTCGACTTCTTCTCTCAGATACACCATTCCATTGGGGTGTTCTAGGAGGAGTAAGCTGGGATAGGATCCCACACTCTTTCAGATGGTCATCAACTCTAGGCTTATATACTCACCACCTCGATCTGATCGAAGAGTTTTAATATTCTTACCTAGTTGGTTTTAACTCGTTAGGTTTCACCCTTTTAGTATTAATGTTATTAATAGGCATTTCGAGATCAAGGACATATAGTCCATTGCTCATTTGTGCAATAGCATAGGATATATCATTCAAATAAATTGAGCAACAATTGTTCTTTATTATAAATGAAAAACCAAACTTGTCCAGATAAGAAATGGAAATAATATTCCCTCTAATTGCAGGTACATAATAACAGTTCTCTAACTGAATTATAAAACCATTAGGTAAAGTCAATACATAAGATCCTACAGCTAAAGTAGCAACCTTTGCTCCATTGCCAACTCGTAGGTCAACTTCACCTTTTGCCAAATCTCTACTCCCTTTCAGCCCCTGCACATTTGTACTATTTTTCTCACTGTAGTAATAAAAGTGAAATTCCCCGTTTGTCGATCTCAAGGACTGCTTGACGATACAGAGTTTATAGATTGTTTCAATTAGACAAAAGCCTTTGGTTTTTGTGTTGTGAGTAATTATACGACCAATTGCAAATAAATAAAACAAGTAAAAGGTTGAACAAGAGACAAATGAGAGAAGATTGCTAGGGTTCAGTGAATGAAACTTCCTGTAACAGATATAATTTATGAAAGTTTAGACAATATTCCTGTCCAATTAATTCCGGTCCTCAAGGGTATCTATTCCTAATTCCTTAGTGAAAAGACCTTTGATTATGTAACCTAATTACTATGTCCATAAATAATTAAGTTCATCCTCAAGCATTCAAATATCAAGAATTACCGGTCAGATAGAAAATCCCTAGTCCTAGGTTATTTTTACTATCCAAAGTTCTTATCCAGATCAATGAATAATCGCTGTCCAGCTTAAACTATTCATATGAATCATCATTCGTTGGTCCGACGAATAAAGCATAAAGAACGGTAATAAGAACAAATCAATGGAAAAGAAGAAATAGTCAATGCACTCATAAACATAAAATCTGTCACATTCAGAATCAGGGTCACCCCCCTAGCACTGGGGGGTTTAGCTACTCATAATCGAAATAAAAACAAAGATTAACATTGTTGTCATTATAGAATTTCGTGAGGAATCAATCTTCAATCGTCGGAAAACTCTTGAACATATGAATCCTCTGATAATCGTAGAGTCTCCAGCTCTCAAAACGCGTCTTTTTTCTCTCCAAAATCGTCCAACCCCTGGAAAATCGTGTTCTGCCCTCTAAATAGCTATTCAGTTGGACTTTTCCTGATTTTGTGCTCCATACGCGTATTGCCCAGTCTCATACGCGTACTGCCTAGTCTCAAACGCGTACTGCATGTAAGACAGCCTCTGATACGCGTATTGCCCAGGCTGGTACGCGTATTGCCCAGGCTGGTACGCGTACTGCCCAGTCCCATACGCGTATCACCAGAGGTTTGCTATTTTGCTTGATTTTCCATCCCTCTGGTCATATACGTATGCTACGCGTACTGGGCAGGTCCATACGCGTATCATGTAAGGCCATACGCGTATGGACAGCAGGTTCTCCAAAAATTGATTTTTTCTTCCGTTTTCTTGCTCGGGCTCAATTTCGCATCTGACGTTTGATTCCCTGAGCTTCCAAACTAGTTTTTTACCTGCTAACATACCCAAAAGTGTAAAATATCCTCAAGAAACTCATAAGTAACAACACACTTAATATTATAGAATTGAGCTTATATCTAACTAAAAATGCTTCAGTTTACACAGTTTATCTGACTTATTTACGGTTAAATAGTGGAATGTCTATCAAAAATGGTGACTGATCACAACCCCAAACTTAGCTTGTTGCTTGTCCTCAAGTAACATTTTATTACCATCTGTCACACGGTGAACTGACTTGGGGTATTTTGCTTTTTATCGCAATGTCGCGGATAGCAAGAGTCGCCACCGACTTTTCTTTTATCCAATAAGGAAAGGTGGAAAAGAACAGGAAAGACCTCAATAGATTTTGGGTTCGGGAGGTACATTATACAAAGGGAAGGTATTAGCACCCTTTGTATCCATGGTTATCCATGGGCTCTTAATTGCTGGATCACTTATCTTTTTGTCTGAAAAAGTGTCGGTGGATTGCTTAAAAAATGTTTGAAAGAGAGTTTGACTTTGTAATGATTCTCGCATGAATGTATACAAAGTATTTATCTCGTTTAATTTTGAAAGCGGTTTAGAAAAGGTTTTGAAAAGAGAATTTAACTTTGTAATGATTCTTGTATGAATGTATACAAAGTGGTTATCTCGTTTAGTTTTGCAATTGTTTAGAAAATATAACTCGGTAATGATTCTTGTATGAATGTATACCAAGTGGTGATTTTTTAAAAGATGTTTTGAAAGGTGTGGGGTGTGAAAAATATTTTAGGTGGTGATCCAGTAATTGAGAGTTATACCTTCCTAAGGTCTTTATGAACGTTTCCTATCCTTATGAGGGTAAAACTGTCCTTACTATTGAGAAGTAAGTAGTTTTATCCTTTGGATGTAAAAGGGTCATCGTAGGGTCATCGATAGGTCATTGAAGGCAACAGTTGTAAGGATACCTTAGCATTCGAAGGGACGATCATCATTTAACCGTAGGCTACACCGAAGGGTCATCGAGGGACAAAATCGTATTTTCGAAGGCAACATCCGAGGGACCATGATTTATTTTATGATGATTTAATCGAAGGGTCTTTGCTAAGTGTATCCCTACATTCGCGGGACATGACCGTAATACCGTAGGGCAGCAAAGAGAGGTCCAAAATCACATGTTTAAAGGTCATATTTTAAAGTCAATTAAGTAATTAAGTCCATACTAAAATCAATACATTAAAATTAATATATTAAAATTAATACATTAAAATTAACACATTAAAATTAATTAAGCAATTTAGGGTGAGTCTCCCCAAGGGTATCCCACAAATAAAGTGGAAGACCTAAACGGCGATCTTTTTTCTGGGACATATGAACCTTTGCAAAATTCAACAAACGGGTTAGCATACCAAATCCGGGTGCAATCGAGGATTACACCGTAAAAGAAAAACAGCAGCAAGAAAACAGTGTATAATTAACATAGAATCGACCAGATACGCATAAGACATGACAAACAAAATATTGGCGGCTGCCCTTGTTCGCCTCTGCTTCGCCTAGCGAAGGTCTAGCGAACACTCGCTGCGTGCTCGCTTAGCGATGTGCTAGCGAGCGGCTACGGGTTTTGAATTTCAGAACAGTATGACTTCAACCTGCGGCATGGCTTATGGCATCCAACACATAATTATATGGTTCAGCATTCACAATATCCAGGCACACTTAAATTCACATGCAAAACCTCAAATATGTTTATGAATTCAATTATATTATCACATACAAGTTAAGAACATAAAGCGGTATCACATGCAAATTAAGAAAATAACACGATAATAGTAATGCAAACCTGTTTGCAATCGAATTGCAACCTTGAATTGGCGAGCCGGATTGAGTTGGGCGGCGGTAGCTTCGGGGCGGGGAAGCGGCCTTCAGGGTTTCTTCACTCGGAACTCTCTAAAGTAGCCTCCAGGGTTTCCGTGCCAGGGTTTCCGTCCGTCTTCCTCTGTTTTTTCCTCCCTTTCATTACTGAAGTGCTGGTATTTATAATGCCCTTTTTCATGACCTAATGGGCTCAGAACGAAGCCCGAAATTTTTTGTTGTCTGTCAGCCTCGCTAGGCGAGCTGGTAGCGAACGTTTGCTTCGCTAGGCGAGCGTGTAGCGAACGTTCGCTAGGCGAGCGTGTAGCGAACAGGCCAGTTTGGGCCATTTTCTGGATTGGGCCATTCGTGAGCTGGGCCTTTGTCCCTTTAAGATCAGTGCCATAAAATGAGTCGGAATGCCCCTGAAAATGTCTTGAAATATTAATGGGCAAATTTTGGGGTATGACAGCTGCCCCTGTTCAATATTCTTGAACCGAGAGAGTTAGGATGGCGTGCATGTCATTCGTGGTCTGGAGGTGAAAGATTATTGAACACTAGAATGCCCCAACAATTTGCGCTTGTCCATCAGTCTTGACGGAGATGGGCTTAAAGATGCCATCCAGGAAGTTCGATGACGAGATTTCCAGATTGTGTCGTACGTTAGACGATATCTGGAGACATGGGTGTCACACCGGGTCATACGCTAGGCCGTATAGTGAGTCATCCATTATGCTGTCGACTTCGCTGGGGAGTCAGAGTATGCTATATACTGCTGGGGATAAGGGATCAGAATGGATCGTACGTTAGACCGTGTCTGAATACCAGAGTGAGTTGTTCATTAGGCGGATGACTTTGCCGGGGATGAAAGATCAGAACGGATCGTACGCTAGATCGCATCTGAGCTGCAGAATGAGCCGTCCGTTAGGTTGAATCTGCTGAAAAGGGAGTAGTCGTGTACTAGACTACCATTCAGAAATGTACCTGTCCGAAGGTAGCATCTGAGTAAGGGAGTAGCCGTATACTAGACTACCATTCAGAAATGTACCTGTCCGAAGGTAGCATCTGAGTAAGGGAGTAGCCGTATACTAGACTACCATTCAGAAATGTACCTGTCCGAAGGTAGCATCTGAGGAGATAAAGGTCTAACTTGGTCGTACATTAAACCTTATCTGAGTTGTCCGAGGACTTGACGGTCTAACTTGGTCGTACACTAGACTGTCACTGAGCAGAATCTGGTCTAACTTGGTCGTACATTAGACTGTATCTGGGCAGAATCCGAGGACTTGACGGTCTAACTTGGTCGTACATTAGACTGTATTTGCAGAATCTGACTTGAAGGTCTAACTTGGTCGTACATTAGACTGTATTTGCAGAATCTGACTTGAAGGTCTAACTTGGTCGTACATTAGACTGTATTTGAGTGGTATTTGAAGATTTGAAGGTCTAACTTGGTCGTACATTAGACTGTATCTGAGTTAATGAAGGTCAGAATGGATCGTACGCTAGATCGTATCTGAGTTGAAGGAGTCATGTGTTGAGATGAATCAGGGTGGACCGTATGCTAGGTAGTACCTGAGAAGTGAAGGTCCAACTGGGTCGTATATTAGACCGTGTTGGGAGTAGTTGAAGATCAGAATGGATCGTCCGTTAGATCGTATCTGAGTGGAAGGAGTTATATGTTGAGCCGAATCAGAACGAACCGTACGCTAGGCTATATCTGCTAGTATTTGTATATGTTGTATTTGCAATGAATATTTGGGATGGGCTTATAGATGCCATCGTTAGGAGGATGTCAGAATGAATGTTGACATGGAGTATATCTGAAAGATGTATCTGAAGAAGAAAGTAGTCGTACGCTGGACTACACCTCGGAATGTACCGTACGCTAGGCAGTATCTGAGGGATATAGTTAAATCTTGAGTGTAATTGATAAAGATGTCCGTCTGAATGGACCTTTGTTTTGACTGTGTCAGGAGGATGATTAACCTGAAAAGTAAAGTTAGCTTCATGCCATGTCATGATGCATGAGATGCAAATGTTGTATGCATGCGTGTGCTGTGAAATGATGTAATGAGTGAATTATGCGTCTGGAATAAATGAGAGCATTGTATGATGTAATGCATATGATGCGGAATGAAAATTGTATGTAGGTATGAATGCCCTATGTGTCTGAAACGTTCTTCCAGGGGACTCTACTGGGGAATAAATCTCAGTCTTCTGGTCGGAGATATTTGTATTGATGATCCTTCCTTAGCTAGGGGATACTTGATTTTTATCTGATGGCAGAGATATTCAACAGAGCCTGGCTGGGGGTAGAAGAGATGACCAGTCTAGTGATGCCACTTTCTTCCGGGGGATAACTGGCTTAGCCGAGGAATAGAATTAGCAACGGATTCATTGGGAAGCAGGGTTAGACCTTCTCCTCGATCCCGAAGTCTCGTAGTAATCATGTATTTTTGGCAAACATCAATCATATTCAAATGCATATATCAGTTCAAACTAAATCAATGGACGTTTATGCAAACAAAACAGAGAGAGTAAAACAAAAGTATCTTTTTGGAAATAACATTGTATTAATTTTGGAAGAGGGCCTATAGACAGGCAATTCATGTACAAGGAGACAGAAATCCTAGTAAGAGGAAATCGTCAAGAAAACGAAGAGAAAGCTATGCGGAAAAGTCCTATTGATTTTAATCCCACTACTGTCATTATGTCTTCAAGCCTCTCATCTCCTGCTGTCGGATAAAAGTGATTGGCTTGTTCAGTCCCTTGAACTTGGTTGAAGCTGACAGAGAACGGGACATAGTCATACGCTTTAATCCCTAATTTTTACCTGGACCACCTTTTCAGGTTTTCAGTCCACCGGGATACCCCTTCTTGCCCAAGCCGCCTTTTCAGGTTTTCGACTTGCCGGGTGTACGTCTTTATATATTTATCCCTAATTTTTGCCCGAACCCTTTTGGTTCGCCGGGATGCCCTTACTTTTGCCCAGGTACGTCGACCTAGCGGGTCTCTGTTATGCGTAGTATTTTTTGACTATGTCTGCGTTCACGGGATGCGGGGACTCTTCGCCGTCCATTGTAGCGAGTATCATGGCTCCACCAGAGACTACCTTCTTAACTACAAATGGCCCTTCGTGTGTGGGAGTCCATTTGCCCCTGGGATCACCTTGTGGTAGAATGATACGCTTTATTACCAAGTCGCCAATTTGATACACCTGTCTCTTGACTCTTTTGTTAAATGCTTGGGTCATGCGTTTCTGATATATCTGACTATGACAAACAGCCGCGAGTCTCTTCAATCAAATTTATCTGATCGAGTCGAGTCTGAATTCGTTCCTCTTCATCTAAGCCCGCCCCTTTCATGATTCTTAGAGAGGGAATCTGAACTTCCACTGGTAAAACGGCTTCCATTCCATAGACTAAAGAGAACGGAGTTGCCCCCTGTCGAAGTACGCAACCATGAAGAGCAAGAGGTAACATCTCATGCCAGTCTTTGTACGTTATATCATTTTTTGTATGATCTTCTTGATATTCTTATTAGCAGTCTACACGGCGCCGTTCGTCTTTGGCCGGTACGGAGAAGAGTCATGGTGCTTTATTTTGAACTGCGTGTAGAGTTCAGTTTAGTACCATTATCGGTGATAACTCTCTCAGGAGACAGCAGGTTTCTCAAGTAGATATTTGATAGAATCCATCTTAGAAATCAATAAAGTGGTATGATTCAACATATACTGTCTTAGTCGGCGAGCAGCCTAGGCCAAAGCGTAGCAAGCTTTCTCGAGCTGTGAGTATCTTGTTTCACAGTCGGTACCTTTTGCTAAGGCAGTATATGGCATGCTCTTTTCGACCAGACTCGCCATGTTGCCCCAGCACACCCTATTGAATTTTCTAACACGGTCAAATACATGATTAGAGGTCTTCCTTCAACTGGTAGCATTAGAATTGGAGGTTCTTGGAGATACTTCTTGATTTTGTCGTTCATCATTCCGTACCATCTCTTGATTTTTTCTCAGTAATTTGAAGATGGATTTGCCGGTAGCAGTCAAGTGTGGAATGAATCGGGCAATGTAATTCAAGTGTCCCAAGAAACCTCTGACTTCTTTCTTGTCTATTTCAGTACCCAGATTTGCAATTTCAATTGATTCCTCCTGCGGCTGTATGGTCTTTTCTTCTTGTAGTACCAGTCTGGCAAGTTCTCCAGGGACTTTACAACCTTCCTCACTTCCATCCTCAGCTTGGTAGATCGGATTTTCAAAGTCATAATGAACAGTAGCAGAGCTATTATCAACAGGATCCAGAGTGAATATGGATACGCGATTTGTTACGTGAGTGTGTGCAAGAAAACATAGCTTGTTTGAAAAAAATGACAGGAAAGATAAAGAGCGCAATATTTGACTGCAAAAAGTCCATTGATTTATTGAATATGAATATGCTTATGAAAATGACAAACCCTTAAAATTAGCTATTATGCCCCGGGTATAGACACAATGCTTTGAACCACAAAAATAGCAATAACAATTACTCCTGACTAAAGGAAATCGGGATAATGTCTTCAGCCTTCCGATTATTGAGTCCGTCACCAATTGTTGGGAAAATCCAGCTATCCAGGTCGCAACCGCTATCAGTATCCTCCACAGCATTGACAGTCTTGTCATGATTAGGCAGAGGGGCAGTGATGACATTAGGAGTCTCCGGATGCTCGAACTCAATTTCCCCAGCGTCGATCATATCCTGAATTTTGTTCTTCAACAACCAACAATCGTTTGTATCGTGCCCGGGGCTATCGGAGTGATATGCACACCTGGCATTGGGATTATAACGAGGCGAAGCAGTGTTGACATTTGCAGGAGGACCTCTGAGAGTGATTAAGTTTACCTTTAGCATACTTTGCAGTGCTTGTGCTAAAGTCATATTGAGCTTGGTAAACTGCCTTCTTGGTCTGTCTGGTCTTTGCTGGAAGTTTTGAGCTGGCGGGGCGGCGATTGTCACTGCTCCAACGGCATGGTCACCATTTTTCTTATTATGATTCTTTTGACCATACACAGCATTCGATTCATTCTTCCCTTGGTAGGACTTTTTACTGCTTGTAGAAGTAGCTGCCTGTAACTTTCCACTTCGAATGTCACTCTCTACCCGTTCACCTGTCAGTATAAGTTCAGTGAAACCTGATGAAGAACTCCCCAGTAGGTGGCTGTAGAATGGGCCCGTCAGGGTACCCATGAACAGGTCTACTAATTCTCGGTCAGTCATAGGGGGTTTGACCCTGCCGGCCAGATCTCTCCATTTTTGAGCATATTCTTTGAAGCTTTCTTTAGATCCCATAGTCATATTCTGCAACTGTAGCCGAGTAGGCGCTAATTCAGAATTGTACTGGTACTGCTTATAGAAAGCTGTTTCTAAATCAGTCCAGGTGCGGATGTCAGAGCTCTCGAGCTGATAATACCATTCCAACTGAGTGCCAGACAGACTTTCTTGGAAGAAATGGATCCACAGTTTCTTATCAGTGGTGTGCGGCTGAATCTTTCTCACATAAGCCCTTAAATGCATCTGAGGACAGGATGCACCATCGTACTTAGTGAAAGCGGGGATTTTGAATTTGCGGGGAATGGTCACATCGGAGACCAGACCCAAACTTTCGAAATCTAGACCAGGCGCCTTCTGACCCTCCATGGCTAGCATGCGTTCTTCCAGCAATTTGTACTTATCATCTCTTGGAGAGTACTGTTCATTTTCATAGTCCTCATCGTCATCCTCAGGGTTGGAGAAATCAGCATTCTCTTCCTCTGAGTCATTCTCCGCCCCCTCTTCTGGACCATTCGGGATTCCAAATTTGATTCCCGTAGCCTGTCCTTTACGCCTTCTTCCCGGGTTAATGAAACTCACAGCTTTCTTGTCTTTCTTCTTCTCGACCAAAAGAGCCTTCAGTTCCTCCTGCCCCTTGGATAAGCTTAGCATCATCTCCTTGAATTGAGCATTCTGAGTCTGGAGATCTTTGACAGTTTGTTCGAGGTCCATTTTTCTGTTTGCAGGAAAACCGTGAGAACATTGATCTCTTTAGAACACCTGTTATGCAATGTCATGCTATGCAATGTATGAAATGTTTTCAAGGACTTTTGGAATTTAACTTTGCATAAACTACCAAAAAGGGAATTTTTTTTTATTTTTTTTTTTTATATATATATATTTTTTTTTTATACAAAACAGAGCAAAGTTAAATCCCTAAGTCCTTGAAATGATTAGTGTAATGCCATGATGTTATGATGTTATGATGTTAAACAAGCATAAACAATCATCCCTAGGTTTTAAGGCTTGCATGAGTTCCATAGGTAAGTACCCTCCCCAGTGAAGTTTGGTTGGTTCAACCTGTCCTAGAATAGTAACCGAGTTCTAGAAGGATCTCCAATCATTGACCTTCTGATCACACTAAAATTCACCGTATTTCTGACTCCGATTTCGCATGCATTCTTAGCTTTTATTGTTGTTTTGCTTTGTTATTTCTTTGTTTTCTTATGTTTTCAGGTTTTTATAATAATCGGAGCTCGAATCGGGAAAAGGAGCGAAAAAGGAGTGAAAACGGGCGAAAACCTAGAAATTCAGCGTTTTGCACTTACGGCACCCACCGTGGCGGGCGCCATGGGGTTAGCCATGACGTGGCCACGTCTCAAGACCACTCCTCAACCGCCAAGACCCACGATCCCCACTCCATCATCCCCTGTAGGGACCATGGCGGGCGCCATAGGCCTGTGGCGGGCGCCACAAGGCCAAAATCAGTAACCTCCACTTTTTAGTGGAGGGGCGTCCCTGTCATTTCATGCTTTCAGTTTTTACTATAAATAGGACCTTAGATTTTCGTTTTTCTTCATCCAGAATTAGAATTCTCTAGGCATATATCAGTTATAAAGCAGTTGCCATTCCACATCGGGGTGCCTCTGCAATCGAGTGATCGAGTCTGTAATCTGTCTGTGGTTCGAGTTTTTGGAGCACTCTGGAGGAAGTTAATCCTGCCGCCATTTTAATTCAAGTTCGTATTTTACTTTTATTTATTTCCTGCACTCGCACATTTACGTTGTTTATTTCCTGCACTCGCACATTTACGTTGTTTATTTCCTGCACTCGCACATTTACGTTGTTTATTTCCTGCACTCGCACATTTACGTTGTTTATTTCCTGCACTCGCACTTTACTTTGTTTATTATCCGCACTCGCTTTAAATTACTTTTATGAAAAACTATAAAAAGAATATTTACTTTATCATGTCTAACTGATTCTATAAAGGTTAGAATGTAAGGATCGTAATTAAACCAGTAATCAGTATAATTGTTCGTGGAAACACCTAAGGGCTATTTTATCTTTCAATTCAAGTAATTGTTTTTAACTATTTCAAAAACAGCCAAAAGCGCTTTGTCTAGTTTATTAGGAGATTTTAGATTAAAAAGAAAAGAGATTTTAAAACGATTTTCGGACGCGTTAGGAAGTTTAAACTCTGGTTCGTAAGAACCTCTTTTTGCTAAGAAGTCCAGGTTAAAATACTTTTCAACTTAGTTAAGATACTATATTTCTTAAAAATAGGTTTACTACTCTAACGCAGTACGCACCTTT
The DNA here is from genome assembly GCF_024323335.1 of Lathyrus oleraceus. Classification (NCBI taxonomy): domain Eukaryota; kingdom Viridiplantae; phylum Streptophyta; class Magnoliopsida; order Fabales; family Fabaceae; genus Lathyrus; species Lathyrus oleraceus. Next base: position 496,425,536 of record NC_066581.1, read on the forward strand.
TTATCCGTGACAATAGGAGGGGTTGATTAGAGAGTACAACTCGGTTCTGAATACGCGAAAGCGACAGTTCCTGTTAAATTAGTTCTTTTCAAAGGAGAAAACATTGCCCATAAGTAGTTCCACTAACAAGTACTGGATTATCATTGATTGCGTGAATTACATTCGAGCCTGTCTTTATTTATTATTTAAAATTATAATTTTATTTACCATTGCACCCTTATTAAAACCCTTAAAAATAGTTGCCTTAGATACACACCATAACAACAGGTTTGATAGATTGACACTTGGTCTCTGTGGATTCGATAATCTTTTATATTACTTTGACGTGATTCGTACACTTGCGAAAAACACGCATCACCTTCCTTTAAGTCCACTTCAGTGCAACACCAAGTGGTTGACCAAAGCTTCCCTAAAGTCCAATCTCAAAGAGTGTAGTATCGAGTCTCAACCAACCCCAGTCGGAACCGAAGTCAGTTATCTCACTACTTTCTAATGGCCAGGATGAGTCAATTAGGGTTCTAAAGGTCTGGTTAATGCTTTGATGACACCACGCGGAAGCCAAATTTTTCCTCAAGTGAACATGAGGAACATCAGGACAACCAAAGTGTCACATTAACCGTAGCCATCATTTTAACCATTCCAGTATACGCCGGATAGTCGCGATGATCTATTGCTACTTACCTAAGGTACACTAGATCCGGGTGTAGGATCTTTCACTCAAGCATAGGATACCCAAGCAATCCCTTAAAAGTAAATCAGACAATTTTAATAAGTGATCTTGTTTTTAAGGTAACCTCTCTTTATACTCCCCAGCAGAGTCGCCAGTTCTGTCACACGGTGAACTGACTTGGGGTATTTTGCTTTTTATCGCAATGTCGCGGATAGCAAGAGTCGCCACCGACTTTTCTTTTATCCAATAAGGAAAGGTGGAAAAGAACAGGAAAGACCTCAATAGATTTTGGGTTCGGGAGGTACATTATACAAAGGGAAGGTATTAGCACCCTTTGTATCCATGGTTATCCATGGGCTCTTAATTGCTGGATCACTTATCTTTTTGTCTGAAAAAGTGTCGGTGGATTGCTTAAAAAATGTTTGAAAGAGAGTTTGACTTTGTAATGATTCTCGCATGAATGTATACAAAGTATTTATCTCGTTTAATTTTGAAAGCGGTTTAGAAAAGGTTTTGAAAAGAGAATTTAACTTTGTAATGATTCTTGTATGAATGTATACAAAGTGGTTATCTCGTTTAGTTTTGCAATTGTTTAGAAAAATATAACTCGGTAATGATTCTTGTATGAATGTATACCAAGTGGTGATTTTTTAAAAGATGTTTTGAAAGGTGTGGGGTGTGAAAAATATTTTAGGTGGTGATCCAGTAATTGAGAGTTATACCTTCCTAAGGTCTTTATGAACGTTTCCTATCCTTATGAGGGTAAAACTGTCCTTACTATTGAGAAGTAAGTAGTTTTATCCTTTGGATGTAAAAGGGTCATCGTAGGGTCATCGATAGGTCATTGAAGGCAACAGTTGTAAGGATACCTTAGCATTCGAAGGGACGATCATCATTTAACCGTAGGCTACACCGAAGGGTCATCGAGGGACAAAATCGTATTTTCGAAGGCAACATCCGAGGGACCATGATTTATTTTATGATGATTTAATCGAAGGGTCTTTGCTAAGTGTATCCCTACATTCGCGGGACATGACCGTAATACCGTAGGGCAGCAAAGAGAGGTCCAAAATCACATGTTTAAAGGTCATATTTTAAAGTCAATTAAGTAATTAAGTCCATACTAAAATCAATACATTAAAATTAATATATTAAAATTAATACATTAAAATTAACACATTAAAATTAATTAAGCAATTTAGGGTGAGTCTCCCCAAGGGTATCCCACAAATAAAGTGGAAGACCTAAACGGCGATCTTTTTTCTGGGACATATGAACCTTTGCAAAATTCAACAAACGGGTTAGCATACCAAATCCGGGTGCAATCGAGGATTACACCGTAAAAGAAAAACAGCAGCAAGAAAACAGTGTATAATTAACATAGAATCGACCAGATACGCATAAGACATGACAAACAAAATATTGGCGGCTGCCCTTGTTCGCCTCTGCTTCGCCTAGCGAAGGTCTAGCGAACACTCGCTGCGTGCTCGCTTAGCGATGTGCTAGCGAGCGGCTACGGGTTTTGAATTTCAGAACAGTATGACTTCAACCTGCGGCATGGCTTATGGCATCCAACACATAATTATATGGTTCAGCATTCACAATATCCAGGCACACTTAAATTCACATGCAAAACCTCAAATATGTTTATGAATTCAATTATATTATCACATACAAGTTAAGAACATAAAGCGGTATCACATGCAAATTAAGAAAATAACACGATAATAGTAATGCAAACCTGTTTGCAATCGAATTGCAACCTTGAATTGGCGAGCCGGATTGAGTTGGGCGGCGGTAGCTTCGGGGCGGGGAAGCGGCCTTCAGGGTTTCTTCACTCGGAACTCTCTAAAGTAGCCTCCAGGGTTTCCGTGCCAGGGTTTCCGTCCGTCTTCCTCTGTTTTTTCCTCCCTTTCATTACTGAAGTGTTGGTATTTATAATGCCCTTTTTCATGACCTAATGGGCTCAGAACGAAGCCATGCCCTTTTTCATGACCTTTTTCATGACCTAGGCGAGCTGGTAGCGAACGTTTGCTTCGCTAGGCGAGCGTGTAGCGAACAGGCCAGTTTGGGCCATTTTCTGGATTGGGCCATTCGTGAGCTGGGCCTTTGTCCCTTTAAGATCAGTGCCATAAAATGAGTCGGAATGCCCCTGAAAAATGTCTTGAAATATTAATGGGCAAATTTTGGGGTATGACACCATCAAAGATCATGTCACCCCAAACTTACTGTAAAACAGTTCTTACCACAATACTGCTGAAATCTTTCGCACTGGACCTCTTGATGTTTTTTTTTCTTCAGGTTTTCTGATTCTTCCACATAGCCAACGAGCTAGAAACTCTTTCCCTCAGAGATATGACTTTACCTGTCAGCTTATATCACACTCTCACCAAGTCTCTCTGGGTTAAAGTGTTATCACTCTCAAATCACAATATGCAATATCAAATCAGAAGTTTGAATAAATTCTCTCATCCTATCAACATGTACAATCACACACACTTTTTGAGGTCTTTTTGGGTTGTAACGGGGCTTTGGTTTAGGTAGGGTATGAAATTGGAACAACGGTTTTTGGGTCTTTTGGTTCAGAGTACATGAAATCATTCTCTCACTACGTTTCTTTCCTATTATTCCTGTAGGGTTTTGCAATCCTCTTTTCCTTTTATCTATATTGAATGTAGCATTTTTCAAAAGCTGTTCTTTTATTGTTTTTCGCTTTTCTCTTTCTTTCTTTTCATGTTGTTGTTGTTTTTTTTTTTTTATACGACATTCACTTACTATTCACGTACTGCAAAGCTACCCCAAACTTAAAGGTTGCTATTCCAACAGCAACCCCAAACTTAGATAGAAACGTAGAGATGAAATCAATCCTCACATACTCTGAACAGGGTAGGATAGGTACAAGGTCATGGCTTTAGAAAAAACGGGTATATCAGAAATAAATGATTAACAGGCTCAACAGGGTAGGATAGGTACAAGGTCATGGATTTAGAAAAAAAACGGGTATATCAAAAATAAATGATTAACAGGCTCAACAGGGTAGGATAGGTACAAGGTCATGGATTTAGAAAAAAAAACGGGTATATCAAAAATAAATGATTAATAGGCTCAACAGGGTAAAACAATGGATAATAATAATAATGGGATGGCTAGAAAGGCTCTAGGTGATAAACAAAAACATGCCTCAGTGTGTGTAGTCGTACAGCTAATAATAATAAAAGAACATACGTAAACCAAGATTGATAAAGACATACCTGATATCTCTCATATGATGATAAGTGTTTGGCTTTTTATGATCTCACCAAGACGGGTTAAGCTGACTTGTTCTATCATACCTCTGAGTTCAAAGCTCATGCTCGTGGTTCTGATGTTAATCTTAACCAGTGCGTCCAATCATAAACAACAGTATCTACAGTCAGGGGACTGAAAGAGAAGACGCCCAAGTATTTGGTGTAAGTGATCAAGAAACCCAATAGCCAGACATAGTCACGTATCAAACGAAATAAACAGGAAAATGGAGGTAAACCAAATCACATTCATTAGATTAAGCCAACCCATAATAGGTGATTACATCCAAGCAAAAGAAAATAAAAACTGAATAAACCAAAAAGAAAAATACACAAAGAAATTTCAAACCTCCCTTGGGTTGCCTCCCAAGCAGCGCTTCGTTTAACGTCGCATGGCTCGACGGGACACCTCATACTCAGATGAGTTTAACAGTTTCAATTGGTCCCCCTTCACCGGGATCATATGGTTTCAACCTCTGACCATTAACCTTGAAGGTGTCGCCATTCTTCTCATTTAAAACACCAATACCACTTTTATGTTTCTTCAGTACCTTTTCATCTTCTAATTTTGGTGAAGCTCTCAGATCCTCCCACATGCGTGGGTTGTATTTCCTCCAAGGGGTTTGTGTATCCAGCATAGCAAGCACTTCTTTTTCTTTTTCCTCATCCTTCTCCTCCATCTCTCTGACCAAAAGACTAAGAACTCTTTCTAACGGTAATTCAGGAAACTTTCTTTGAATTGTGCTAGTTACAATTTGATCAATCACTTCCACGGAGTGGTTTGTACACATATTCTCTTTATGTTTCATAGTATCTCGGACATCAATTCTGAGCTCTTCATTATACACCTTTAGGATCATGGTACCTTCCTCCATATCTATATTGCATCTCCCTGTTTCTAAGAAAGGTCTGCCCAGAATCAGAGGTATCTCTTCATCTTCTGGCATTTCCAAAATTACAAAATCAACAGGAAAAACAAATTTATCAACTTTGACCAGAACATCCTCAACTACCCCAAAAGGTCTCTTCACTGAGTGGTCAGCAAATTGAAGTGTCATTCTGGTATCTTGAACATTTCCAATTCCTAGCTTCCTGTAAATAGACAAAGGCATAAGGCTAACACTAGCCCCCAAATCAATCAGCGCCCTTTTAAAAGACCTATCTCCAATGGTACACGGGATGGTCACAGAACCTCTATCTGGCTTCTTTACTGGAATTTTCATACCCTGCAAAATAGCACTACAAGTTTCAGTTAGTATAATAGGGTCAGTGTCAGTGGTGCGCTTCTTGGAGATGATGTCTTTCATGAATTTCGCATAGATAGGCATCTGCTTGAGTGCCTCAGAGAATGGAATATTGATTTCTAATTTCCTGAACAACTCCATGAATTTCTGAAAAAATTTCTCATCTTGCTTCTTCTTTTTGTTTCTTTGTGGGAATGGAAGCTTAATGATGGGTTTTGGTTCAAGGAGCTTTTCTTGTACCACCGGCGGTATTACAATTTCTTCCTCAGATGGTGTCTTGTTTTCTAAGATTTCCAGGTCCACTTCAAGCAACTGATCTTCTTCTTCATCCTTCTTCTTATGATCTTCAACATATCTTCCGCTTCTTGTTGTTACCGCACTCACATTATGGTGCTCCCTCGGATTTGTCACTGTTGCACTAGGTAATGCGCCCGGTGTTTGAAAATTTGTTATCTGTTGTGCTATCTGACCCAATTGAATCTCCAGATTTTTAATGGATGCGTTGGTGCTCTTCTGATTATTCCTGGTCTCCTCCTGAAATTGCATATTCTGAGTTGCCATCTTCTCTATAGCAATCTCCCAATCCACTTTCTTCGGTATTTGTTGCTGATAAGGTTGTTGTTGCGATTGATATTGTGGTTGGTAAGGTGGTTGTTGTTGTGGAGGTCCTTGATTCTGAATATTACCTTGCTGATCTTTCCAAGAGAAATTAGGATGATTTTTCCACCCCGGGTTATATGTATTTGAGTAGGGATTATTCTGCCTCAGGTAATTTATAGCTTGCACTTGTTCTGCGGTTGCAACACAATGCATGGTAAAGTGTGGTCCACTACAAATCTCACAAATCATGGTCGGAACCGGTTGAACTTGAGCCACAGTCTGGGTACCTAAATTCATAGCTTTCAATCTTCTTTCAACCTCAGCAGCAATCTGGTCTTCCATTTTCACTACCTGATTTGCTAATTTCAAGTTAATTTTTCCCTCCGGTTGATTCACAGTACGGTCATATAATTCCAAATGCTCATTCGCTGCAATAGCTTCGATGATCTTTTTGATACCGGTTGCTGTTGAAAAATTAGATGAGCCACCAGCAGCTGTATCAATGAGTTGCTTAGTTCTCATCTTCAGCCCGTTTACAAAATTCTGCATTTGTTCAGTTTCATCCAGATTATGTGTAGGACATGCAACTAAACATCTCTTGAATCTTTTGTATGCATCTCCAAGTGTCTCTCCGTCTTTCTGTTTAAAATTCACAATGTCATACCTCTTACGGATATACACAGAAGCAGGAAAATACTCGTTCAAGAATGCTGTTTCCATTTGTTGCCAAGTAGTAATGCTTCCTGCGGGTAGGGAATAGAACCATTCCTCAGCGTCCTCAGATAACGTGAATGGGAACATGACCAATCTCTTTGCCTCTTCAGAATGCCCATCAATTTTTAATGATGTAGTCATAGTCAGAAACCTCTACAGATGCTTGTTTGCATCCTCATTGATCTTTCCTGCAAAAGGTTTGCTTTCTAACTGGCGGATAGTTGAGGGGTGTAACTGGAAGTGAGCAACATTAACAGGTTGGTTAACAATGGTCAACCGCACTGCTGGGTTATTCTGTCTGCCATAGTCACCTAAAAGTCTTTCCGCTGGGGGTGGGTCTGCAGCCATGTTAACAGTGTCTGGATGTGAATCTGTGTCTGACTCAGATTTTTCGGAGTGAGCAGAGACTGGTGTGACAGGTGTGGCCGGTTCTTCGGTGTCAGAGTTTGCCAGTTTCTTTCTTCTAGCTTCTCTGAGCTTTGCGTGCAATATTCTTTCTGGTTCTGCGTCAAAATGAAAATCAGCTGAGACCTTACCTCGCATACACAGATTAGACAGAAGTTAGTTATAATAATAATGAAAATAAAATTAACAATAAATAAAATTTTGGATGCAGAGCAACAAAATTCTAATTGAAAATAAATTAATAAACTCTACTATCTTTGGCAGTCCCCGGCAACGGCGCCAAAAACTTGATGGGAAAATAGCAAGTGTACTATTTTTCTCACTGTAGTAATAAAAGGGAAATTCCCCGTTTGTCGATCTCAAGGACTGCTTGACGATACAGAGTTTATAGATTGTTTCAATTAGACAAAAGCCTTTGGTTTTTGTGTTGTGAGTAATTATACTACCAATTGCAAATAAATAAAACAAGTAAAAGGTTGAACAAGAGACAAATGAGAGAAGATTGCTAGGGTTCGGTGAATGAAACTTCCTGTAACAGATATAATTTATGAAAGTTTAGACAATATTCTTGTCCAATTAATTTCGGTCCTCAAGGGTATCTATTCCTAATTCCTTAGTGAAAAGACCTTTGATTATGTAACCTAATTACTATGTCCATAAATAATTAAGTTCATCCTCAAGCATTCAAATATCAAGAATTACCGGTCAGATAGAAAATCCCTAGTCCTAGGTTATTTTTACTATCCAAAGTTCTTATCCAGATCAATGAATAATCGCTGTCCAGCTTAAACTATTCATATGAATCATCATTCGTTGGTCCGACGAATAAAGCATAAAGAATGGTAATAAGAACAAATCAATGGAAAAGAAGAAATAGTCAATGCACTCATAAACATAAAATCTGTCACATTCAGAATCAGGGTCACCCCCCTAGCACTGGGGGGTTTAGCTACTCATAATCGAAATAAAAACAAAGATTAACATTGTTGTCATTACAGAATTTCGTGAGGAATCAATCTTCAATCGTCGGAAAACTCTTGAACATATGAATCCTCTGATAATCGTAGAGTCTCCAGCTCTTAAAACGCGTCTTTTTTCTCTCCAAAATCGTCCAACCCCTGGAAAATCGTGTTCTGCCCTCTAAATAGCTATTCAGTTGGACTTTTCCTGATTTTGTGCTCCATACGCGTATTGCTCAGTCTCATACGCGTACTGCCTAGTCTCAAACGCGTACTGCACGTAAGACAGCCTCTGATACGCGTATTGCCCAGGCTGGTACGCGTATTGCCCAGGCTGGTACGCGTATCACCAGAGGCTTGCTATTTTGCTTGATTTTCCATCCCTCTAGTCATATACGTATGCTACGCGTACTGGGCAGGTCCATACGCGTATCATGTAAGGCCATACGCGTATGGACAGCAGGTTCTCCAAAAATTGATTTTTTCTTCCGTTTTCTTGCTCGGGCTCAATTTCGCATCTGACGTTTGATTCCCTGAGCTTCCAAACTAGTTTTTTACCTGCTAACATACCCAAAAGTGTAAAATATCCTCAAGAAACTCATAAGTAACAACACACTTAATATTATAGATTTGAGCTTATATCTAACTAAAAATGCTTCAGTTTACACAGTTTACCTGACTTATTTACGGTTAAATAGTGGAATGTCTATCATAAATGGTGACTGATCAATATTCCTGCTAATTGCAGGTACATAATAACAGTTCTCTAACTGAATTATAAAACCATTAGGTAAAGTCAATACATAAGATCCTACAGCTAAAGTAGCAACCTTTGCTCCATTGCCAACTCGTAGGTCAACTTCACCTTTTGCCAAATCTCTACTCCCTTTCAGCCCCTGCACATTTGTACAAATGTGAGAACCGCATCCAGTATCTAATACCCATGATGCAGAAGTAGATAAGTTAATAACAAAAATACCTGAAGTTGAAGTCTCTACTCCATTCTTCTTATCTTCCAGGTACTTTGGGCAGTTCCTCTTCCAGTGTCCGGTCTTACCGCAATGGAAGCAGGTGCCTTCTTTTGCTATGCCTCCACTAGGCTTCAAAGCAGCAATAGTGGGTCTGGGTTTGGCAACTTCCTTGCCTTTCCCTTTATCACCCTGCTTGGTGGGCCTTTTATTCTGTCTTTTTCCATTTCCGATCATCAGAATGGACTTCCCTTTTGACTTCAGATTCTGCTCGGCAGTTCTTAACATGGCGAGCAGTTCAGGAAGAGATTTATCCATATCAATCATATTGAAATTTAGGACGAATTAACTGAAACTATCTGGCAACGATTGCAAGATCAAATCAGTCGCAAGTTCCTTTTCGAGGAGAAAACCCAATCTCTCAAGGTTTTCCACATACCCAATCATCTTGAGTACATGGGGACCTACAGGGGCTCCCTCAGCTAACTTGCTTTGAAAAAGGGCTTTTGAAACTTCAAACCTCTCATGCCTTGCTTGCTCTTGATAGAGCATCTTAAAGTGTTCGATCATATCGAACGCTGACATGTTCTCATGTTGCTTTTGCAATTCTGAGTTCATGGTAGCCAGCATGAGACAAGCAGTTTCATTGGTATCATCGACATGCTTGTTATAAGCATCTCTTTCTGCCTTAGGTGCAGAACTAGGAGGTTCCTCTTCAGGAACAGGTGTCTCCAAGACATACAGCTTTTTATCATGTTTGAGGACAATCCTCAGGTTTCGGTGCCAATCCAGAAAATTTGTCTCAGACAATTTTTCCTTGTCAAGGATTGATCGCAAGATGTTGTTAGAGGTGTTTGCTGTCATGGTTATCTACATAAGGATTAAGAAAATATAAGTATCATTGACATATTTAATTAGGCCTTTAATCAAATATGCTCCCACTATTTTACTCAAAACAAATGACCCTCATCATTTGATTCGGAAAATCCCGTTGGAAGATTTTCTAGTGGGTCGAGATCCATATTTCACTTCGTTCTAAGTCCACGTAGGCGGATTACACAAAACTAGGTTATTTAGGTAGGAACTCCTTCCAGTTATATCTCATACAACTCTCAAAAATTTCAGTTGGGTGAATAACTCCTTATTCCAATCCATCATATGGATTATTCCCAACTCTTGCTTCTAAACATATATAATAAAATTATAATTAAGTTTGACTCATCGTTTTAGCAGTTGGATATTACAATTATCCCATCGCACCTTAACTAATATAAAACATGCACCTCGCGTAGGCGAAACCTACATTATTCGATACCAGTCTTGATGAGTGCTAAAACTTGGAAAGCAAACATATATATAATATTATTATAATTTGTTTAGCTAAGTTTTACCCATTGTCTTAGCAGTTGGATATTACAATTATCCCATCGCACCTTACTAATATAGAACATGCACCTCACGTAGGCGAAACCTACATTATCCGATACTAGTCTTGATGAGTGCTAAGACTTGGAAAGCATAAACTTAAAATTTTAGTTTGAGGGAATTGCAATTGTTCTGATCTCACCGGCTTATTTATCATATAAATCGTCTCTCACATGCATCAACATATATTCACATGCATCAACATACATACACATGCATCAACATACATACACAATGAAACAGTTATGGCCCCTAGCGCAATTGTTCTCCCAAGCCAATGAGAGAACCTAAGCTAACCTAATAACGATCTAAGCTTCTCCAAGCAAGATCTTCAAGGTTGTCCTCCTTTGATCTTCAAGGTTGTCCTCCTTTGATATTGAAATATTCTCTAAGCTTCTCCAAGCAAGATCTTCAAGGTTGTCCTCCTTTGATATTGAATTCCTCTCTTTCTTCATAACATTGTCTTCTTTTCTTTATTCATTACATTACAGAAGAAACTCGTTTTACATACGAGGGATTGAGATGAGAAAAGAAGTTACATTAAGAGATTAAAAGGAGAGGCACGACACGCAGGTCGTATTTAAAACCCAAAACAAAATAAAAGACAACTAAGGCCATAACTGATCACCACAAGGCAATAATAACAAACACATTATTATTATTATTAATTTTAATTCCTTTAATTAATTAAAACCAAATTAAATTTCGGCGACCGATCACACTACGCAGAGTTAGCCGGGGGTTCCAAAATTTCGGTGACCAAAATTTTAATGAACAATTCATTTGAAATGGACATTGTTTTGCATCAACACAACCCTTGTGTAGTCACAAAACAGAAACCCCAAAATTTTGACTCAGTGAGTGTGACGACCGTCACAGGCATGTTACGACCGTCACAGGCCATGTGAGTGTGACGACCGTCACAAAGCACGTTACGACCGTCACAGGCCATGTGAGTGTGACGACCATCACAGGGCACGTTACGACCGTCACAGCCAGCTTGTTATGCTCGTCACAAGCTCGTGACGAACGTCACGCGGCCAAAATAACGGAACTTTGAAACAGTCTACAGACCTCTTCCAAAAAGCCCTAAATTCACAACTCCTTGACGGCACAACCCTTGCGCCGTCACTAACCCTAATGCGTCAATTTCAGACCGTCAAATGCACCTCGATTGTTGATTCAGTATGATTGATCAACAGGTCATTGCTTCACTATACTAATGTCGGATTCCGAAGCAAATGACCATTGATCGCTCAAAGGAAAACAACCACTTAGTGTTTGAATGAATGAAACAGAAACAGTATATCACATATACCGTACTTTGCATTAGGATTACTTATATCATATATAAGTTGATCGGTCTTAATTGCGTAACCTATGGACGATCGATGTATCGCTGCTTCACCATACTAATGTCGGTTCCGAAGCATAGTCAACATCAATCATCCAACTCGTACACTCATGATGCCAAATTTAATTACTCGTTTAATTAATTGGTTTTATCTATCTTTTAATCATATTAATACAGAAATTAAACAGCTATCCGAGTCATGGTTTCGTAAGTGGCTCTGATACCACTGAAGGAGAATTGCGGTCCAAAACGCAACGGAAATTAAAATTTTCTCCTTTAGAGATCCTTACGAATGGTCATGATCAGTGATAGAATATTTACCTCATATGATGATTGAAACCTTTGGTGCAGATCTCTTGTGACGATCAAAACCTTTGATGCAGATCCACGGAGCGATCACGAACGTTGAACGATGACAACGTCTCTACTCAGTCCACACGAACGGATTCCTTCAATCTCAGTGCTAGCTGGTACGAATGAAGGCTTTGAGTGAGAGAGAGAGAGTGAGAGAGAAAACGAAAATAATGCAACCGCAATTAATGCTTCTGCACAAGGGTTCTATTTATAGAACCACTTGTGTGGGCTTCAAGCTAAAAGCCCACTTAAGTGTATTTTGGCCCATATCTTATAATATGCCCAAAATCACTTAAGCCCATGGTACCTTACCATATTTCGTATTCTACTCAAGTACATCGTACCTTACGATGTTCTATAATTCACTTAAGGGCACCGTACCTTACGGTATTCCTTAGTTACTCTATCTCTCATCAATCCGTCCTTTGTGTGTGACCCTGTAGGTTTTCGTGATGTTGGCAATTATATTAAATCACGCATTTAACATAATAAATAGTGAGCGGTATCTAGCAACACATCACTGCTACCCAAGACACGAAAATGTCAAGTGACCTGACAATTCCTTCTGTGATAATACTTATGTGTATAATTACCCTTTTGCCCTTATGTCTATATTGAACACAAGGCATAGACCGTGTCATCCTTGTCCAGTTCAATATTGGGCCCATAGACATTTATCCTGTTATGCAGGATGGGCAAATTCCATCTAGGTCACTCATGTCCCTCAGCATGCTTCATGGAGTACCCATCAACTGTCTTTATGGTTATCCAGTTACGGACAACGTTGGATCAACAATAAAGCACTCGACTCCACATCTAGGATCCATAGTGGTTTCAGGTCGAAGAGTGGAATACACTATTATCACCATGAGAATAACTTATGACACTTTGCATAACTTTCTATATAGTATTCTCATAGCGGGTCAATCCGGTATAAATATTACTCCTAATATTCATACCTATGTTTAAGACTTGATAACTCTTTATCCATGATCCATGAGATCTGATCATCAGTCTACAAACATAATAGTCTTAATGCTTTAATGTTATCCCACTTCACACTAAAGCTCGACTACGGATACTTTAAGAATAGTGTCCTTATGTTTAATGTGTTCTCATGATTAAGTCACACTTAATACATTAAACGGACTATCTATTCCAGGGACTTTATTAATCAACCATAATAAAGAAAATGCCTTTTATTATTAATAAATAATTCGATACAAGTACCAAAAAGTATTGGCCTCTAGGGCTTACACCAACACCTTTGCAGAAAGCTCCATTTTTTCGTTAGGTCTCAATGTTAGTGTTTGTAACAAAACTGCTTAAGGATTTGTAAAGACTTCCCAGTCCTTTATAGTTTGACAAGTTAAAATATCTTAAATGTTTCAATTTTTTAATTGATCTAGAAAACTTGCTTAAAGAACAATCCGTCAGCTTCAAGACACGCAAGTGTTTGAATTTTGAAATGATTGACAATTTATCCTCATTGAATTCTTCCTCATTGGAAGACAGTAAAATTAAAGTTCGCAGCCTACTTCCATCTAATGAGTCCAACAAATGAATTGCCTTGGATTCCAATGATACATGCATGAGTTTTTTGTACACAGCTTTTTGTCTCACTGTCTAAGTAACAACAAACATTGCCAGCTACTTGCATTTCAAGATCATGCATTTCGAAACTAACTATATCACAATCTTCACCCACTTTTGCATCTTGGCAAATGACCTCATCAAGAAAAACTTTACAAATTCTTCACCTGTGTCTTCCACGAGTTGCTCTTCATCCGAGCATCTTCCAATGAAAATATTGCATACTGCAACATTCATTACTAACCAGTGACTTGCTGAATCTTGCATGCTAATATTTGTAGGAGGCACCATATTTTTAACAATGAGGGGAGATTGGTTATTAGACCTTTCAAAGACAGACAAATTGGATTCATGTACCAAGTGAGATGTACTATTTTGATTTAAAATGAGCTATGGATGGAAAATGGATCATGTTTGGTTATGAAATGGATATGGATTTTAGAAATAATCCGAGACTAATCAAAATGTCAATTAAAAAAATCAAAAAAAGCCAAATAAAACCAATTAAAATCAAATTAATCTATAATTTGTTAAAATTACTTTGATGTCAAATTCTAACATTTATTTGGAAATTAAAAATCAATTAGAATTTGAATCATTAGTAAAACACAATTAAGATTAAATTGAAATTTGGAATTAGACTTAATTTGAAATTAAAATTGAAAAAAAATAAAAAGTCAAATATTTAGAATCCATTTCATAATCAAAACACCATGATAAAGAAAAACTAAATAATGACCAATGTTTAAAAAAATATGGATTTGGGAATGGATGATTGCCTTTGGTCATGAATGTATGCAAATGAACTTTAGGCCAAGTGCCTAATAAAAAATGAAAAAATGGAAAAAATTCAGGACCAAAATCGGGGTATGACACATCCTTTTGATCAAAGCAAACCAAAGGGTTTGAGGTTTGTTTCCCAAGGAAACCCTGATTCATTTGTCCATCAATTGTGTCTTGCTCATGAAGAAACCTCAACCCATGATCAAATACAATCAATGGAAGTTCTTAAATTCACCATTTCATGCATATTTGAACTTATTTGAGTGTCCTCAATCATCAATTCATCAAGATATGAGGCATAGACTTGAGAAGTTGATCAGTCAATTCATCTAACTATTTTGAAGTGCACTAAGACCTAACTTTTGATGTGTATGTCAAATGGAGATGACCCCAAGAGAAAAAATATTCTTAATAACCATATGAACAGCTTTCATGTTCATAATAAATTTATTTGAAGCTTGGAAGGTCATCATCCATTTCAAAACATTATAGGTCATTTTGACTGAAACCCTAATTTTGGGTCAACTTCCCAAGGACATAACTCATTCATTTTTTATGATTTTGAGGTGGGATAAAATTAATTGGAAATATTAAGATGTCTAATTCAAATGTTATGTTGAGCAAAATTTCAAAATCCTAAAATAAGTACATGTGATAATGCAAAACATTATAGGTCACTTTGGACCAAATGCATTGAAATGTGAAAAAGTCCAACTTCAAGTGCCCATAACTTCTTCATAAAAAATCCAAATGATGCAAAATTTAAGTCCAAATTGATTGTATTAAAAATATATACAACTTTGATGTTGGAGATTTTCTCATTTGGATCTTGCATCATTGAAATAGAGGTGCTTAAAGTTTGGCTATTTTTGGAAATCTCACATGTACATGTTTTACACCCTACACTTCATGACCACTTTTCATCAATTTCCAAGTTTCAAATGAAGTTTTGATCAACATAACAACTGATCCCCATGCAAAAAGCTTTCCAACCATTACTCATAAGGTTGTGTTTCAAGTATGGACATGGCATTTTCGAAGACATAAACATATTGGTGCATTTTTTAAAATCAATTAAAGCAACCTAAAGGCCCATGCATGGAGGCCGTTTCCATTCATGCAACACTTTTATCATGCACTTCAGCCATGCTTTTGCTATAAATACAATGCTCATGCCTCTCATTTAAGCAACCTAAAGGCGCCCTAAATGTTGCACGACTAATCCCTCAACCACACTCAAAAGGAACTCACCAATTTTCTCTCAATTTTTCAGATCTAGAATTCAATTTCATTGATTGTTTTTTAGATCTAAAAGTTCCTAAGCCTTGCTACCTTATTCCCTAGAGTATACTGCGAGCATCCATAGCAAGAAATTGTGCTCTCAAACTCTGCAAATCAGAGGTTTACTTCACATTTTATTTTCTTCGAATCTGCTCATATGTTGCTTGTTTTTGGCTATTGTTGTGTTGTCTGAAGTCCTCTTCATAGAGGCAATTGTTTAGAGCTTTGATTTTTCAAATTCTAGCAAGTTCAGTTGAACACCATAGAAATTCCATCTCTGATTTCTCTCAATGTAGAAACCTAGAGTGGATTTGGTTGGTACAGGGGTGATGTACATCACCCCAACTTTCAATTGGTACCTGGATCGTGGCTTTTCATGCACATTTGTTTCTCTGTAAATTTTGCCCTCGCCGGAAGCTGACCGGAGAAGACGGTGGCGCAGGTCACCGTCCAATCTCCAGATTGAATCTGAACCATCCATTTGCCTTTCCAGATTTAATCTCATCCACTCTATGTTATGACTTATTTAATGGCACTATGTGATTCAGTTGACTAGAGTATATGGTGAACGCGAGCTTCCTGGCCACGTGATGATCCACGTTAATTAATGAAAGTGCATCAGACGCTCCACGTTTTTTCATCATTTTTAAATTCTGATTCTATTTTCTTTTATTTCTTTTAATTCCATTTCATTTTAAAAATTCATATCTCCTTCATTATTGGTCCAAAAAATGTGAGACCAATTGTATTTTTCTTCTTTTAATTTCTAGTTTCTAAAAATGATTTTTAATATTTTTTATTTTATCATTTGATATTTTTTTAGGAATTTTCTCTTTTCTGCTTATTTTTAATTCATTTAAAATTGTTTTTGATATTCAAAAAATACAAAAATATTTTTCCAACCTCTTTGAATGATGATAGATCTATGAAAAATATTCTTATCAATTTATTAATTGATTTGAGATTTATTTGAGATTTTAATTCAATTAGGTTATTTTATGCACTTTTAATTGATTAAAAATAGTTTCTGACTTCTAAAAATGCTGAAATTTTTTGTCAAACTTTGTTTGACCTTGTTGAACTTAGGATAATTCACTTGGACTTTTCAAAGTTGATTTGAAGTGAATTTGAAGTTTGACCTTTCTTTATTATTTTAATTCAAGTATTATTTTAATTGTGAAAAATACCAAAAATATTTTATTTGTTTCTTGACTTCTAATCTTCATTTTGCTTCTGTTTACTATTGTTTGACCTTAATCTTCTCTATCTTTGGTCAATGCTTGTTGATTATCTCATTCCATTTCCATTAATGTACTTTAATATTCATCTTCATCTTCTTCTTCTTCTTGTTTTTCTTATTTTCATCAATGAGTTAAAGATTGGTGGTTAGCCTTGATACATGGGAGGTTTAACCTTCCTTGATTCAAATCTAATTCATATTGATCATGGATCAAGTGAATGTCTTTGCATTAAGGATAGGTTGCTTCCTAATCAAGCAAAGAACCTAAATCAATACAAGATCATTTCTCATCTTCTTTTTGGCATGGTAAGTTTTAGGAGCTTTGATCACTAATCAAGATCTCTAACTTGTGTTGTTGCCTATATTATTATTGACCGGCCTCAGATAGTTGTGACTTCTACATAAGTCCAATTACGATTGCTAGCGCTAAATTGCCTTATGGCACACTAACTCTAACACTAACCATTAACCATTAACATTTAATTCTTGCTCTTTACATTTATGCAATTTACTATTCTTGTACATATTATTCATTTGTTTTTGCCCTTTGCTCATTTGAGGACATGTTTATGTTAATGCAATTTGCCTTTTGCTCACTTGAGCACATAATTGTGTATACATTATTGTGCTTGTGTTTTGTTTTGATTGTTGTGGACCAAATGCAAAAAATGGACAAAATGGACTTAGATTCTAGGACTTTCCCTATGAAAATGGAGTAAAAAGGCCTTAATGTTGAAGATGGATTATAAGGACTAAACCTCTAAACTCACTCTTGTCCATTCTTAATTTACTTCATGGAACTTTTTGATGTGTGTGCTTTTGTGCTAGGGAATCCTATTTGAGCCAAAATGAAGAACCATTGTCATGTGCTTCAAAGAGAAAGATACAAGAGCCATTGGGGATCTTCTAAGAGCTTGCTTGATTAATTCGATTACTTGAGCTTTTACTTATTTGCTTGCATATTCCAAAGGATGGGAGCTACTTGGATCATCAATATGATCTCAAGAGAGGAACTCCATTTGTGGTCTTGTTTCTTATCCTTCATCTCTTGTATGATTAGGACTTTAGCCATTCTTCTTCTTCCCTCCACTTTAACCCAAGCCAAAACTTTTGTGCAAACATTTAACATTTGTTTTCAAATATTAGAAACCTAAGCATTATGCTTTTGATTTTCAAACTTTCTTTTCATAACACTCATTTTGAATTGAATCTTTAAGTCAACTTTGACCATAT
This sequence comes from Lathyrus oleraceus, assembly GCF_024323335.1. Taxonomy (NCBI): domain Eukaryota; kingdom Viridiplantae; phylum Streptophyta; class Magnoliopsida; order Fabales; family Fabaceae; genus Lathyrus; species Lathyrus oleraceus. The sequence goes on from NC_066581.1 coordinate 496,443,643, forward strand.
TTTATAAATACTTTTCATTGGTAAATATAACTCATTCAAATACTTTTTGTGGTTTCAATGGCCACTTCTTATCAAAACTTTTCATAACCTTTAGCTATTAGGTTTGAGTTATCCTTGAGGTAGATATAATACTCACCTATATCCTTAGTGATGGACAATGAGTCTTCCATGCTTATTATAGGGTTAACCCCTCACTAGCATGTTGAAGCTATCCTCACATGGTGGATTTGTGGTTTTAGGTTGAGTTTTCTCCCTTGGATAACAAAAGACCTTAAGGCTTTTGGACCAATCAATTCACCAACTTGTTTTTGAGATTTTTACCCCGAACTACAAGGTTTTGATCCTAATGTTTTTTAAGATGGTACTAGGCAATGGGTTTATCCGTTCAAACACAAAATTGTAAATAACTTGTATATTCTCTTCTCATCTCTTCAATCATGTTTGCACAAACAAATTTTTCACAAAATACCAACCTTACAACAAGTGTGAAAAGGGCTCCCTATAAGTACCTAGGTTGTTTTGGGTGCTTAACACCTTCCCATTGCATAACCAACCCCCTTACCCCGATGTCATACCCCAAAATTTGCCCATTAATATTTTGAGACATTTTTCAGGGCACTCCGACTCATTTTTATGACACTGATCTTAAAGGAACAAAGGCCCAGCTCACGAATGGCCCAATCCAGAAAATGGCCCAAACTGGCCTGCTCGCTAGGCGAGCAAATCCTTCGCCTACTAGCGAAGCTGGCAGATAACAGAAAATTCTGGGCTTCACTCTGAGCCCATTAGGTCACAAAAAAGAGCATTATAAATACCAGCACTTCAGTAATGAAAGGGGGGACGAAAAAGGACGAAAGGAGAACCCTAGCAAGCAAACCCTAGCGCTCACAGACGGAAAACCCTAAAGGAAACCCTGAAGGAAAAGCCGGCGGCAGCAAGGTCACTTCCGCTCAATTCGATCCGATCGGCCAATTCAAGGTTACAATTCGATTACAAACAGGTTGGCATTGCTATTACTACCTTATGTTCTTAATTTGCATATGGTATCATGATTGAATTTATGAAACTATCTTAAGTTTTACATATGAATTTAAGTATGCATGAACATCTGAATGTCTAACCACATAATCTCTGTAATGGATGCTATAAGGTGTGAAGCTTGCTGACATTATGCTGTTATCAAAACCAGAATCCGCAGCCGCTCGCTAGCACATCGCTAAGCGAGCATGCAGCGAGTATTCGCTAAGCCTTCGCTAGGCGAGGCAGCTAAGCCTTCGCTAGGCGAGGCAGCGGCGACCGGGACAGTCGCTGATTTTTCTGTTCTGTCCTTTGCTAACCTGTCATGTTTTTATCATAGCCATGCATTGTTTATCTGACCCTACTGCTGTTCTGGTTTCTTTTGCGGTGCAATCCTTGATTGCATCCTGACTTGGTACTCTAACCCGTTTGCTGAATTTTGTAAAGGTTCACCTTTCCCAGGAAAAGATTGCTGTCTAGGTCTTCCACTTTATTTGTGGGATACCCTTGTGGAGTTTCACCCTAAATTACCTAATTAATTTTAATGTATTAATTTTAATGTATTAATTTCGATGTGGAGATTCATCCTAATTACCTAATCGATTGTAAAATACGGCCTCTAAATATGTGATCTTGGACCTCTCTTTTGCCTTACGATATTACGGTACCACGGTCATGTCCCGCGAATGTGGGGATACACTTAGCAATGGCCCTTCGATTAAATCATCATAAAATAAATCATAGTCCCTCGGATGTTGCCTTCGAATATATGATTTCGTCCCTCGATGACCCTTCGGTGTAGCCTACGGTTAAATGATGATCGTCCCTTCGAATGCTAAGGTATCCTTACAACTGTTGCCTTCAATGACCTATCGATGACCCTACGATGACCCTTAAACATCCAAAGGGTAAAATTACTTACTTCTCAATAGTAAGGACAGTTTTACCCTCATAAGGATAGGAAACGTTCATAACGACCTTAGGAAGGTATAACTCTCAATTGCTGAATCATAACCTAAAACATTTCCCACCCCTCACACTTTGCAAATCCTAGAAAATCACCACTTGGTATATATTCATACTAGAATCATTACCAAGTTACATTTTTCTAAACCGTTTTCAAAATCAAACGAGATAAATACTTTGTATACATTCATACGAGAATCATTACAAAGTTAAACTCTCTTTTCGAAACATTTTTTAAACAATTCACGAACACTTTTCAGACAAAAATATAAGTGATCCAGCAATTAAGAGCCCATGGATAACCATGGATACAAAGGGTGCTAACACCTTCCCTTTGTATAATGTACCTCCCGAACCCAAAATCTATTGAGGTCTTTCCTGTTCTTTTCCACCTTTCCTTATTGGATAAAAGAAAAGTCGGTGGCGACTCTTGCTATCCGCGACATTGCGATAAAAAGCAAAACACCCCAAGTCAGTTCACCGTATGACAGAACTGGCGACTCTGCTGGGGACACTTTAAAAAGAGAGGTTACCTTAAAAACAAGATCACTTATTCCAAATTGTCTGATTTACTTTTAAGGGATTGTTTGGGTGAAAGATCCTACACCCGGATCTAGTGTACCCTAGGTAAGTAGCAATAGATCATCGCGACTATCCGGCGTATACTGGAATGGTTAAAATGATGGCTACGGTTAATGTGACATTTTGGACGTCCTGATGTTCCTCATGTTTACTTGAGGAAAAATTTGGCTTCCGCGTGGTGTCATCAAAGCATTAACCAGACCTTTAGAACCCTAATTGACTCATCCTAGCCATTAGAAAGTAGTGAGATAACTGACTTCGGTTCCGACTGGGGTTGGTTGAGACTCGATACTACACTCTTTGAGATTGGACTTTAGGGAAGCTTCGGTCAACCACTTGGTGTTGCACTGAAGTGGACTTAAAGGAAGGTTAATGATTTGAGATCCTTCTAGAACCCGGTTACTATTCTAGGACAGGTTGAACCAACCAAACTTCAGTGGGGAGGGTACTTACCTATGAAACTCATGCAAGCCTTAAAACTTAGGAATGATGGTTGTGTGACTTGCTTGTGCTTGTTATTTACATAACATCATCATAACATCATGACATCATGGCATTGTACTAACCATTTCAAGGACTTTAAACATTGAAAACATTTCATACATTGCATAGCATGACATAACATTGCATAACAGGTACTCTAAAGGGATCGATGTTCTCACGGTTTTCCTCCAAACAGAAAAATGGACCTCGAACAAACTGTCAAAGATCTCCATGCTCAGAATGCTCAACTCCAGGAGATGATCTTGAACTTATCCAAGGGGCAGGAGGAACTGAAGGCTCTCTTGCTCGAGCAGAAGAAAGACAAGAAACCTGTAAGTTACCTTAACCCGGGAAGAAGGCTTAAAGGACAGGCTGCGGGAGTCAAGATTAGACTTCCAAAGGATCAAGAAGAGGAAACAGAGACAGATTCAGAAGATGAGAATGTTGATCTCTTCAACTCTGAGGACGACGATGAAGATTATGAGAATGAACAGTACTCTCTAAGAGATGACAAGTACAAGTTGCTGGAAGAACGTATGCTAGCTATAGAAGGTCAAAAGGCGCCCGGTCTGGACTTCGAAAGCTTGAGTCTGGTCTCTGGTGTGGTCGTTCCCCGCAAATTCAAGGTCCCCGCCTTCACTAAGTATGATGGGGCATCTTGTCCTCAGATGCATCTGAGAGCTTACGTGAGAAAGATTCAGCCCTATACCACTGATAGGAAACTATGGATCCATTTCTTCCAAGAGAGTCTGTCTGGCACACAGTTGGAATCGTACTATCAGCTCGAGAGCTCTAACATCCACACATGGACTGATTTAGCGACAGCTTTCTACAAGCACTACCAGTATAATTCTGAATTGGCACCTACTCGGCTACAGTTGCAGAATATGACTATGGGATCTAAAGAAAGTTTCAAAGAATATGCTCAGAAATGGAGAGATTTGGCTGGCAGAGTCAAACCCCCTATGACTGATCGAGAATTAGTAGACATGTTCATGAGCACACTGACTGGCCCATTCTACAGCCATCTATTGAGGAGTTCCTCATTGGGTTTCACTGAACTTATATTAACAGGTGAACATGTTGAAAGCGGCATTCGAAGTGGAAAGATACAGGCGGCTACCTCTGATCCTCCGGAGACTCCTAATGTCATCATTGCTCCTCTGCCAAATCATGACAAGACTGTTAATGCTATAGAAGATGCTGATAGCGATTATGACTTGGATAGCTGGATTTTCCCAACAATTGGCGACGAACTCAATAATTGGAAGGCTGAAGACACTATCCCGATTTCCTTTAGTCAGGAGTAATTGTTATTGTCTATTTTGGTGTTGCAAATTTTTGTTTTTTTTACAATTGAACTTCTCCAAGCGTTGTGTCTATGCCTGGGGCACAATAGCTAATTTGTTAAGGGTTTTGTCATTTTCATAAGCATATTCATATTCAATAAATCAATGGACTTTTTGCATTCAAATATTGCGCTCTTTGTCTTTTCTGTCATCTTCCAAACAAGCTATGTTTTCTTACACACACTCACGTAACAAATTACCGATCCATATCCACTCTGGATCCTATTGATAGTAATTCTGCTACTGTTCATTATGACTTTGAAAATCCGATCTACCAAGCCGAGGATGGAAGTGAGGAAGATTGTGAAGTACCTGAGAACTTGCCAGACTACTGCAAGAAGAAAGGACTATTCAGCCGCATGAGGCATCGATCGAAATTGTGAATCTGGACCACGTCGCCCGATTTAGCTCCCATTTGACCGCTACTTGCAAATCCATCTTCAAATTACTAAAAAAGAAAAAATCAAGAGATGGTATGGAATGATGAATGACAAAATCAAGAAACATCTCCAAGAACCTCCAATTCTGATGCCACCAGTTGAAGGAAGACCTCTAATCATGTCTTTGACCATGTTAGAAAATTCAATAGGGTGTGTGTTGGGGCAACATGACGAGTCTGGTCGAAAAGAGCATGCAATATACCACCTTAGCAAAAAGGTACCGACTGTGAAACAAGATATTCACAGCTCGAGAAAGCTTGCTGTGCTTTGGCCTGGGCTGCTCGCCGACTAAGACAGTATATGTTGAATCATACCACTTTATTGACTTCTAAGATGGATTCTATCAAATATCTACTTGAGAAACCTGTTGTCTCCTGAAAGAGTTATCACTGACAATGGTACTAATTTGAACAACAAGATGATTACTGAACTCTGCACGCAGTTCAAAATAAAACACCATAACTCTTCTCCGTACCGGCCAAAGATGAACGGTGCCGTGGAGGCTGCTAATAAGAATATCAAGAAGATCATACAAAAGATGACGGTGACGTACAAAGACTGGCATGAGATGTTACCGTTTGCTCTTCATGGTTATCGCACTTTAGTACGCACTTCGACAGGGGCAACTCCTTTCTCTTTAGTCTACGGAATGGAAGCCGTCTTACCAGTGGAAGTTCAGATTCCCTCTCTAAGAATCATGAAAGAGACAAGCTTAGATGAGGATGAATGGATTCAGACTCGACTCGATCAGATAAATTTGATTGATGAAAAAAGACTCGCGGCTGTTTGTCATGGGCAGATATATCAGAAGCGCATGACCCAGGCATTCAACAAAAAGGTCAAGAGACGAGTGTACCAAATCGGCGACTTAGTTATCAAGCGTATCATTCTACCACAAGGTGATCCCAGGGGCAAATGGACTCCCACATACGAAGGGCCATTTGTAGTTAAGAAGGTATTCTCCGGTGGAGCCATGATACTTGCTACGATGGATGGTGAAGATTTCCCGCATCCGGTGAACGCGGACATAGTTAAAAAATACTACGCATAAAAGAGACCTGCTAGGTCGACGTACCTAGGCAAAAGTAAGGGCATCCCGGCAAACCAAAAAGGTTCGGGCAAAAATTAGGGATAAACATAAAAAAATGTGCACCCGGCAAGTCGAAAACCTGAAAAGGCGGCTTGGGCAAAAAGGGGTATCCTGGTGGATTGAAAACCTGAAAAGGCGGTCCAGGCAAAAATTAGGGATCAAAGCGTATGACTATGTCCCGTTCTCAGACAGCTTCATCCAAGTTCGAGGGACTGAACAAGCCAATCACTTCTATCCGACAGTAGGAGATGAGATGCTTGAAGACATAATGACAGTGGTGGAATTAGAATCAATAGGACTTTTTCTGCATAGCTTTCTCTTTGTTTGCCTGACAATTTCCTCTTACTAGGATTTCCGTCTCCTTGTACACAAATTGTCTGTTTATAGGCCCTCTTTCGAAATCAATATAATTTTAGTTTCAACAAAAATGCTTTTGTTTTACTTTCTCTGTTTTGTTTGCATAAGCGTCCATTGATTTAATTCGAATTAATATATGCATTTGGATATGATCGATGTTTACCAAAAATGCGTGCATAAAATAGAAATAGCAATTACTACTAGACTTCAGGATCGAGGAGAAGGTCTAACCAGGCTTTCCAATGAATCCGTTGCTAATCCAATTCCCCAGCAAAGCCAGTCATTCCCAGAAGAGAGTGGCATTATTAGACAAATGGGTCATCTCTTCCACCCCCAGCCGGGCTTCTGTTGAACATTTCTACCATCAGACAGAAATCAAGCATCCCCGGCTAAGAAAGGGTCATCGATACCAGTATCTCCCAACCAAAAGATTGAGATTTATTTTCCCCAGTAGAGTCCTCAGGAAGAACTTTTCAGATGCATAATTCATTCATTACATCATTTCACAGCATACGCATGCATACATCGTTCGCAGTTATTTTCGAAAGCATAAAACATCTCATGCATCATGACATGGCATGAAGCTAACTTTATTTTTCAGGTTAATTATCTTCCTGATACAGTCAAAATAGAGAGCCATTCAGATGGACATCTTCATCGATTACGTTCAGATTCAAATACATCTTTCAGATACACTCCATGTCAACATTCATCCTGACGTCCTCCTAGTGATGGCATCTATAAGCCCATCCCAGACATTTATTGCAAATACAACATATACAAATACTATCAGATATAGCCTAGCGTACGGTTCATTCTGATTCAGCTCAACATATGACTCTTTCAACTCAGATGCGATCTAACGTACGATCCATTCCGACCTTCAACAACTCCAATACGGTCCAGCATACGACCCATTTGGACCTTTAAGGCCTCGGATGCTACCTAACGTACGGTACATTCTGAAGTGTAGTCTGGCGTATGACTACCCCTTTATTATCAGATGCAGCCTAACGGACGGCTCGTTCTGCTACTCAGAGACGGTCTAGCTTACGACCCGCTTGGATGTTCATCCCCTCAAATGCTACCTAGCGTACGGTACATTCTGAAGTGTAGTCTGGCGTATGACTACCCCCTTCATCACCAGGTACAGCCTAACGGACGGCTCAGTCTACAACTCAGATACGATCTAGCGTATGATCCATTCTGATCCTTCACCCCCAGTAACGATACAGCCTAACGGACGGCTCGTTCTGCAACTCAGATACGATCTAGCGTACGATCCATTCTGATCCTTTATCCCCAACAGTGTATGACTCATTCGGATTCTTATCTCATTTTGATTCGGCACAACATATTACTCCCCCAACAAGTCCGATACGGTCTAGCGTACGACCCATTCGGATCTTCCTTCCTCAGATACTACCTAGCGTATGGTACATCCCGAGGTGTAGTCTAGCGTACGACTACTTTTCGTCAGATACAGCCTAACAGACGGCCCATTCTGCAACTCAGATACGATCTAGCGTATGATCCATTCTGATCTGTTATCCCCAGCGGCGTATGACCCATTCTAACTCCCTAGTGAAGTCGACGACCTAATGAATGACTCACTATACGGTCTGGCGTATGACCCAGTGACACCCATGACTTCAGATATCTTCTAACGTACGACGCACTCTGAAGCTCTCATCATCAAACTTCCTAGATGGCATCTTTAAGCCCATCTCCATCAAGACTAACTAATTGACAAGTGCAAATTTTTGGGGCGTTCTAAGTGTTCAATAATCTTCCACCTCCAGACCACGAATGGCGTACATACCATTCTGACTCTCTCGGTTCAAGAATATTGAACAGGGGCAGCTGTCATACCCCAAAATTTGCCCATTAATATTTTGAGACATTTTTCAGGGCACTCCGACTCATTTTTATGACACTGATCTTAAAGGAACAAAGGCCCAGCTCACGAATGGCCCAATCCAGAAAATGGCCCAAACTGGCCTGCTCGCTAGGCGAGCAAATCCTTCGCCTAGCGAACGTTCGCTACACGCTCGCCTAGCGAACGTTCGCTACACGCTCGCCTAGCGAAGCTGGCAGATAACAGAAAATTCTGGGCTTCACTCTGAGCCCATTAGGTCACAAAAAAGAGCATTATAAATACCAGCACTTCAGTAATGAAAGGGGGGACGAAAAAGGACGAAAGGAGAACCCTAGCAAGCAAACCCTAGCGCTCACAGACGGAAAACCCTAAAGGAAACCCTGAAGGAAAAGCCGGCGGCAGCAAGGTCACTTCCGCTCAATTCGATCCGATCGGTCAATTCAAGGTTACAATTCGATTACAAACAGGTTGGCATTGCTATTACTACCTTATGTTCTTAATTTGCATATGGTATCATGATTGAATTTATGAAACTATCTTAAGTTTTACATATGAATTTAAGTATGCATGAACATCTGAATGTCTAACCACATAATCTCTGTAATGGATGCTATAAGGTGTGAAGCTTGCTGACATTATGCTGTTATCAAAACCAGAATCCGCAGCCGCTCGCTAGCACATCGCTAAGCGAGCATGCAGCGAGTATTCGCTAAGCCTTCGCTAGGCGAGGCAGCTAAGCCTTCGCTAGGCGAGGCAGCGGCGACCGGGACAGTCGCTGATTTTTCTGTTCTGTCCTTTGCTAACCTGTCATGTTTTTATCATAGCCATGCATTGTTTATCTGACCCTACTGCTGTTCTGGTTTCTTTTGCGGTGCAATCCTTGATTGCATCCTGACTTGGTACTCTAACCCGTTTGCTGAATTTTGTAAAGGTTCACCTTTCCCAGGAAAAGATTGCTGTCTAGGTCTTCCACTTTATTGTGGGATACCCTTGTGGAGTTTCACCCTAAATTACCTAATTAATTTTAATGTATTAATTTTAATGTATTAATTTCGATGTGGAGATTCATCCTAATTACCTAATCGATTGTAAAATACGGCCTCTAAATATGTGATCTTGGACCTCTCTTTTGCCTTACGATATTACGGTACCACGGTCATGTCCCGCGAATGTGGGGATACACTTAGCAATGGCCCTTCGATTAAATCATCATAAAATAAATCATAGTCCCTCGGATGTTGCCTTCGAATATATGATTTCGTCCCTCGATGACCCTTCGGTGTAGCCTACGGTTAAATGATGATCGTCCCTTCGAATGCTAAGGTATCCTTACAATTGTTGCCTTCAATGACCTATCGATGACCCTACGATGACCCTTAAACATCCAAAGGGTAAAATTACTTACTTCTCAATAGTAAGGACAGTTTTACCCTCATAAGGATAGGAAACGTTCATAACGACCTTAGGAAGGTATAACTCTCAATTGCTGAATCATAACCTAAAACATTTCCCACCCCTCACACTTTGCAAATCCTAGAAAATCACCACTTGGTATACATTCATACTAGAATCATTACCAAGTTACATTTTTCTAAACCGTTTTCAAAATCAAACGAGATAAATACTTTGTATACATTCATACGAGAATCATTACAAAGTTAAACTCTCTTTTCGAAACATTTTTTAAACAATTCACGAACACTTTTCAGACAAAAATATAAGTGATCCAGCAATTAAGAGCCCATGGATAACCATGGATACAAAGGGTGCTAACACCTTCCCTTTGTATAATGTACCTCCCGAACCCAAAATCTATTGAGGTCTTTCCTGTTCTTTTCCACCTTTCCTTATTGGATAAAAGAAAAGTCGGTGGCGACTCTTGCTATCCGCGACATTGCGATAAAAAGCAAAACACCCCAAGTCAGTTCACCGTATGACACCCGATCTCTGACATTTTTACTAGTTTTTGATTCGATAAAACTATTAGGTTTTTGTTCGCTTTCTAACCATTCCTTTGGATAAATAGAAGTACGGTGGCGACTCGACTTGTATGGTTTACCTTGGATTTAGTCAATATGTCTAATGGTACCGAATACCCCGCTACAATGGTCACATGATTATGATTGTGCCATGTTATGTTCATTGCTTTAGCCCGAAAATAGTAAGGTAGGTTATTGGCATGTAAATAACTCTAGTTGATTCTTATAGTGTCCTATTCTTTCTCTCGACCACTCCATTCTGCTAAGGTGTGATAGGTGCATATAATTCATGACCAATCCCTTTAGAGGAACAATACTCAGAGAATTTAGAATTTTCAAACTCTTTGTCATGGTCACTTCTTATTTTCATTATCCCACTCCCTTTTTCTCTTTGGAGTTGTTGATAGAGCTCTTTGAATACATCAAAAGTGTCATATTTTTCTTTAATAAATTTGACCCAAGTGTATATAAAAAAATCATCCACACGCACAAAGACATATATTTTTCCACCCAAGCTTTCTACTTGCATTGGTCCCATTAGATCCATATGAAGTAACTAAAACTTTTGAGGGTGCAATATGCTGGAGCTTCTTGTGGGACATCTTGGTCTACTGGCCTATTTGGAACTCTCCACAAATTTTTCCTTCTTCAATCTTGAGTTTTGGCAATCTCTTGATAGCATATTCAGATATGATCTTTTTTATACTCTTGAGGTTGAGATGACCATGTTTTTGGTGCCATAGCTTGGTCTCATCTACCTTGGATATCAACATGTTGAGGACTAACTTTTGTTTTGAGATACCCACAAATAATAGTTTGTTGGTGTAAGCCCTAGAGGCCAATACTTTTGGTACTTGTATCGAATTATTTATTAATAATAAAAGACTTTTTCTTTATTATGTTGGTTGAATAAAGTCCCTAGGATAGTTAGTCCGTTTAATGTATCAAGTGTGACTTGATCATGAGATCACATTAAACATAAGGACACTATTCTTAAAGTATCTGTAGTCGAGCTTTATTGTGAAGTGGGATAATATTAAAGCATTAAGACTATTATGTATATAGACTGATGATCACATCTCATGGATCATGGATAAGGAGTTATCAAGTCTTAAACATAGGTATGAATATTAAGAGTAATATTTATACCGGATTGACCCGCAATGAGAATACTATATAGAATGTTATGCAAAGTGTCATAAGTTATTCTCATGGTGATAATGGTGTATACCACCCTTCGACCTGAAACCACTATGGACCCTAGATGTAAAGTCGAGTGCTTTATTGTTGATCAAACATTGTCCGTAACTGGATAACCATAAAGACAGTTGATGGGTACTCCACGAAGCATGCTGAGGGACATGAGTGACGTAGATGGAATTTGCCCATCCTGCATAACAGGATAAATGTCAATGGGCACAATATTAAACTGGACAAGGATTACACGGTCTATGCCTTGTGTTCAATATAGACATAAGGGCAAAAGGGTAATTATACACATAAGTATTATCACAGAAGGATTTGTCAAATCACATGACATTTTCGTGTCTTGGGTAGTAGTGATGTGTTGCTAGATACCGCTCACTGTTTATTATGTTAAATGCATGATTTAATATAATTGCCAATGTCGCGAAAACTTACAGGGTCACACACAAAGGACGGGTTGATGAGAGATAGAGTAACTAAGGAACTCCGTAAGGTACGGTGCATTTAAGTGAATTGTAGAACAACGTAAGGTACGGTGTACTTAAGTAGAATACGGAATATGGTAAGGTACCATGTGCTTAAGTGATTTTGGCATATTATAAAATATGGGTCACTTACACTTAAGTGGGCTTTTTAGCTTGAAGCCCACACAAGTGGTTCTATAAATAGAACCCTTGTGCAGAAGCATTCATTGCGGTTGCATTTTCTTTCTCTCTCTCTCTCTCTCTCTCTCTCTCTCTCTCTCTCTCTCTCTCTCTCTCTCTCTCTCTCTTTCTCTCTCTCTCTCTCTCTCTCAAAGCCTTCATTCGTAGCAGCTAGCACTGAGATTGAAGGAATACGTTCGTGTGGACTGAGTAGAGGCGTTGTCATCGTTCAACGTTCGTGATCGCTCCGTAGATCTGCATCAAAGGTTTCAATCGTCACAAGAGGTAACTATCCTATCACTGATCATGCCCATTCGTAAGGATCACTAAAGGAGAAATTTTTGATTTCCGTTGCATTTTTGATCGCCGTTCTCCTTCAGTGGTATCAGAGCCACTTATGAAACCGTGCATCAGATAGCTGTTTGTTTTCTGTATTAATATGATTAAAAGACAGAATGAATCAAAGAATAAACGAGTAATTAAATTTGGCATCATGTGTGTACGATTTGGATGATTGATGTTGACTATGCTTCAGAACCGACATTAGTATGGTGAAGCAGCGATACATCGATCGTCCATAGGTTACGCAATTGAGACCGATCAACTTATATATGATATAAGTAATCCTAATGCAAAGTACGGTATATATGATATATTGTTTCTGTTTCATTCATTCAAACACTAAATGGTTGTTTTCCTTTGAGCGATCAATGGTCATTTGCTTCGGAATCCGACATTAGTATGGTGAAGCAATGATCTATTGATCAATCATACTGAATCAACAATCGAGGTGTGTTTGACGGTCTGAAATTGGTGCATTAGGGTTAGTGACGGCACAAGGGTTGTACCGTCAAGGAGTTGTGAATTGAGGGCTTGTTGGAACACGTCTGTTGATTGTTTCAAAGCATTGGTTTTTTGGCCGCGTGACAATCGTAACAAGCTGGATGTGATGGTCGTAACATGCTTTGTGACGGTCGTCACATTCACAGATCCAGAATTCTAGGCGTTTCTGTTATTTTGGCCGCGTGACGTTCGTCATGGGCCTGTGACAGTCGTAACAAGCTGGACGTGACGGTCGTAACATGCTTGTGACGGTCATCACATTCACAGAGTCAGAATTCTCGGAGTTTCTGTTTTGTGACTGCGCAAGAGTTGTATTGATGCAAAATGACGCCGATTTCAAATGAATTGTTCATTAAAATTTCGGACACGGGCGCTGCCCCTACAACCCCGCAAGGGGCGCTGTCCCCTTGACCCCCGTCCGCTGATCGGTCAACGGAACCACCGTCCGCTGACGGGGCAGCGGACCCCGGCTAACTCTGCGTAGTGTGATCGGTCGCCGAAATTTAATTTGGTTTTAATTAATTAAAGAATTAAAAATAATAATAATAATGTGTTTATTATTATTGCCTTGTGGTGATCAGTTATGGCCTTAGTTTTCCTTTATTTTGTTTTGGGTATTTAAATACGACCTGCGTGTTGTGCCTCTCCTTTTAATCTCTTAATGTAACTTCTTTTCTCATTTCACTCCCTCGTATGTAAAACGAGTTTCTTATGTAATGTAATGTTATGAAGAAAGAGAAGAATTAAATATCAAAGGAGGACAATGTTATGAATAAAGAGAAGAATTCAATATCAAAGGAGGACAACCTTGAAGATCTTGCTTGGAGAAGCTTAGATTGTTATTAGGTTAGCTTAGGTTCTCTCATTGGCTTGGGAGAACAATTGCGCTAGGGGTCATAACTGTTTCATTATGTATGTTGATGCATGTGAGAGACGATTTATATGATAAATAAGTCGGTGAGATCAGAACAATTGCAATTCCCTCAAATTAAATATTAAGTTTATGTTTTCCAAGTTTTAGCACTCATCAAGACTAGTATCAAATAATATAGGTTTCGCCTACGCGAGGTGCATGTTCTATATTAGTAAGGTGCGATGGGATAATTGTAATATCTAACTGCTAAAACAATGGGTCAAACTTAACTAAACAAATTATAATAAGATTATATATGTTTAGAAGTAAGAGTTGGAAATGATCCATATGATGGATTGGAATAAGGAGTTATTCATCCAACTCAAATTTTCGAGAGTTGTATTAGATACAATTGGAAGGAGTTCCTACCTAAATAACCTAGTTTTATGTAATCCGTCTACGCGGACTTAGAACAAAGTGAAATATGGATCTCGACCCACTAGAAAATCTTCTAACGGGATTTTCCGAATCAAATGATGAGGGTCATTTGTTTTGAGTAAAATAGTGGGAGCATATTTAATTAAAGGCCTAATTAAATATGTTATTGATACTTATATTTTCATTAATTCTTATGTAGATTACCATGATAACACACACCTCTAACAACATTTTGTGATCAATCCTTGACAAGGAAAAATTGTCTGGGACAAATTTTCTAGATTGGCACCGAAACCTGAGGATTGTCCTCAAACATGATAGAAAGTTGTATGTCTTGGAGAAACCTTTTACTGAAGAGGAACCTCTTAGTTCTGCACCTAAGGCAGAAAGAGATGCTTATAAGAAGCATGTCGATGATGCCAATGAAACTGATTGTCTCATGCTAGCTACCATGAACTCAGAATTGCAAAAGCAACATGAGAACATGACAGCGTTCGATATGATCGAACACCTGAAGATGCTCTATCAAGAGAAAGCAAGGCATGGAAGGTTTGAAGTTTCAAAAGCACTTTTTCAAGGCAAGTTAGCTGAGGGAGCCCTTGTAGGTCCCCATGTGCTCAAGATGATTGGGTATGTGGAAAACCTTGAAAGGTTGGGCTTTCCCCTCGAAAAGGAACTTGCGACTGATTTGATCTTGCAATTGTTGTCAGATGGATTCAGTCAATTTATCCTAAATTTCAATATGAATGATATGGACAAATCTCTTCCTGAACTGCTAGCCATGTTAAGAACTACTGAGCAGAATCTGAAGACAAAAGGGAAATCCATTCTAATGATCGGAAATGGAAAGAGACAGAACAGTAGGCCCGCCAAGCAGGGTGATAAAGGAAAAGGCAAGGAAGTTGCCAAACCCAGACCCACTGTTGCTGCTTTAAAGCCTAGTGGAGGCATAGCAAAGGCATGCACCTACTTCCATTGCGGTAAGACCGGACACTGGAAGAGAAACTGCCCAAAGTACCTGGAAGATACGAAGAATGGAGTAGAGACTTCAACTTCATGTATTTTTGTTATTGAAATAAATTTATCTACTTCTGCATCATGGGTATTAGATACTAGATGCGGTTCTCACATTTGTACAAATGTGCAGGGGCTTAAAGGAAGTAGAGATTTGGGAAAAGGTGAAGTTGACCTACGAGTTGGCAATGGAGCAAAGGTTGCTGCTTTAGCCATAGGAACTTATGTATTGACTTTACCTAGTGGTTTAATAATTCAGTTAGAGAACTGTTATTATGTACCTGCAATTAGCAGGAATATTATTACCATTTCTTGTTTGGACAAGTTATGTTTTTCATTTATAATAAAGAACAATTGTTGCTCAATTTATTTGAATGATATATTTTATGCTACTGCATAAATGAACAATGAACTATATGTCCTTGATCTTGAAATGCCTATTTATAACATTAATACTAAAAGAATGAAGTACAAAACCAACTAGGTAAGAATATTAAAACTCTTCGATCAAATCGAGGTGGTGAGTATTTAAGCCTAGATTTGATGACCATCTGAAAGAGTGTGAGATCCTATCCCAGCTTACTCCTCCTAGAACACCCCAGTGGAATGGTGTATCTGAGAGAAGAAATCGAACCCTGTTAGACATGGTCCGATCCATGATGAGTCACGCCGATCTTCCAAACTCCTTTTTGGGGACATGCACTATTGACAGCAGCTTACACACTTAACCGTGTTCCATCCAAAAGGTTGAGAAGACACCATATGAGATATGGAGCAGTAAGAAACCACATATGTCTTACATGAAGATTTGGGGTTGCGAAGTTTATGTGAAACGACAAATTTCAACTAAGCTTGAGCCCAAATCTGACAAATGTTTATTTGTGGGATATCCTAAAGAAACAAGAGGGTATTACTTCTACAATCCTTCTGAGGGCAAAGTGTTTATCGCTCGAACTGGAGTTTTCCTAGAAAAGGATTTTATTTCCAAAGGAATCAGTGGGAGGAAAGTAGAGCTTGAAGAAATTCAAGAATCACAAAGCATTGATACACCTATGGAGGAATTAGAGCAGGAAACACAAGTAGTTCTGGAAGAGCAACCTGCTCAAGTAGAACAAGACCAACGTAGATCAGGCAGGATACGTCACCTACCTGAAAGATATGGATATCTCATAACTGATCAAGATGATGTATTACTCATGGATCAAGATGAGCCTGTGACCTACCAAGAGGCCATAATTGGTCCCGAGTCTGAGAAGTGGCTAGAAGCCATGAAATCTGAAGTGGATTCCATGTACACAAACCAGGTTTGGACCTTGGTAGAGCCTCTTGCAGGAGTTAACCCTATAGGATGCAAGTGGGTCTTTAAAAGTAAGACTGACATGGATGGTAAGGTACATACCTATAAGGCAAGACTGGTTGCAAAAAGGATATAAACAAATTCATGGGGTTAACTATGATGAAACCTTTTCACCAGTTGCAATGCTTAAATCTGTTCGGATTTTACTTGCTATCGCTGCATATCATGATTATGAAATATGGCAGATGGATGTCAAAACTGCTTTCCTTAATGGGAATCTTCTTGAGGATGTGTACATGACACAACCTGAAGGATCTGACATACCAGAAGAAGCCCAAAAGATATGTAAGTTACAAAGATCAATCTATGGATTGAAGCAAGCTTCTAGAAGCTGGAATCTTCGTTTTGATGAAACAGTAAAACAATATGGATTCATCAAGAACGAAGATGAGTCTTATGTCTACAAGAAGGTTAGTGGGAGCATGATCGTTTTCCTGGTATTATATGTAGATGACATATTACTCATTGGAAATGATGTCCCTACCCTGCAACAAGTAAAGTCTTGGTTGGGGAAATGCTTTTCTATGAAGGACCTAGGTGAAGCAGCCTATATATTGGGAATCAGAATATCCTTAAGTATTTGTGAAGGACTAAGGACGCATTCTTGATATATGGAGGTCAGGAAGAGCTAATTGTAATTGGATACATCGATGCTAGCTTCCAGACAGATAATGATGACTTTAGATCGCAATATGGTTATGTGTTTTGCTTAAATGGTGGCACTGTGAGCTGGAAAAGTTCAAAGCAAGATACAGTTGCTGATTCTACAATCGAGGCCGAGTATATTGTTGCCTCAAGTGCAGCAAAGGAAGTTGTTTGGATCAAAAAGTTCATTAGTGAACTTGGTATGCTTCCTAGCATTGTGGATCCCATTGGTCTCTATTGTGATAACAATGGTTCTATCGCACAAGCTAGGAAACCTAGATCTCACCAACGATCCAAACACATACTTAGGCGTTATCATCTCATTCGAGAGATAATAGATATAGGAGATGTGAAAATATGCAGAGTACCTACACTTGACAATATTGCTGGCCCACTGACAAAGCCTCTTGCGCAGCAGAAGCATGATGGGCATACTAGATCTATGGGTATTAAGGGTATGCCTGATTGGCTCTAGTGCTAGTGGGAGATTGTTGGTGTAAGCCCTAGAGGCCAATACTTTTGGTACTTGTATCGAATTATTTATTAATAATAAAAGGCTTTTTCTTTATTATGTTGGTTTAATAAAGTCCCTAGGATAGCTAGTCCGTTTAATGTATCAAGTGTGACTTGATCATGAGATCACATTAAACATAAGGACAATATTCTTAAAGTATCCGTAGTCGAGCTTTATTGTGAAGTGGGATAACATTAAAGCATTAAGACTATTATGTATATAGACTGATGATCACATCTCATGGATCATGGATAAGGAGTTATCAAGTCTTAAACATAGGTATGAATATTAAGAGTAGTATTTATACCGGATTGACCCGCTATGAGAATACTATATAGAATGTTATGCAAAGTGTCATAAGTTATTCTCATGGTGATAATGGTGTATACCACCCTTCGACCTGAAACCACTATGGACCCTAGATGTAGAGTCAAGTGCTTTATTGTTGATCAAACGTTGTCCGTAACTGGTTAACCATAAAGACAGTTGATGGGTACTCCACGAAGCATGCTGAGGAACATGAGTGACCTAGATGGAATTTGCCCATCCTGCATAACAGGATAAATGTCTATGGGCCCAATATTGAACTGGACAAGGATGACACGGTCTATGCCTTGTGCTCAATATAGACATAAGGGCAAAAGGGTAATTATACACATAAGTATTATCACAGAAGGATTTGTCAGATCACATGACATTTTCGTGTCTTGGGTAGCAGTGATGTGTTGCTAGATACCGCACACTGTTTATTATGTTAAATGCGTGATTTAATATAATTGCCAATGTCGCAAAAACCTACAGGGTCACACACAAAGGACGGATCGATGAGAGATAGAGTAACTAAGGAACACCGTAAGGTACGGTGCACTTAAGTGAATTGTAGAACATCGTAAGTTACGGTGTACTTAAGTAGAATACGAAATATGGTAAGGTAGCATGTGCTTAAGTGATTTTGGCATATTATAAAATATGGGCAACTTACACTTAAGTGGTCTTTTGAGCTTGAAGCCTACACAAGTGGTTCTATAAATAGAACCCTTGTGCAGAAGCATTCATTGCGGTTGCATTTTCGTTCTCTCTCTCTCTCTCTCTCTCTCTCTCTCTCTCTCTCTCTCTCTCTCTCTCTCTCTCTCTCTCTCTCTCTCTCTCTCTCTCTCCTCTCTCTCTCTCTCTCTCTCTCTCTCTCTCTCTCTCTCTCTCTCTCTCTCTCTCTCTCTCTCTCTCTCTCTCTCTCTCTCTCTCTCTCTCTCTCTCTCTCTCTCTCTTACACTCTCTCTCACACACACACACACACACACACACACACACCACACACTCAAAGCCTTCATTCGTAGCAGCTAGCATTGAGATTGAAGGAATCCGTTCGTGTGGACTGAGTAGAGGCGTTGTCATCGTTCAATGTTCGTGATCGCTCCGTAGATCTGCATCAAAGGTTTCAATTGTCATAAGAGGTAACTATCCTATCATTGATCATACCCATTCATAAGGATCACTAAAGGAGAAAATTTTAATTTCCACTGCGTTTTGGATCGTCGTTCTCCTTCATAGTTATCTTTGGAACTTGATTCTTTCCTTAACATTTCTTGAACTTTGCTAGAAACAATGCATTCTGATTTGTTAAAGCTCGCATTCAAACCTTGATCACATAGTTGACTTATATTGGTTAACTTTGTAGTTAATCTTTCTATCAACATCATATTATCAAGGCTAGATAGACCTGGATAAACCAGTTTGACTATGCCCTTGATTTTTTCCTCTTGCTTCATCACCAAATGTAACGTAACTATTGGAGTAGTGTTTCAACTCTTTAAGATAGTTCTTTTCTCAAGTCATGTTCCTGGAACATCCACTATTAAAGTACAAATCTTCTCTAGAGAAAATTCTAAGAGATGTGTGAGCTATGAGACATGTGACAATGTCTTTGGACTTCCATACTTTCCTAGCTTGATTGTTCTTGCCTCCTTTTCTGCTGAACCTTAGTTGATTATAAGATTGAGGGTATCCATACAACTTAAAATAATAAGGCCTTATATGGACATATCTTCCACATTGATGACATCTCCGTGATGAGTTCTTGTTTCTTCTATACTTAAGGTACATTTGTTGATCAGGGTGATGGGACATATGATCCACCATCCGTACTTTAGTCTCCTTCACATGGGAAACAAATTCCTTAGTGGAAACTTTTGCTACTTTGTTCATAGAGCTGAAGTCAAAAAGTATTCCCTTCACATCATTAGCCATCTTTCCAACTTCTAAAATTTCATCAAGAGCCTTAGAACCATTGTTCAAATACGTACATACTTTATCGTATTATCAAGTTTGGACTTAAACAAGGTAACTTCCTCTTCCAGGCCTGCAATGGTTGAGCCAAGTTTCTCCTTTTCTAAAAGTAGAACACTTAAGGCGTGTTTGAAAGGCTTTTTAATAACAATTTTTTTTGTATTTAAAAACCAAAAAGTTTAAAACTTGTTTGTTGAACTTATTTTTAAATTTTATTTTTCAAAACTGTTTTTAATTTACTATTTATAAAATTAAAAATAATAAATAGCTAAAACATGTTTTTGGTTTTCATTTTCAGTATTTAACCTCAAATCCAAACAGAAGTCCGGGAAAATAGAGTTGTTTTCATTAATGGTATTATAGTAAATAAATGAAAGTATATTATAAGAGAATATAACTTGTTGTTCTATAATAAATTAATAAAAAGCCATATCAATTAATATTTAAAATAAAAAAATAAACAATCGTTAATGAGTGATTGTTATAAATTTAAGTTATAAAAATGTTAGTTTAAAAAATTAAATTGCTTGATCAAGTTTTGATGACAATCTATTTAAAGTTGAAGTGATTTTATAAAAGAATGACTAGTATAAATGATTTAAATGTTATTTTAATTAAAACTTGCATAAATTTCTTTTCTAACATTTCTTTGAACTTTTATTCACACACAAATATATATATATATATTATAGATATATATATATATATATATATATATATATATATAATATATTATATATATATATATTATATATATATATATATATATATAATATATATATATATATATATATATATATATATATATATATATATATATATATATATATATATATATATATATATATATATATATGGGCCGACCACAATTATCCTTCTCTTACCACTCTCAAGAGACTGCAATTATTTTTTAGAACCTTCTTAGCACACGAAAATTATCATATAGATAAATGTGGATGATTCAAGTCCCAAATACATCTAACGACTCCATGCGGCTCACACTTAACAAATAACTGATTCAAGTCCCAAAAGATCATTAGCTATTTCACCTTTTCCTGTGAATAGAGACTTTGTCATCTTTCCAATAAAACAAGATCTGCATGTCTCGTATGATTCATAAACAAAAGAGTTCAAGAGTCCATCTTTATGGAGTTTGGAAATGCGTTTCTCATTTATGTGGCCTAATCGACAATGCCAAAGGTAAGTTGGATTTAACTCATTATGTTTCATTCTTTTAGTATTAATGTTATAAATAGGCATTTCAAGATCAAGGACATATAGTCCATTGTTCATTTGTGCAGTAGCATAGAATATATCATTCAAATAAATTGAGCAACAATTGTTCTTTATTATAAATGAAAAACCAAACTTGTCCAATCAAGAAACAGAAATAATATTCCTACTAATTGCAGGTACATAATAACAGTTCTCTAACTGAATTATTAAACCACTAGGTAAATTCAATACATAAGTTCCTACGGCTAAAGCAACAACCTTTGCTTCATTGCCAACTCGTAGGTCAACTTCACCTTTTGTCAAATCTCTACTCCTTTTTAGCCCTTGCACATTTGTACAAATGTGAGAACCGCATCCAGTATCTAATACCCATGATGCAGAAGTAGATAAATTAATTTCAATAACAAAAATACCTGAAGTTGAAGTCTCTACTCCATTCTTCATATCTTCCAGGTACTTTGGGCAGTTTCTCTTCCAGTGTTCGATCTTACCGCAATGGAAGCAGGTGTCTGCCTTTGTATGCCTCCACTAGACTTCAAAGCAGCAACAGTGGGTATGGGTTTGACAACTTCCTTGCCTTTCCCTTTATCACCCTGCTTGGTGGGTCTTTTGTTCTGTCTCTTTCCATTTCCAATCATCAGAATGGACTTCCCTTTTGACTTCAGATTCTGCTCAGTAGTTCTTAACATGGCTAGCAGTTCAGGAAGAGATTTGTCCATATCATTCATATTGAAATTTAGGACAAATTGAATGAATCTATCTGGTAACGATTGCAAGATCAAATCAGTCGCAAGTTCCTTTCCGAGGGGAAAACCCAACCTTTCAAGGTTTTCCACATACCCAATCATCTTGAGCACATGGGGACCTACAGGGCTCCCTCAGCTAACTTGCCTTGAAAAGGGGCTTTTTAAACTTCAAACCTTTCATGCCTTTCTTGCTCTTGATAGAGCATCTTCAGGTGTTCGATCATATCGAACGCTGCCATGTTCTCATGTTCCTTTTGCAACTCTGAGTTCATAGTAGCTAGTATGAGACAAGCAGTTTCATTGGCATCATCGACATGCTTCTTATAAGCATCTCTTTCTGCCTTAGGTGCAGAACTAGGAGGTTTCTCTTCAGGAACATGTTTCTCCAAGACATACAACTTTCTATCATGTTTGAGGACAATCCTCAGATTTTAGTGTCAATCCAGAAAATTTGTCCCAGACAATTTTTCCTTGTCAAGGATTGATCGTAAAATGTTGTTAGAGGTGTTTGTTGTCATGGTAATCTACATGAAATTAATGAAAATATAAGTATCAATAACATATTTAATTAGGCTTTTAATTAAATATGCTCCCTCTATTTTACTCAAAACAAATGACCCTCACCATTTGATTCGGAAAATCCCGTTGGAAGATTTTCTAGTGGATCGAGATCCACATTTCACTTTGTTTTAAGTCCGCGTAGGCGGATTACACAAAACTAGGTTATTTAGGTAGGAACTCCTTCCAATTATATCTAATACAACTCTCGAATATTTTAGTTGGATGAATAACTCTTTATTCCAATCCATCACATGGATCATTTCCAACTCTTGCTTCTAAACACATATAATCTTATTATAATTTGTTTAGTTAAGTTCGACCCATTGTTTTAGCAATTGGATATTACAATTATCCCATCGCACCTTACTAATATAGAACATGCACCTCGTGTAGGCGAGACCTACATTATCCGATACTAGTCTTGATGAGTGCTAAAACTTGGAAAGCATAAACTTAATATTTAATTTGAGGGAATTTGCAATTATTCTGATCTCACCGGCTTATTTATCATATAAATCGTCTCTCACATGCATTAACATACATTCACATGCATCAACATACATAATGAAACAGTTATGGCCCCTAGCGCAATTGTTCTCCCAAGCCAATGAGAGAACCTAAGTTAACCTAATAACGATCTAAGCTTCTCCAAGCAAGATCTTCTAGATTGTCCTCCTTTGATATTGAATTCTTCTCTTTCTTCATAACATTACATTAGATAAAAGAAACTCGTTTTACATACGAGGGAGTGAGATGAGAAAAGAAGTTACATTAAGAGAAAAAGGAGGCACGACATGCAGGTCGTATTTTAAAATCCCAAAACAAAATAAAGGAAAACTAAGGCCATAACCGATCACAAGACAATAATAATAAACACATTATTATTATTATTAATTTTAATTCTTTTAATTAATTAAAACCAAATTAAATTTCGGCGACCGATCATACTAGGCAGAGTTAGCCGGGGTCTGTTGTCCGGTCACAAAACAGAAAAACAGAGAATTCATACTCTGTGAATGTGGCGAACGTCACAAAGAATATTACGACCATCACGTCCAGATTGTTACGATCGTCACAGGCCCATGACGAACGTCGCGCGGCCAAAATCAGCGCTTTGAACCAGTCAACAGACGTGATCCAACAAGCCCTCAATTCACAACTCTTGGACATCACAACCCTTGTGCCGTCACTAACCCTAATACACCAATTTCAGACCGTCTAACACACCTCGATTGTTGATTCAGTATGATTGATCAACAGGTCATTGCTTCACCAAACTAATGTCGGATTCCGAAGCAAACGACCATTGATCGCTCAAAGTAAAATAACCATTAAGTGTTTGAATGAACGAAACAGAAACAGTATATCATATATACCATATTTTGCATTAGGATTACCTATATCATATATATAACTTGATCGATCTCAATTGCGTAACCTATGGACGATCGATGTATCGCTGCTTCACCATACTAATGTCGGTTCCGAAGCATAGTCAACATCAATCATCCAAATCATACACACATGATGCCAAATTTAATTACTCGTTTATTCTTTGATTCATTCTGTCTTTTAATCATATTAATACAGAAAATAAACAGTTATCAAATGCATGGTTTCCCAAGTGGCTCTGATACCACTGAAGGAGAACAGCGATCCAAAACGCAGCGAAATTTAAAATTTTCTCCTTTAATGATTCTTAAGAATGGGCATGATCAGTGATAGAATCATTACCTCTTGTGACAATTGAAACCTTTGATGCAGATCTACGGAGCGATCACGAACGTTGAACGATGACAACGCCTCTACTCAGTCCACACGAACATATTCCTTCAATCTCAGTGCTAGCTGCTATGAATGAAGGCTTTGAATGAGAGAGAGAGAGAGAGAGAGAGAGAGAGAGAAACGAAATTGCAACTGCACAAATGCTTCTGCACAAGGGTTCTATTTATAGAACCACATGTGTGGGCTGCAAGCTAAAAAGCCCACTTAAGTGTATGTGGCCCACATCTTATAATATGCCAAAATCACTTAAGTGCACAATACATTACCATATTTCGTATTCTACTTAAGTACACTGTATCTTACGATGTTCTATAATTCACTTAAGTGCACCATACCTTATGGTGTTTCTTAGTTACTCTATCTCTCATCAATCCGTCCTTTTGTGTGTGACCCTGTAGGTTTTCGTGGCATTGGTAATTATATCAAATCATGCATTTAACATAATAAACAGTGAGCAGTATCTAGCAACACATCACTGCTACCCAAGACACGAAAATGTCATGTGATCTGACAAATCCTTCTGTGATAATACTTATGTGTATAATTACCCTTTTGTCCTTATGTCTATATTGAACACAAGGCATAGACCGTGTCATCCTTGTCCAGTTCAATATTGGGCCCATAGACATTTATCCTGTTACACAGGATGGGCAAATTCCATCTAGGTCACTCATGTACCTTAGCATGCTTTGTGGAGTACCCATCAACTGTCTTTATGGTTATCCAGTTACGGACAACGTTTGATCAGCAACAAGACACTTGACTCTACATCTAGGGTCCATAGTGGTTTCAGGTCGAAGGGTGGTATACACCATTATCACCATGAGAATAACTCATGACACTTTGCATAACATTCTATATAGTATTCTCATAGAGGGTCAATCCAGTATAAATATTACTCTTAATATTAATACCTATGTTTAAGACTTGATAACTCCTTATCCATGATCCATGAGATGTGATCATCAGTCTATATACATAATAGTCTTTATGCTTTAATGTTATCCCACTTCACAATAAAGCTCGACTACGGATACTTTAAGAATAGTGTCCTTATGTTTAATGTGATCTCATGATTAAGTCACACTTGATACATTAAACGGACTAGCTACTCTAGGGACTTTATTAAACAAACATAATAAAGAAAAAGGCTTTTATTATTAATAAATAATTCGATACAAGTACCAAAAGTATTGGCCTCTAGGGCTTACACCAACAGTTTTCTCATCCAACATGAATTGATTTGGAATGGTTGGATTTAGAATGTTAAATGATAAATAAAATCTGAATGCTAAACGTTTTGTATGCACTTGATAAAATGTGTGTTAGAATTGTCGCAAGCTTCCATAACCGATCAATTTGTTTGGATTTTGGTGACAGGAAACCAAGCTCGATCGAGATGCTTCCACAAAATTTGTCAAGGCATTAAGTTTGAAGGAATTTTTAGAGTGTTACTTGTAAAAAATGAATAAAATTGAGTATGACTAGTGTAACACCCTTCTAAATACCCCAAAATAATTCAATTAAAATAACAACATATTAATCAGAGTAATTATGCCCCGAAGGGTGTCACACAATCATTTCACTGCATTCATCAATTCTATCCTGTCATGCTCATTTATTTAATCAAAATAAGATTTATTTGCATAATTCGCAGCGGATACAAAATATCGACATTCAAAACATGTACCACATTACATGTAAAGTGGATCAACAACTAAAATAAAACATAGTCAAACATCCCATCCCGATGTTACATCTACCAGAGCATGACCCACTAAGGAGACTACACTAGACTCCATAGCACTAGCTTCTATTCAACTCACTGCTCGTTACCTGAAAAATAGTTGTAAGGGTGAGTTCCTCAATCAATATAATAAGTATTATACAACAGCATGTAATGTTAAGTAATTAACACATTAATTCACCCTAACCAGACTACACGCTCAGCAACGGCAGTATCCATTCAAACATCATATTCAACAGTAACATATAACGTATGTATAACCTCAACCATACTCAACATCAACAACACAACACACAACACACATATAATACTGGAATACATCCATTCATATTATATGCCATACATTCATTATGCAATGAGACTCCACACATGCGGTACCGACTATTCTTGAACATACAGTTCAAGCTCACCGATCCCTCCAGATACGGCTACTAAGCTCACTAGTCCCACTCATTTGAGACCTAGTGACTCACTCACTAATTCCTCACTATGGGAATTAGCTACAGCCCCGAAGGCTAGACTATGCACACTAATCATCTAGTATGCAAACATCAACAACAACCCAAATTGGTTCACTCACTAATTCCTCACTATGGGAATTAGCTACAGCCCCGAAGGCTATGCCATGCATGCTAATCATCTAGCAATGCAACATCAACAACAATTCAAGAATATACACATGCTCACACTCTAAGCCACAAAGCAGTCTATTCACAATGCATACATAACTGATACATTCCCAGCATCATGCATAGCATCACACATCATTAACACATTTTATCACAACAGCATATCATATCATGCCACATAATCAAACACAGTATTAGCACACTCTACTAATACCTATACTACTCAAGACCCAACAAAACAACAACAACATTACAACGATATCACATCTGGGAGTTTAAAACGTGAAATCTGTCTGTCGAACTGATATGGCGAACGCCATTAGGCTAATGGCGAACGCCATTAGCGTTAAACGCTCTCATTCTGGAAAAACTGTCTGTCAAACTGATATGGCGAACGCCATTAGGCTAATGGCGAACGCCATTAGCGTTAAACGCTCTTATTCTGAAAAAAAAACCCAAACGGCGAACGCCGAAGGCATAATGGCGAACGTCATTTGGCTGTTATGTGCATAGATGTTAAATTTCTACGAATTCCTTTTCAATTATCGTCCAATTTCATTCATCCACTGGCTGTTATGTGCATAGATGTTAAATTTCTTCGAATTCCTTTCAATTATCATCCAATTTCATTCATCCACTATTTCACAAATTCATCATACATCAATCTAATCAGAGATAAAACAATGGTTATCACTACCCAGTACATATTATCATATAATACCCTTTAACCGATGATAAACCCCCCTTACCTGAGTTAATCCGGCAAATCTCAAGCTTCAAGCTCTTCTCTTCTCCAACCTTCTTCCTCTTGCTCTGCCTTTGCCCTTTTCCTCTTTCACGATCGCTTCTCTGTTTTTCACGTAAAAACCTTTTTACTCCAAAATGGGACTTTTTCCTTAATTCCAACTTATATATATTTTCCAATAAATAATTATCCCAATAATTATTATTCCAAAATAATAGTAATAATAATCCCAAATTCCAATTATTCAATTAAATTAATAAAAAAAATATTAATTTAAATTAAATAATTATCTTATTTTAATTGGGGTGTTACAACTAGGATTAGGACTTAGAGGTTTAAGAAAATGCTTTTGGAATGCGTCGGATTTTGTGGAATGTAACTTTGGATTAAAACCTTGCAGGTAGATTTTTGATTGAAATTATAATGTGATTGGTTTAACATGTATGGAATTGAACTTTGTAAAATGTATTTGAATTGATTGTAATGTTATTTTGGTGAACAATATGGTTTTAAAATTTGAATGAAATTATAATGGTTGAAATTAGGAATTAATGGCTTATGAAGTGAGTGAACATATTGAAGTTTGGATGAGTGTCATTTTGGAACTTACATGGAATGTAAAATGCACGTATTTTTGTAATTGGACTTGTAATACAAATGGAATGGAATTATGAGAGATGACTTTGAAATGAAACTTAATGTAAAGATGAATGGTTTTAAATTATTTGAATGCGGTAATTGGAATTTTGAATAAATGAGATTAATGTATGCACTTGAAGTAATGGTTCAATGTAAATGGTCGAAATTTGTTTATGGGTTTTTGAATAGTGTGATGAATCAAGGCTTATAAATGGTCATGAACATGAGATTTGAAATGTAGTTTAGGTCTTGGTTAAAAAAGAAAGGTCCATGCATTGTATAAGATGAACATGGTTTAAAAAGTGAACAATGAACATGATTCAAAGTGGTTTAAAATGAACTTGGAAATGGACATTGACATGTATTGTATTGACAAGAAAATAGCTGGAAAATAAAGTTAACTTTGGTCAGCTGGTTGACCAAAAAGTCAACAGTTGACCAAAAAGTCAATAGTTGACCAAAAGTCAACTTATGTAAGAACATGTATTTTCTAATGGACAAATGGATGGGGATCATGATGCTTCTGAACCAAACGAAATATGCCATGCTATTGACTGATCTTGAACCAAAGAACACCAACCAACCAACAGATCATGAACATGTTTTTTTTTAATGAATCCCACTTAATAAATTAGAACCATGAATCTTTATCCAGTAAATGAACCATCCATAATAGACCAGCTAAATCAAATGAGTTCTCAATCTTGAATGCACACACCATAAATGATATTGCCATAACCAACAACCAGGGTTTCAGGGACTTGAATGATTTTGTTGATGCTCACAATCCAACACCCCTGAATCAAAGTCATGACCACAACTATGGTCCAAAAATCAATGCTTCAAGCTATGCTCCATGATGAAGACAACCAGGATGAAATGCTCACCTCCTATTTAGTGCCATGTGTGATAAAAACCCTTGAATCCATGATTATGCTTTTTTCAAATGCAAGTGGAATGTATCACGATACAATGGATATGTGGATGAGATGAATACTTAT
The DNA here is from genome assembly GCF_024323335.1 of Lathyrus oleraceus. NCBI lineage: Eukaryota > Viridiplantae > Streptophyta > Magnoliopsida > Fabales > Fabaceae > Lathyrus > Lathyrus oleraceus. Next base: position 496,472,671 of record NC_066581.1, read on the forward strand.
CGTGATATGTAAATGCTTATGGTTAGTGATCTAGATGGAACTTGTGAAGGGTAAGGTAAATTTTGGGGTATGACACTCTTCATAGAATAATTTGTGTGAGAAACTTGCATTCATTTGTATATTCTGCTTTTCGAGAAGGACTTTATAAACACACATTTGTATTTCAATTTGTTTGGTTGTATTTTCCTTGAGTGACTAGGATTTAGTTAGAATGCTCAAGAAGATATTGAATGTAGGTCTTTGTGTTGTAATCAGTTTGATTATAGTGGATTAAATCCTTGTTGATAAGGCGAAATCACCATGGCGGGTGGACTGGAGGTAACTTTGTTAACAACAAACCAGTATAAAAATAATAGTTTCATTATTTTTATTCTTTATTTTGTGTTTGTTGTGTTGTGTTGATTTTTATTTATTTTTAGAAACCAAATTCAAACCCCCATTTCTTGCATTTATTATTACCTTCACACAAACATATTTTTTTAATAAAATATTTAAAAAAATACAAAAACTTTGGAAATATCTCATTCAATTCATAATCGATTAAACTACGACCATAATCAATAATGCCGTTGCAAATAAGGAAAATTTTGATGGATCAGAAGTATCATCGATAGAAGCTCAAATATAATGCTTATTGTTAAATCTACTTGCATGATGACGAATATGGTGAAAATAAATCACAAGTTCAAACTACGAAATCTTTGAACTTTTGTGTTTTTTTATCAAGAGATAAAAATTTAGAGACCTATCACATTTTAATATAAAGTTATGGCTAAAGTGAAATTCGATATTTATGATGATAAAAATGTCTTTAAAAAAACTAAACATTTGAACTCAAACAACTAACGTTCTCTACTTAAAAATACATTATTTAGAAGAACTTAAATTCAAATTTAATATATAATATTTTTAGTCACTTTATCATCTTCAAACAAAAACTCAAATTAGAAAAATTTGAAAATAAGAAGATTAACACACACAAAACACCTTTAAAGTTCTCACCTTAATATATATATATATATATATATATATATATATATATATATATATATATATAATATATATATATATATATATATATATATATATATATATATATATATATATATATATATATATATATATATATATATATATATATATAAAAGAAGGACAAATACATAAGAAAAGTTTAGGAGCAAAGAAAGATTAGAAGAGAATGAGTTTTTTCAACATTTTAAAATTCCATAATCGGGATTTTTTTTTCCAGAGGAGGCGCCAATGCCTCTAGCGCCTGAGTGTTGCTTGTGAAAAGAAAACTTAATTTTGAAGCCAACAAGAATCAAACACACAACCTTTTGATCTAGAGTTAGACACATTACCATTGCACCATAGACCCTTCATGTTAATTTATTTCATCATATATTTAATATACCGTGTATAATTATAGTAGATTAATAAATTAGTAAAACTTATCACCGGGATATTTCTGCAAAGTTAAATAAAATAATATTAAATAATTAAATAATAGTTACGCATTGCACCATGAAAAAATATTATATTTGGTATACTTAAAGAACTTGATGTTTTTATAATAAAATAAATTTTGGTTAAAAGCTATTCAAATAGTTTATTGATGTTTTTATAATAAAATAAACATATTTAGTATATTTAAATTATCTAATATTATTAATGTACTCCTAAATTAAATATGAACTAGTATGCTACAATTTTAATTACCTTTTAATGTACTCTCAAATATATAGTCATGAACGTTGAATATGAATATTTTATATTGATACGATTTTAGTTTGACTTTCTATTTGAGAAAGTTGAATGGAATTGAAACTCAAATTAAACTTTTTAATAAAAAAATTGTAATTTACCTTAATAGTATTTATTTAATAGACCAAAATTTCATTTGTCTTCCTATTATTTTAAATAAAATAATGATGATTTTTTTTATTTTAAATTTAAGGATATACTAAGAATAACTTGGTAGATGAGAAGGGGGAGATAATGATAGGTTAAAAGTCTTATTAAAAAAAAAGTTATTAACATAAATCAAAATGAAGTTTTCAATTTATTAAAAATAGAATAAGCAAAAAAATTTCAACTAAGAATATTTTATTTGATATCAAGTTCTTTAAGTATACCAAATATAATATTTTTTTATGGTGCAATGCGTAACTATTATTTAATTGGTTATTTTTTATTTTATTTTAAAAAAATTGGTTATTTTGAAAAAAAAATCTCATAATCGACTAGGTTACGACTATAATCAATAATATTATTTTAAATAAGAAAATTTTTGATGAATCATAAGTATCAATAAAAGAAGCTCAAATACCTTGGATATAGTTAAATCTACTTGTCAGATGGCAATGGCTTATGTGTTGACTATAAATATCAAAAAAAAAAATATCTTTAATTTTTTTTTGTCAAGTGAGAAAAATTAAGATAGCAATCACATTTTGAATTAAAATTATGTTTAAAGTAAAATTAAATAGGAAGATAAAAGTATGTTTAAAAGAATTAAACAACTGACCTCAAACAATTAATGATCTTTACTTAAAAACATATTGATCACTTAAATTCAAATCTCATATAGAATAATTTTAGTTCCTCTTTATCATCTTCAAACTAAATTTCAAAATGCCAAAATGTAAAAACCAAAATATTAAAACACACGAAACACCTTTAAAGTTACTCATCTTCAAATATTTAGGAAACCCTAGTTTTGACCAGTTGACTTTCTCTAGTCAACTTCTTTGAACCAACTTGCAAACTTGAAGTTCTCTTGATCTTTGGGATTCATGGAGGATCATATATGCTTTAGATGATGTAATATGAAGTATACCTTAAAATATTTGCTCAAATGTTGAAGAAACTTGCTAAGGAAGTCACACAAGATACCTAGAGGAATTAGGGTTTCCAAGGCAAACAAGCTTCAAATCCTTGATGATTTCCTGATCAAAATGATAAGTGAAGATTATGGGGATCCGTATATGATGTCTAGAACCATTGTGAACCATCTCTTGATTAATCTCCTTGCATTGAGGATCTCGAACCTTAATTGTGAGCTTGATGAGGCATTGATGGATGCACACACTACCTACAAAAGAAACAAAGTTATACATAGACATATTTTTGATATTTTGGTTAGTAAACAAAGAAAAATAAGGTATGATACAATCAAATGTGCTTGGTGATCTCTCTCTCAATGCAAATAGAATGAATGAGGGGTAAGGAGGATGTCAGTGTGTGATCCCAAAGTCAATACATGTTATGGAATATCATGAGGGATCTTAGGTTCAAAATTAGGGATCAAGTGTTCACTGTAATGTTTACATACCTGACATGATACCTCAGTCATACTTAATATTTTTCCATCAAAACTAATGGAAGAAACCAAATAATTTAACGAAAGAGAAATTAAGGTATTATTAAATAGTATTTTTTAATCAGGGAACCAACACAAAATTTCGCTTTAAAATGAAAGAACGATTATGCCTATATATAATAGGTAATAGATAATATTTATGCATTCCTTGTATATAATGTTTACTAAAAATATTTATGTTGCAAATATGATGTCTTAGAAGTCTTGTTTTTATATATATATATATATATATATATATATATATATATATATATATATATATATATATATATATATATATATATATATATATATATATATAACAATAAGTGGGTTAAGATTTCAATCTCGAAACGCTGATAGACATTTTTAGACCTTCGACGATGTAGGTCAAAAGAGAAGCTTTTACTCCCATAATTGCCCTAACGATTTTCATACGAACTAAGAATTTTCACATTTGAATTTCATATTCGAGAAGGAGATGATAAAGTTCTACGAAAAAGCTTTATTGCGATTTGTCCATATTATATCTAGTTTAAATAGCGTGAAAGTAAATATGAGACTCCCTTCAAGAAGAAAATGGCTCACTCACAAAACTGTTTGGTGTGTGACTTATAATAATATTGTTGGATATTGTAGAGGAGAAACCTAGTCAATTCAAGATATCCAACAAAACACAACATCCGATAAGGCAAATAAAAAACAAGTGTTGATAGTTTTCTTTTACAAATCTACAATCACTCAAGTCGACAGTGGATTACTAATCAGCAATCAGGAAAATCTATGATCAAAGTATTATAGTATGCAATAGCAATTTCAAATGACTTTAGTAACATGTTAATACTAATTACTAACATGATAAGGTGTCCTGCTACATACGGCAAAGACACTGGTACTATCTTGGCTTCCAAAACCAATCCTCCTAAACATTTTGATATGTGCAGGTTGTTGCGCAGAATCAAACACTGAACCCTGCTCCGGTTTCATCGGCCATGGAATCAAAAGCTCTCGTAACCTGGAAAATAATGATGAACAAACCAAAGCATGCAGAACAAAGTTAGCATCTTAATCAAATCAACAAAGTATATGACAATGGTGTGTTCTACAAACAGAGGAGTGACGCATGCAGGCGATTCTACAAACAGGTAACCTACCAAATGTTCCCATTACAATGCTCACTATATTCCAAAACCCTCCAACAACACTCAAAATAACAATCATTCTCTCCATAAACACAGTAATCGCAACATGAAAATTCCACATCAAACATCAGATCAACTCTTCTACAAGCAAATTCTGAATCCTAGTATCTATTCAAGTAAAACAGGTCCATAGTATTTTCATGATTGGAACAACAAAATTGATTTGCCACACTAAAAATAATCAATGTCTTTCAAACAACATTAGTTGTTATTGAATGGCATTTCCATCTAGCCATCAGAAGTTGGATTCATTATATGTTGAGAATCAGAAGCTTGTGGATGAATAGAATGCTATTTTTATGTGGAGATTAACTAAAAATTGAAAGAATATGAGCTAAAATACTCAGGGGAAGGAGAAAGAAAAATTGATCAGTGTGAATATCTATGCTCGCAATCACAATGAAAAAGGAACTTGAAGCTGTTATGCAAAACTAAAACACAAGTGTTCAAAGAAATAAATTGGAAAAAAGAGAAAGAAGACTTGGGGAATCAAAAGTTGTTCAAAGAAAATCAAACCATGAAATCTTGTAAAAGGATTAATTTAAACCCATTTTATGTGAATTCCTTAACACTTCAGCTGTCTAGTGCTCAAAACTTTTTCATAACAGAAGGGTTTTCTCTATGTAAAAAAGTTTTAGCACAACATGGTTGAATTCAACATAAACACTATCCTTCAGACAAATTAGAGTATTCTAAAAAGTAGTCTAATATTATTTTGTACTAGTTGAACATCAAAATGTAAATTGACTTTAAAACTTATACCTTTTAGCAAAGAAATCACAATTCCGGAATCCATCTTTCTATTGTAGGGAACCTTTGTAATTTCGGACAATTTTTGATGCGTACTTTGAGTGAAGATCCACAAAGTATACTCCCTCTGCACACTGTATTCAATTGCGGTAATGTCAACAGTGTCAATCCTGTTAACTTGGGAAGTGCAATGTTGGTACAGTCATTGGCATCACTATTGTTCCCCTCAAATATCTCTAGCATTGAATCACAATTTGTTACCCTTAACTTCTCCAGGTTTTGAAGTTGTTGAACTAATCGTGGTGTCAACAACCTCTCTATCAAATGGCATTTAGTAATATAAAATTCTGTTAGAAAAGAGAATATGCCCCTCTGTAACAAAGATCGTCCACCAACAACATTATCTCTACATACACCCGTTAAGCTTGCTAAATTTTCAATTTTCAGAACTTCGAGGTTGAGAATATTGGTGCAAAAGGAACAAGAACCCGAAAAACAAATAAGGTTATTCAACTGCAGGCAATTATAAAGTCCTATTCTGCTCAAAGAAGAAGAAGGGTTATACGACAAAGCATCGCATAAGCAAATCAAATTGTCATTTGCATCTATATTCAGACATGTAAGGTCTTTGGGCAGTGTGTGGAACTGAGCGCAATCTCCAAATTGAAGAGTCTTATTCCAAGAGTAGCCTGGAATAATCCTATTCAAGTCATTGAAGTTGATAAAAAATCTTTCATTACTCAAAGCATTTCTAAAAACGAGATGATATGAGCCCATAAATCATGTCAACCATGTTTTGCGCATGGTAATGTTTGCAGTCAAAGGCCCCTTCAAAACATTCCAGCATTTTCATCCCTTGAACATCTTCCATGGTAACCACAGCTGAGATACTTAGGAGATTGAAGTACTGCATTTTTGTCAAGTTGGATAAAAATGACCCTAATTTCAATTTTAAACTCCTGTTGTTGGATAGGTCAAGCCATTTTAAATTAACTAGTTTTTCCAAACCTTTTGGTGCTTCTTCAATGGATGAGCCTGAAATTACCAATCTTGACAATGCCTGTAGATCTCCCAACGGGGGCACATTTTTCAATGAAACACATTCTCTTAGTATTAAAGAAGTAAGAGACTTCAAGTTACTCAAAGAGTCTGGCAAAGATACTAGATACTTATTATAGGATATATCGAGAACTAACAAAGCATTCATATATTTGAAAAAACTGTTTGGAACATCACTAAATTGTAGTTGATTCATACTCAATACGGATAATTTGTCACAATTCGGTGACACGCCCTCAGGAATTTCTTTGATATCACAATTCCATAAATGAACAATGTTTAAATCAGCTGCCCATTCCTCTGTATAAGATCTATCTTGGTAAACTATTTCTCAAATTTCACTAAGATAGATCTTTCAGTAAGCGGTGCGTGAATACACAAAAACCATGAGAAGACAACAAAGAATGACTTTCAAGTTTGTTCAATAAGGTATTTCCTTCATCAAATATCTCTTTCAAACAACGAGTTTTATTTATCACTCTATTGTCTACTAGCTTCATGATCAATTCATCTTTGTCACACTCATAAGTATAAGATAACAGTGCACAATACAAAAAGTAGTCTTGCAAGTTGCTTTCCACCAAATTATCATAACTGCGTCTTAATACTTTGTAGACTTCTTCTACCATCTCTTGTCCCATTTCCAAATTTTTTTGTTTATTAAATGTACTCCTCCATTGATGAATATCATCAATCCCTTTCATGGTTCTAGCCATCACACAAATTCCAAGTGGTAAGCCCTCACATCTCAAATGACCTCTTACTCTGTCAACTGAGTTTATCGGGGTCAGCATAGTCTTACACATTCAAGAAATTTTGAGGCTTTCAGCCGATGACGCAGTCTTTGTCATAATTGGAATGGGAGGGGTGAGGAAAACTCTATTGGCAACTCTTGTGGAGAATGTAGTAAAAAGGAAAGGAAGCTTCAAAGATGTGTTTTGGGTCCCTGTATCCCCTAATTTTAGCATCTCTAACCTGCAAGGCGATATCGCAAAAAGAATAGGTTTGAAGCTCGACGAAGAGGATGAGAAAATTAGAGCAGAAGAATTGTCTTCAGCATTGGAGAAAAAAGAAGTTGTTATTATTTTGGATGATGTTTGGAAATACATCGATTTGGACAAGGTGGGAATTCATCCAAGAGTAAACGGCCTTTGGAGAAAAAAGAAGTTGTTATTATTTTGGATGATGTTTGGAAATACATCGATTTGGACAAGGTGGGAATTCATCCAAGAGTAAACGGCCTTAAAGTGATTATAACAACTCGTCTGAAACATCTCTCATTTATTGACAAAGATGTTTCAGACGAGTTGTTATAATCACTTTAAGGCCGTTTACTCTTGGATGAATTCTCACCTTGTCCAAATCGATGTATTTCCAAACATCATCCAAAATAATAACAACTTCTTTTTTCTCCAATGCTGAAGACAATTCTTCTCCTCTAATTTTCTCATCCTCTTCGTCGAACTTCAAACCTATTCTTTTTGCGATATCACCTTGCAGGCTAGAGATGCTAAAATTAGGGGATACCGTGACCCAAAACACATCTTTGAAGCTTCCTTTCCTTTTTACTACATTCTCCACAAGAGTTGCCAATAGAGTTTTCCCCATCCCTCCCATTCCAATTATGCCAATGACAAAGACTGCGTCATCGGCTAAAAGCCTCAAAATTCCTTGAATGTGCAAGACTATGCTGACCCCGATAAACTCAATTGACAGAGTAAAGAGGTCTCTCTTTCTGATGGTGTTTCATTTGTTTGATCAAATCAATCACATCAGAAACGTCATTTGAGATGTGAGGGCTTACCACTTGGAATTTGTGTGATGGCTAGAACCATGAAAGGGATTGATGATATTCATCAATGGAGGAGTACATTTAATAAACAAAAAAATTTGGAAATGGGACAAAGAGATGGTAGAAGAAGTCTACAAAGTATTAAGACGCAGTTATGATAATTTGGTGGAAAGCAACGTGCAAGACTGTTTTTTGTATTGTGCACTGTTATCCTCTACTTATGAGTGTGACAAAGATGAATTGATCATGAAGCTAGTAGACAATAGAGTGATAAATGAAATTCGTTGTTTGAAAGAGATATTTGATGAAGGAAATACCTTATTGAACAAACTTGAAAGTCATTCTTTGTTGTCTTCTCATGTTTTTTGTGTATTCACGCACCACTTACTGAAAGATCTATCTTAGTGAAATTTGAGAAAGAGTTTACCAAGATAGATCTTACAGAGGAATGGGCAGCTGATTTAAACAGTGTTCATTTATGGAATTGTGATATCAAAGAAATTCCTAAGGGTGTGTCACCGAATTGTGACAAATTATCCGTATTGATTATGAATCAACTACAATTTAGTGATGTTCCAATCAGTTTTTTCAAATATATGAATGCTTTGTTAGTTCTCGATCTATCCTATAATAAGTATCTAGTATCTTTGCCAGACTCTTTGAGTAACTTGAAGTCTCTTACTTCTTTAATACTAAGAGAATGTGTTTCATTGAAAAATGTGCCCACGTTGGGAGATCTACAGGCATTGTCAAGATTGGTAATTTCAGACTCATTCATTGAAGAAGCACCAAAAGGTTTGGAAAAACTAGTTAATTTAAAATGGCTTGATCTATTCAACATCAGGAGTTTAAAATTGGAATTAGGGTCATTTTTATCCAACTTGACAAAAATGCAGTACCTCAATCTCCTAAGTATCTCAGCTGTGGTTACCTAACCACGGAAGATGTTCAAGGGATGAAAATGCTGGAATGTTTTGGAGGGGCCTTTGACTGCAAACATTACCATGCGCAAAACATGGTTGACATGATTTATGGGCTCAACACATATCATGTTCATCACGCTCTAGCTCATGAATAACTTGTTTTAACCGAAGCATCTCGCCATCAAAACCTGTTCCATTGTTTTTGTTTGTGATGTTACTAAAAGCTTAATCATATATGCATTGAAATTGTTTAAAAAATTGAATGAAGCTAAAATCTAGATATTATTTTTAAGATATATTTATGAAGAAGATGCTTGTCATTTACTTGGCACAGTTGCATGTGGGTTAACCGAGGGGGCTGCAATATTGTTGTGAACTTCTTTTGCACTGAGAACATACTCGAAGCATTTAGTCAGGTGTGCTTTAACTTTAGTAACAGCTCCAGTACGCGTCTTTCTACAATAATGACACTGCCATTTTGTACCGTTTGCAACTCTAGTGACATGCGTCCACCACTCCTTCTGTCTTGGCGGCGGCATGATTAATATTTTTCCTAAATGTAGATTGAAGGTTAAATTCAAGTAAATGTATAGGGAAGATCAATAACTTAACGCCGAAAATGGTATGAAAAGCAAATATCGCACGCACATATGCAATGACGAAAATCAAACCCAAATCTATCCATTCCATCTCCAACCGATAACAATCTATTCACAGGAAAGCAGGACGGAGCTTCTCGTGTGGGTGACGGTAAACTGTCTAAATCATGATCCTTGTGTAGGTCAAACAGTGGGAGCATAACCCCCCTGCCTTTAATATTGTTCTGTCCATATATCAAGGCTTCGGATGCATTGGCTGAGTTATCATGGACAAGCATACTGGAAGAAATCAATCCAGTGGCTTCTAAACCTAGAAGTTGCTGAGTTCTGTCAAAGGCCTCCAATTTTCCCGCCCTGCCAATAACCTCACTATTGCCCAGAGCGTCAACAGAAACAATTGAAGTAATCATGACCTGAATCTGTACAAAAAAGCAAACAAGTTTTAGATTTTACCTAAATTTTCATTTCATTAAATAAGCATTATACGTAGGAATGGGGCATGACTACAAAAAGAGCTGGCATTAAACATCACCTCTTTATTCTGCTCTGGAGTAAATAAATGAGCATACTCATTCTTCAGAAAAGAAAGCAATCTAACATAAAAAATATAACCAAGGAAACATGGTTTAGGGATAGATAATTATGCAATTTGAAAGAATTAACAGCTAAAAACCAAGAACTAATATTTTTAAAACCTTAATAATTTATCCTTATTCTCTTCCTTTTGCAAATATTCCATAGAGCAAAACACCTACAACAAAGACGCAAAATAAATTTGTGACTATATGATCAACAGAAACCAAAACAATACATCAAAATTAAAAAATGAAACAGATAAGGATCTCTAGGGAGCTTACTAGCCTGTAAAGCATAAGGGAAAGATGTGAATGCTTTAATACAAAATTAAGACAGGTGCAATATCATACTTAACGCAATATAAAATCCATATTACCTTCTCCAGGAAGTTCCAGACTCCTGGTCTGAGTTTAGTCCACATTCCCATATGAGGAAAACGAAAAAGATGCCTGTGAGGCTTCTCACGGTCTTGTTCTTCTTTCTTTCTCAATATCTCATCATGCACGGGATCAACTTCCATAAACTAAAAGAAATAAGATTAATAAGCCATCCTCCAAACTTTAATCCTCAGGACAGGAGAACCCATTCCATGCAAATTACCTTAGCCGAATTGAGAAGTGTATGGTCTAGGTCCAATACAAGGCACAACTTCCTAGCAGCAAACATTTTATTCTGTTCTTCAAGCCTCCTAGTTCTCTCTCTTTGAATAGCAGCTTTCTGCTTCTCATCATAACCTTCAAAAAGGTGCTCAACATCAGCCCATGTATTCTGGGGTCGAGAGGAATCTGATGCGCATATTTCAGGAGCTGATTCTACGCCATCTTTCAGGTTCTGAGGGAGAGGTACAACAGATTTCTGCTCAGCTCTATCTGATGTAAAAGGGACAGATGCAGAAGAAACATTCTGAGTAGCAGGAGGGTGAGTTGTTGGTTCTTGGGGAACAGACATAATATCAGCAATGTTTTTCAGATTATTGGTAAACTGCCGAGTAATATCTGGTTGCAGGATTAACGGAGATGTCAAATTTGTCTCGACACTAACACCAAGCTTTTGGGCATTAACATTTTCCCAGTTCCCTGATTATTTGGAATAGGGGATACAATTGTTTTGGATTGTTCACTCCCCAAACTCCCACCCTTCTGGAAAGTACTACTTCCATGGAGAATGCGACGTGGGTCACGGGGTTTCATGCGAATCTTTCCAGAATTAACGTGTAGGATTGGTGTCTGAGTATCAAAACATGCAAAAAAGTTAAACAGCAGTTAGCCTTAAGGAGCAAGCTTCCATGATAACTAACAATCTGGACTCATAATGAGGAAACAAAATGCTAAACTTTCCACATTAATTCTCAAATGCAAGTAGAGGAAAGAAATAGAAAATTGGAAGAATATCAAGAATTGACTTTTGAAACATTTACTTGAGAGAAATAATTTCATAAAAGGATGTTACCATGGAAGTTGCTGGTGATGAAGCTGGAAGCATTCCAACAGAACTTTGCGGAAGACCAGCAGTCCTTGCTGGACCTGTATTCACTGTTGGGTCTGTTCCGCTTGTTGAATTTGAGCTTGTTAAATGCAGTGTACTTGTATCACAATCAACAGGTTTTGTTTGGGCTTCTGCTGCTAATCTCTGCTGTTGCTCTAAAAGTAGATTTAGTAACATGGTTGGATTTACAGCTATATTTTTCAATAACTCAGGTAGGGAAGTTGCAGCGCTGCCACTTGTAATAGGTGTCTGTTCAATCCCGCTACTTGTCATGGTCAAATTACTAGAACTAGTGTTCATAGTCCTTTTGAGTTCAGTTTCCCCTTTTTGAATTAAATGGTTCCGTTCTATCAACTGAGATCCAATCACAGTATTTTCTTCCAACCAACCACCTTTTCCATCCGTAGTTCTTTCCTCTCTGGTGTTGTGCTCGGAAATTTCCGAAGACCTTCTAAGTCTTTTGGGAGGGCTAGCATCCAATGAAGGTTCTTCTACAGCCTTTTGCTTTCTTGAGATTATTCCTCCAGCATATTCCACTTTGGGCATATTATTTGTCCCTAATGGTTGGTTAAGATCTAAGGTACTGGCATCAGAATTAATGAAACGAAGCCTAGGTTCTCTACTCTTTGCTGAATACCGGTTGATGGAAGTAGAAGAAACAGGCATTTGATCCAAGGGGGGTGACTTAGAGCTTGCTAGTGAAGCAGCTATAGAAGCACTTGAAACCTCACCATTAGTATCAACAACCCCTTCCTCACAGTCACCCGAAGGAGTTGGACTTGGAAACTTATCATCGGTAAAGAAGGAACTCTGACTAAACTTTTGTTGATACGTGGAAAAAGCTTTCAGAGCATCAGTTTCATAGATGTGAAACTTGGAATCTTTACCACCCAGCTCCATCCTCACAGCCTCTGTCTTACCAGCAAGAGGCAACCCAAATCTATCCATTCCATCTCCAACCGATAACAATCTATTCACAGGAAAGCAGGACGGAGCTTCTCGTGTGGGTGACGGTAAACTGTCTAAATCATGATCCTTGTGTAGGTCAAACAGTGGGAGCATAACCCCCCTGCCTTTAATATTGTTCTGTCCATATATCAAGGCTTCGGATGCATTGGCTGAGTTATCATGGACAAGCATACTGGAAGAAATCAATCCAGTGGCTTCTAAACCTAGAAGTTGCTGAGTTCTATCAAAGGCCTCCAATTTTCCCGCCCTGCCAATAACCTCACTATTGCCCAGAGCGTCAACAGAAACAATTGAAGTAATCATGACCTGAATCTGTACAAAAAAGCAAACAAGTTTTAGATTTTACCTAAATTTTCATTTCATTAAATAAGCATTATACGTAGGAATGGGGCATGACTACAAAAAGAGCTGGCATTAAACATCACCTCTTTATTCTGCTCTGGAGTAAATAAATGAGCATACTCATTCTTCAGAAAAGAAAGCAATCTAACATAAAAAATATAACCAAGGAAACATGGTTTAGGGATAGATAATTATGCAATTTGAAAGAATTAACAGCTAAAAACCAAGAACTAATATTTTTAAAACCTTAATAATTTATCCTTATTCTCTTCTTTTGCAAATATTCCATAGAGCAAAACACCTACAACAAAGACGCAAAATAAATTTGTGACTATATGATCAACAGAAACCAAAACAATACATCAAAATTAAAAAATGAAACAGATAAGGATCTCTAGGGGTCTTACAGAAAAAATCACATTAACTGCACTGAATGACAAACGAACAAGAAAGTCTTTTTCAGAACCATCGAACATTTTGCTCTGCAAGGCACTCTGAAGCCTAGTACAAGTTTCAGCAAACGATCTAAAAGAACAAAAATCACCCACAAGTCAATTCACGGTTGCAAATTTGCAATGCAACTCCAATGTCAGCTATTCAGAAAACAACCAACAACCAACAACAAAAACACAGACAGTTTTCACTTACTCTGCAACATTGGCCACATTGGCAACAGTAATATTCTCCAAAACATCCCTAACATCAAGCACCTCAGAGTCAAAAACACTCTCCGAACCATCACCGCCCACCATAACACAATCCATATCATCATCACCATCAATCTCACCCTCCTCCAACTCCCCTTCCTCTCTATCATCATCATCATCCACCACAACAACCTCCTTCAACGGTGTATTCAAATCACCATTATCATTTCTGCTATTGTTACTATTAGCATTAGCATTCGTAGCATTAGAAACAGCATCAAGTTCCATAACAAAAATATCATTCAAAGGCTTATTCTGAACCGCCTGCGCCCAAGCAAGATTATACAATCCCGCAGCATAACCACGTGATATAGTAGGATACTTCGAATACAAATCCTGAACAGCCCAAACCCTAGAACCACCACCACCACCACCATCACCACCACCACCACCACCACTAGAAGTCTTATCACTATTACTAACATTCACTTTAACAACATCTGGTTTCTTAAAATCCTCTTCAGTAATCTCTTCAACCGAAGCAGTATCAGAAATCTCACCCTCTTCCACATCTTCAACAACCTCTTTCCCCATTTCCTCCAAGTTTTTCAAATTATCACAATCCAAAAACGATCCAAAAACCATTAATAAAAAAGAAAAACAAAATCACAACAACAATTCAACTATTCAACTATTCAACTACTGAAACCGTAAATCGGTTTCGAATATCAAAATTGCGAGAAGAAATATTATCTCCGTGATTAAATTAGGGTTACAGCAACAAATTTTCAATTCCGATTTTCGAGATCTCGTGAGATTTAGGTTTAAAATGAAAACGATAATGTTAAAATGAAATCTGAATCGAGTTTCCGGTGATCGTGAAATCGAGATCGAAATTTTCAGATCCGATTATACAGAGACGCCGCGAGGAACGAGTTGTAGAATGAAAATTGAAGAGAGAAAAATAAATATAAATAAATAATAATAGTAATAATATAAGAATAATAAGAATGAGAGAGAAAAAATAGAAAACGGTTAATAGAAATTTTAATTTTAATTTATATTAATTTTAAAAATGACTAGTGAAGAAAGAAGAAATGGTAGAAGAGTGAAGAGATTTTATAGGATTGTGATACGAAGATGAATCAAAGAATGAGTAGGTTTGAGATTTTGAATCTGGACCGTACACGTCAGTGATCCTGGATTGAATCACCGTGCGGCGATGAACGAGAATGACAGTACTAACAATGTAAGAAGCCTTAGTCATCATAATATTCCAGTTTTTCCGGATTCCAAGTTTATTTATTTACAATTAATTTATAATTTGTAATGTCCATTTCATTATAAAAAATTTATTGATTTTGTCTAAATAAAATGAATTAGAGATCTTCTTAATACTTGCATTTAATTATCTATCTTAATAATTTCAAAATATTGAAGAATTGTTTATTTAATTAATCTTAGGTTTCTAAATATAAAAACTTTATGAGTTTCTTTTATTTTTTTAATAGAAAATTGAAGAAATCAATTTATAACAAATTTTAAATTTTAAAATAGATTAATAACTTCTTTATATATAAAATAATCTTATGTATATCTTTTTATGTATTTTTTATAAAATAATTTTATACAAACATTAAATAATTCACTTTTTTAACTATAAAATTTTAAAATTATACAAATAGTGAGTAAATTTAGTATTTTAATTTATTTTTTTAATTTCTTAATTCATTTTAAATGATCTTGTATTAAAAATAGAGATTAATTACTACACACTGTCAGTGTAAAAAAATTTACACAATCGATTCATCATCATCACCTGTTTTGCATTATTTTATAGATTTTTAAAATAAAAGTCAAACTTGTTTCAGCATCCAACCGTTATGATCAACCGACGCTATAAAATCTTTTTACACTGTCAATCAATGTATTTCGATTAAATTCTTAAAAATATGGAATAGTTAATATATTTTAACTATTTAATTGATAATGATATTATAATAAATAAAAAATGTATTATCTTTTAAATTAATATAACTACTTGTTTTTTTTAAGGATAATTAACCAAGTAGACAAAAACACTTAGGTTGAGGCTATATTTTAAAGTAAAAAAATATTTAATTTTAAAATAAAATTAATATGTTTCTAAAAAATCAATATATATTATAATATGTTTTCCTAAATATTTGAAGATGAGTAACTTTAAAGGTGTTTCGTGTGTTTTAATATTTGGTTTTTACATTTTGGTATTTTGAAATTTAGTTTGAAGATGATAAAGTGGGACTAAAATTATTCTATATGAGATTTGAGTTTAAGTGAACAATATGTTTTTAAGTAAAAATCATTAATTGCTTGATCAATTAAAACTCCCTATTGGTCCTAGTGAAGTCTATGGTTGATTTTAGGGTTTAAGCTCGTTAAAGAAGTGTAATGTTCGTCACAAGGACGGGTTAGGAACCTGTGATTAACTAAGGTTAAACCTAGGGTAAGCCATTAAGTTATGGTTAGTAATCATAATGCCCTACGCCTTGAATCCCTTCTCCATATTGAATCCCTTCTAACATGAATCCCTTCTAGAATGAATCCCTTCTAACATGAATCCCTTCTCTAGAATGAATCCCTTCTAACATGAATCCCTTCTAGAATGAATCCCTTCTAGAACCAGAATCCCTTATGAGTCTCCTAGTTATGATTTTCTCTTTGGTTTAATAAGTTCCAAAAACAAGGATGTTTATTGGTCATGATGAATGATGAATCTATTTTCCATTGCATTAATTGTCTCTTATCCTTCTAATGGTCTCATTAAAAATGTTGAAAGTCGGTAGCATCCTAAACTGTGTTGCTTATATGTTGTATTTTAAAAATAAAATAAAAATGTCGGGTTTAGGGTGTTGCACTTAGCAAGTAAGATATGCCCTATGACAAAATCGCGTTTTTGTGCAATCTTCACCTTTTCGCACGTAAAATTCAAACCGTTAATCCGATTTCGATTCCGTTTTCGCCTACGCGGTCCTTACACTTAGCCCTATCATATTCTACAGAAAAATTCCAGTTTCAATCATCCCAAAACAGTTTCCCAAAATCTCTCATAATCACTTATTTTCCATAGAAGGGATTCATTCTAAAGAAGGGATTCATGTTATAAGGGATTCATGTTAGAATGAATCCCTTCTAACATGAATCCCTTCTAGAATGAATCCCTTCTAAGGAGAATCTCTTCTAACATGAATCCCTTCTAGAATGAATCCCTTCTAACATGAATCCCTTCTAGAATGAATCCCTTCTAACATGAATCCCTTCTAGAATGAATCCCTTCTAACATGAATCCCTGAAATTCTGGTGTAGTCAGAATTCAGATGTTATACTCCACGTCATGACATCTGATCTAACATTGTAACTAATACAGCAAGATAATTATTAACCACTGTACTAATATGCATAGGTTCACAGATGTCACGACATCTCATTCTATGTCACCCTAGAATGTATGAACACCTGGTTCTGTGCATCAGGAAGAAAGACTCAACAGAAATCAAACCTAGCACTCACTTTTGTTGTTTTCTTCCACAGTTATCAGTATGATGTCTTACTGTTGTTTGTGGACATCATCTGTTACATTGTTCCAGTGTGTATATCTTTTACTTGTATTTCCTGAATTAAAGGTTGAACACGTTAATCTAATTTCCACTTATTAGATTGCTAACAACTAGGATATTTGTTAGGTTCATTAATTGTAGGTTAGTAGTTGGTTTCCTGGTTTTTCTCTAAGCTATTGAATCCCTGAAGAATAGCCTGAGAAAAATACCGAACCAGAAAAACCTATCATCCTACACTTTAGCACCTGCTGTTGGGAATGAATGTCACAACATTCAGTTCGACATCCAGAACATATGCTGAGTCTGTTATGTTCCTGGAAACGTGTTGTGCTAAGTTTGCAATACTGTAAAAGACCAACTAGTCTCTACTTCAGTATCAGCCTTCAGTATCAACTGTCAACACATCCAGTTTGACAATTTCACTATGATCCTTCAGCCAGGTCTGTTATCCTTGAAAAGAACAGACTTAAATAAATACTGAACTAAAGTTAACCTACTTATCATTCAGTATGCACTGTCCCTGATGAATGTTACAACTTTCTGATTGACATTCAAACAGAAGGCTATATGCCAGGTCAGTTATCATCTTGATAAGCTGACTGGAACACCTGCTGAGTTATGATAGTAATAAACACATGCAGAAGGAAAACAAACACAGGAAATTGTTAACCCAGTTCAGTCCAACATGACCTACATCTGGGGGCTACCAAGCCAGGAAGAAGATCCACTATTAGCAGTATTAATTCAGAGTTAAACTCACCCGTTTACAACTCTTCACTTAATCCCTACCCAATGCAATCTATACCTAGGAACTCCTAGATAGAAACCTCCAATTTCCATTCCTATCACTACAAATACAATGTAATGTTAACACACCTTGAACTTGCTTCACAGCTTCATTCAAGAACAAAATCACTCTTGCCTACAGGCTTTGAGTTACAAATACTCTCAGCTTTGAACACTGAGAAACACATGGTAACCTTCCCACAGATTGGGAGGTTTACCTTACACACACCCCTAAAAATTCATTCTAAGAGGCTTACAAAAACTAGGTTACACTCAGCTATTTATAACCTAATCACCCAATTGGATTTGGGCCTTCAGAAATCGCAGCAGACTTGTTCTTTGCTGTTACAACTTTAGCAGAAAAATTCTGCTACAAACAAGGTCTTCAATCCTAGAATCTCTCCATATATATCTCCATATTTTGAGCCTATATATCTTCTGATTGAGTCTTCAAGACCTCCACATGGGAGTTAGGATATTCACCAGATATCCTTGCTGATCCCAGAATATATACTGAATTAATTAATTCAGTTTTCTACACATGTGCGATGTCACAGACCTGATGTCGTGACATCGTACATGACATGTTGGTCCAGATGTTGAATTTCTTCAACCCAACATATTAAAACAACAGAGATGATTACATTATTTGTTTTCTAAAATTAATGCCAATCCTAAGGTATTAACAATCTCCCCCTTTGGCAAATTTTAGCTAAGACAAATAAACGACACACTGGACAAAACATCCCAATTTGGGAATGCTCTTCATCTCTGTCATTGGCTCCACCACCACAAACACCAAAGTTGGTGTACATGGGGAAGAAGAGGGACACGACTCAGTTGTACCAGAACCCTTCCCCTCAACCGGAGAGCTTCCTGAAGAATATGTAATGCTGAGTACATAGACAATGTAACTCAGATCACAAGACACAAGTGGTAAACCCAGTTGGTGGATTTTGTGCCTGATGCCAACTTCTGTTTGCTGCCACATCCACAGTTGGCTTGATTCTGGTACATTCTCAACCCCAGGACTATATTTCTCTCCCCCTTTTTAGCTAAACATTTGTAAAGGCACCCTTCACAAAACCAGATCCAGGCGCAGCTTGCCCAACATACCCCATGATTCTGAGAATGGAGTGTTTTTCTTGTGAGAGGAAGAGGGTTATTGCATCCTTTAAATAGTCCAGCCCGTGCTTAGGAATTTCCGGTAGAAATAAATGCTTGGTCAAGATGCATTTATTTTTGCTGAGAAACAGTCAGGGAATCACCAACAAAATCTCAGATTATCTTTGAATACCTTTTATAGCTCTTGACTGTTTCTTTTCCAAAACAGTCGTTCCAGTGCATGGAGACTATTCCATATATGCAGTCAGACACGTTGCACGCGATGTCTTAAAATTTCACGCGGCTTTTTCCTGCATTCTGCTAGTATTCAACATTTTCCAAGGTTCCTGTCATACCTCCAGTAGAGACTTGACATCTGGCACTGATACAGTCAAATTCCCACACTTCAGCAGATGGTTACTCCCCCTGTACCACACAGCTGTAGCCATCTGGCTTATTCTGATTTACCAGAATTTGACACATCACCTTCATAATTCCTACTGACTTTAAGTTTTAGAAGGAATTAGCAGCATTGTCCAGGGCAATGTCATGACATTCGGTCAGACATTCTTCAGCTCACTCAGCCTTGACACAGCATCCTGATAACTGACAAGGTGCCATACCTGGTTATCTGAGTACACATAGACCACAAGCTTGATGATTACTTGCAGCTTCAAGGCCAGAACTCCCCTTGTCATGGACACCCCACTCTCCTCTTGAAGATTGGAGATCTCACATGGGCATATCCAATATCCCAAAGTTGGACCTTCACATACTTTCTGATTCATAGAGAATCCAGACCCCTTGATGAATGGAAAACACAAGACGCATCTTCATGTCTTCAAGAGCACACCCTCTGTTCAACCCTCTTAGCTGAACACATTCACACTTTGTGTCAATCTCTCTTCTAACCAGAACAGAAGACCACTTCACTGGATGTTCTAACACCAGCTGGGACATCCTTCAAAACAAGACAAGGCACACCATCTGATAGTCTTCAGATATCACTGAGTCATCGGGTTGATCAAGAAGAACCCAGACATTCATTGGGACATATACATTTTCATCCCATTACAAGAGATAATCTTCCATAGATAGCTCAGAACTCCAACCACAAGCTCCAAGGGATGAATAGAAAGCACCTCCTTTAGTCTTCAACTTACTACTTTTCTACTCAAGAGTAATTTGTCTCAGACTTTCCTTAAGAATAATCAGCTGCCATATGTTGATTATCTTGATTCTTCGAACTCACTTCTGAGGTAAACCAATTGCCACTGGTTGATTACCTCCTTCATGAATCCTCATATGAAAAGGTCAAATGCTGCTTTTTGACCTCCCAAAGTTTATCAGACTTCTCCCAAAGATCTTCTGACCTTCCAAGTGAGACTAGAACTTCAAGCTTTTTGAAGTATCCAATCTACGACCCTGTAGACCTTTCTATCTCAAGTTGATGTGCCACTTCACCAACTAAGAATCTGATGTTGAACCAAATGTCACAACATTGTGTTTTGACATCTAGCTGTTGAATTTAGCTCCTTCTTCCGCCACTTGAAAGAATTTCCTCCCTTCACAGAACAAGAGTTCAATGTTCTCATAGACTTGATTGTGGAACCAAGTTTGAGTAAACAACCTTCATCCTGCAGGTTTGCAGTTAAGTCATCCAAGCTCACACCTTGATGAATCCCTGCTTCTTCTCCAAAGACATCAGACACTCTGATGTATGAGTCTTCAGAAAGACCAGTTAGAAACTAACCCTTCAGCTCTACCAAGGATTCCACATCCTAAGGCAAGGTTGTTTCCATGATGTCAAGACTGCTGCCACTTGTTCTTGACTCCACAGTGTGCATAAGCTAATGCACTTCCTTACCTAGATCAGAAATAAACTGATCCAAGTAACCACCATCAAGACTATGATGTCTTCTTCTTCTTGAACATACCAAGGCTGAACATGTTTCTTGCCAGGAAACCTTTTCAGAGATCATATGCTTTTGCTGCCACCAAAGAGATAGATCATAAGCCAATGTACTATCCTTCCTGTGATTCTGCACAGGGTCTTGAAGAAGTGATGTTCCAACATCTTTAAGAACATCAGTTATCTTGAGCTCCAAGGATAATCAATTAAACACTTGTACTTGGCACAAGTAGACATTGATCTTAAATCATTTCCCAATTATCCTTTCAGATACTTCCACCATAAGACTACTTTGAAAGTACTCTTCTTGTGTCAACATCTTCTGCTTGCAAGCACCTCGACAATTTTGAAAGTCTTCCCAGATTAAATTCACCCTTAGGAATGAGAGAGATGAATTCTTCCTTGCAAATGTGTCACACACCCACCAGAACCCATGTGACACAGGTCAACAGCCAACCAGACCCTAGGCTGACCCAATGTGAGGAGGTTAACCAAAACTCCCCCTCAAATTAACAATCATGGATACTCCATACCAATATCCATGCATTGTACAGACATGTCTCAACATGACATACACTATCCCTACCAGTGGCAACTAACTCCTCCAATCAGACTCCAGCTGACCATAAGTACTAGTGAGACACACAATACCAGTCAATAGTAGTTATACATTGCCAGGGCATACTACTTCAACCAACCTCTGAATCTTCATATTCTTACTCCTTGACAGAATTGCCACTTCTGAAACGTGGTGTTTGAATAACAAGATTCATGGTTCCAATCCTCTTAAATGGTATAGCAATCAGGTTATCCCATTATTGACTACTAACATCCAGGGGACTTGTCTTCCAACACAACATAGTACTTCAGGGAACAGCTATCCAACCCTGATCAATCAACATGAATATGCCAAACAGCAGGAGATTGCACAATGTCACATCTCAACCAGCTCAACTTCTAGAGATCAGACTTCTAAAGGTGACCTTCTTGAGCACACACACAGTTGACCCTACCCTTGTCAACTTAGCACACACAAATGTCTCCTCTTCCAGGTCAGGAGTAGGTTCCAAACAGAAGTATCCCTTTGTTTGATACCTAAAAACATCTGCTCTTCAACCAGTAGCTGCATACTTGTTGAACAACATGTTCTAACATCGCATAGAACATCAGTTCCACCTCCTTGGAACAAACCTTCCTTGAAGGTCTTCAAGGTCTTCATACACCTTACTCAAGTGAGTAAAAGAATCAGTGATTAAGTGATTCTTACCATCCTGAAGTGAGAACGTCATGATGAGTGGACTTGAGGAGACTTAAGTATCTTTGACATCTTCAGTAGATTATGATGAGATCTTGAATACAGCGGCCTTTCATCCACATGAGGGGAAACAACATCAGAGTTTGAGTTTTGCCAGGTATTATGCAGCGAAAATCATAATACAACTCAACCTATGAACACACACTTCACCAGATCAACCTCCAAGACCATACCAAGTTTGAATGTGATTCAATACTGGCACAACTGTCCCACACACAGGCCAATTGCCACCCTTCAGAGACAGGTACACACCATTCCTGTCATGAACAGTCCATCCACCTACTTCAAGGGACCATTCAGGGAAATTACAGAACCTTTCACAGGTTCCAGCATCAGTACTAACATAACTCCTTGCAAAATACCAGAAAGTATCACCCATGGATCTCATCCAGAAGCAGAACAGGATGCCTGCTCTGATACCAATTGAAATTCTGGTGTAGTCAGAATTCAGATGTTATACTCCACGTCATGACATCTTATCTAACATTGTAACTAATACAGCAAGATAGTTATTAACCACTGTACTAATATGCACAGGTTCACAGATGTCACGACATCTCATTCTATGTCACCCTAGAATGTATGAACACCTGGTTCTGTGCATCAGGAAGAAAGACTCAACAGAAATCAAACCTAACACTCACTTCTGTTGTTTTCTTCCACAGTTATCAGTATGATGTCTTACTGTTGTTTGTGGACATCATCTGTTACATTGTTCCAGTGTGTATATCTTTGACTTGTATTTCCTGAATTAAAGGTTGAACACGTTAATCTAATTTCCACTTATTAGATTGCTAACAACTAGGATATTTGTTAGGTTCATTAATTGTAGGTTAGTAGTTGGTTTCCTGGTTTTTCTCTAAGCTATTGAATCCCTGAAGAATAGCCTGAGAAAAATACTGAACCAGAAAAACCTATCATCCTACACTTTAGCACCTGCTGTTGGGAATGAATGTCACAACATTCAGTTCGACATCCAGAACATATGCTGAGTCTGTTATGTTCCTGGAAACGTGTTGTGCTAAGTTTGTAATACTGTAAAAGACTAACTAGTCTCTACTTCACTATCAGCCTTCAGTATCAACTGTCAACACATCCAGTTTGACAGTTTCACTATGATCCTTCAGCCAGGTCTGTTATCCTTGAAAAGAACAGACTTAAATAAATACTGAACTAAAGTTAACCTACTTATCATTCAGTATGCACTGTCCCTGATGAATGTTACAACTTTCTGATTGACATTCAAACAGAAGGCTATATGCCAGGTCAGTTATCATCTTGATAAGCTGACTGGAACACCTGCTGAGTTATGACAGTAATAAACACATGCAGAAGGAAAACAAACACAGGAAATTGTTAACCCAGTTCAGTCCAACATGACCTACATCTGGGGGCTACCAAGCCAGGAAGAAGATCCACTATTAGCAGTATTAATTCAGAGTTAAACTCACTCGTTTACAACTCTTCACTTAATCCCTACCCAATGCAATCTATACCTAGGAACTCCTAGATAGAAACCTCCAGTTTCCATTCCTATCACTACAAATACAATGTAATGTTAACACACCTTGAACTTGCTTCACAACTTCATTCAAGAACAAAATCACTCTTGCCTACAGGCTTTGAGTTACAAATACTCTCAGCTTTGAACACTGAGAAACACATGGTAACCTTCCCACAGATTGGGAGGTTTACCTTACACACACCCCTAAAAATTCATTCTAAGAGGCTTACAAAAACTAGGTTACACTCAGCTATTTATAACCTAATCACCCAATTGGATTTGGGCCTTCAGAAATCGCAGCAGACTTGTTCTTTGCTGTTACAACTTCAGCAGAAAAATTCTGCTACAAACAAGGTCTTCAATCCTAGAATCTCTCCATATATATCTCCATATTTTGAGCCTATATATCTTCTGATTGAGTCTTCAAGACCTCCACATGGGAGTTAGGATATTCACCAGATATCCTTGCTGATCCCCGAATATATACTAAATTAATTAATTCTGTTTTCTACACATGTGCGATGTCACAGACCTGATATCGTGACATCGTACATGACATGTTGGTCCAGATGTTGAATTTCTTCAACCCAACATATTAAAACAACAGAGATGATTACATTATTTGTTTTCTAAAATTAATGCCAATCCTAAGGTATTAACAATCCCTTCTAGAATGAATCCCTTCTAACATGAATCCCTTCTAGAATGAATCCCTTCTAACATGAATCCCTTCTAACATTAATCCCTTCTAAGGAGAATCCATTCTTATAGCGCGAGTAGAGTCTAGCTCGACAACTTGACACTAGCTCGACTAGGTCGCTTCGCTTCCAAAAAGAAAAATAGTAAAAAGCAGGATCTCAAATAGGGCATAAGATTAGAGACAAACTGGAGCTATAATCCAACAAAACATACAATAAAAATAGTAAAAAGCAGGATCTCAAATAGGTAAGTAATCCAAAGGCACACAGTCATAGATCCTCTTATTGTTTCGCCCAAATAACAACATAAAAAATAATAATAATTTCAACATACTCTTTGGCTAAACAAATATAATTATTGGGGTGTTACAAGTCTCCCCCACTTAAAGAATTTTCGTCCTCGAAAATTACTTGAAGGAAACAACTCCAGATACGAATCCTTCCATCAAACTAATGCTGGTACATTTTAGTGGCTCCCGGATGTATGCTCAACCCACTCCAGTGTCCCTCCTCTAAAATACTCTGCTTTAACTCTGGCACATCTGGTACACAAACTCTATCCCTAAACCTAATGATTCCACGCTCATCAATTCTAAAGTCCACTTCCTTCCCTTGGTTGATCAACGTCAAGCGATCTACAAGTTTCAAATTTGTTCTTTGTCCCTCTCTTATCTCTTCTAGCACTTGATTCGTCAATTTCAGCATTCCCAACTTTACACTACTTGTCGTTACTTCACAAACCAAGCTAATGTCTCTGAATTGTTCTAATAGTTCCATTTCTTTCACCACAAGCGCTGATAGATGTAAGGACTTCCTACTCAAAGCATCTGCTACCACATTGGCCTTCCCCGGATGGTAACTCAATTCGAAATCATAATCTTTCAGAAACTCCAGCCACCTACGTTGCCTCATGTTCAACTCCTTTTGATCAACCTCCAGTTAGTTTCACTCCGAAGAGTCACTAAATGGCTTTAGGTATCGCTGGTTATTCAACCTTTTGTAGGGCGTAGGTCACTCTATGCATATTAAATGAACTATTTTACGCTAACCGTCCCGATGAGTACTGGATCTTCCCCCACCTGATAATAATCTCGATCAAGCTCCAAGCTCTCCGAACAACCTTGACCCTCGAACAAAGCACTCAAAATCTTCTATACGAACAGTGGCCCAAACTAAGATCTAACTAGAAACTTTATATTCTCTAGTATGGGAGAACTAAATTAATGGAAGGTTCAAGTTTGAAGGTTTTATGTAAGGCTATATGAGGTATTGTTTATGGAGATATATGATTATGATTGTTTCTTGCTAATGGGATGCATGATGTACGGGTTACTTCATGGAGAGTATAAGCTTAACATGCACACACATGATATATATATATATATATATAGATATATATATATATATATATATATATATATATATATATATATATATATATATATATATATATATATATATATATATATCTATATATATATATATATATATATATATATAATATATATATATATATATATATATATATATATATATATATATATATATTATATATATATATATATAATATATATATATATATATATATATATATATATATATATATATATATAATATATATATATATATATATATATATATATTATATATATATATATATATATATATATATAGGAGATGGAGTGAAGCCTTTAGTTCATAGTAAAAACATGTTTATCATATGAATCCGTTCTTATTTATTCAACATTCAAACAATAGAGATTGGTGTGAATAAAGGTAGCTGTATGACTTTGAATGAGAAAGCTACATATGGGTACTTCCAAAGAAGGAGAATATTTTACCGTCCAAAGAGAATTAATAAACTATTTCTTTCTTCATACCTTCCCACCAAAATTTTCTTCTTCTTTCTATTATCGTTTTCTTTTTATGGTAGAAAAATGTTTTTTTTATTTATTTGTTTAAATTTAATTAAATAACTAGTTATTTTATTTAATTAATCATATAAAATAAAATTTGAAACATTGTGGGTAGGATTGCTGATCATGGGGCTGAGTTTGTACCTGCCAGAGAATGGATGAGGATGTTTTGAGCTTTTTTGGGGCTATTATGAAATTGATCAAACTCCAACAATTTATGTGGTTTCCTCAACCACTGTTTCATTTGCAGGTCCCTCAACAATTTATCCGGTAACACATCATCCCCCGGGTGGGATGATGCATAGTACTATTTTCATTGTATTTTCTTTTGGAAGTAGAACACCATAAACTACCACTTTCCTTTTCTAGTATTATTTTCTTCTTCTTTCTATTTTTAGTTTTATTTTTATGGTAGAAAATGTTTTTTTTATTATTTATTTTTTAAATTTAATTAAAAAACTAGTTATTTAATTAATCATATAAAATAAAATTTGAAACATTGTGGGTAGGATTGCTGATCATGGGGCTGAGTTTGTACCTGGCTCCCAGAACTCAAAAATGCACATTCAAGTGATTTTCGCCACTTAAGTGACGTTTTTTCTAGGGACAAAAACGTAATTGCGGAGTGCGTAAAAGAAGAATTTGATGTGGAAAGAGAAATTTTCTGACTTTTGTTAAATGTAATTATTGTTGAAGGAAGTTAAGAAAACCAGTTTAAAAAATTAAAGTTATTTATTTATTGTTGAAGAGGCGTTATCTCTTATTGCACTGCAGTCTACCATATCTAGCCCATCAGATCAAGATCAGACGGTTCAGACTTTTTTTTTGAAAGAGCCAGACGGTTCAGACTTAAAAATTTAACTATCTGATCTTGATCGAACGGTCCGAAAATGCTGATTGCGTACAGTTTTACTACACTTGATCCATATCCCGGAATCCTAATCCCACGCGTAGTAAGTAATTCTTTGTACATCTTCTTCTAGCCAAATCTTTCCCCTTTCCAATACCTCTGAAGGAGACAGCTTTGATTTGAAAGGGCTATACAAATCTTCTCCCCAAATCATTTCATATTCCCAATATCAACTACTCAAAGTGACTTTGAAGTTATTACTAAATTCATTTCTCACCATCGCTCCACCTACCCATCAATCACATTAACACTTCTCGGCTTCTCTAAAGTCCACTTCCTTCCCTTGGTTGATCAACGTCAAGCGATCTACAAGTTTCAAATCTGTTCTCTGTCCCTCTCTTATCTCTTCTAGCACTTGATTCGTCAGTTTCAGCATTCCCAACTTTACACTACATATATATAGTAGATGGAGTGAAGCCTTTAGTTCATAGTAAAAACGTGTTTATCAAATGAATTCGTTCTTATTTATTCAACATTCAAACAATAGAGATTGGTGTGAATGAAGGTAGCTGTATGACTTTGAATGAGAAAGCTACATTAACAATATTCTTATTATTATTTTTATTTTCTTAATTAATATAAAAAAAAAATTATAGAAGGATCGACTGCTATTCCGCTACTAGAAATCACATGCCCCGAGAAACTTACTTCCTTCAACCAAAATTCACACTTAGACATCATATAACAATAGTTTTTTGTCATTCATCATTCGTCATCCGTCAATCGTCATTCATCTTTCATCATTCGTCTTTTATATTCTTCTTTAATGTATGGTACACCATTCGTCATTTTAGATTAGTTCGTCTTATTCTCATATCTTATACACCCTAATATCTCATATTCCCTCTACTAGGCTCATTACGTTTTCTTAAGTCTCATTCCTCAAGCTTTATCATTTAGTATCTTGATTATTTCCTCACGAGTTCTATACATCCTACCTAATTTATCTAATTCATCATCCTACCTTTATACTTCTCCTTTAACCCTATCCATTATCTAAGATTCCATACGAATCTCTCCGTTATCAAAATTTTCACCTATCGGTACCTCAATCCTTCAAGCATAATCTCACCATCTCGGTCAATATTATCATATCGTCATCTTAGTGGAGTACCATTAATCTATCGATATTATTAAGTCCATCATTATTAATAAGACCATCAACATTCTTTTTACTATAACTCACTCTATATAAGCCTCCGCAAAATATTGAATCATATATAACATAATAAACACCAAAATAGAATACTTATATCACATTTTCAAGTAAAGGATATCATAATGAATATAAATAAACATTATCTAAAGCATGTTACTACAAACACACATAATAATATATAATTATTTATAAAAATTATCATATTATCGAACAGACCCTCGATGGCCTAAACTCCAGTTAGTTTCACTCTGAAGAGTCACTAAATGGCTTTAGGTATCGCTGGTTATTCAACCTCTTGTAGGGCGTAGGTCACTCTATGCATATTAAATGAACTATTTTACGCTAACCGTCCCGATGAGTACTGGATCTTCCCCCACCTGATAATAATCTCGATCAAGCTCCAAGCTCTCCGAACAACCTTGACCCTCGAACAAAGCACTCAAAATCTTCTATACGAACAGTGGCCCAAACTAGGATCTAACTAGAAACTTTATATTCTCTAGTATGGGAGAACTAAATTAATGGAAGGTTCAAGTTTGAAGGTTTTATGTAAGGCTATATGAGGTATTGTTTATGGAGATATATGATTATGATTGTTTCTTGCTAATGGGATGCATGATGTACGGGTTACTTCATGGAGAGTATAAAACAAGGGTAATTATCTATGAGCTTAACATGCACACACATGATGTATATATATATATATATATATATATAGGAGATGGAGTGAAGCCTTTAGTTCATAGTAAAAACGTGTTTATCATATGAATCCGTTCTTATTTATTCAACATTCAAACAATAGAGATTGGTGTGAATGAAGGTAGCTGTATGACTTTGAATTAGAAAGCTACATATGGGTACTTCCAAAGAAGGAGAATATTTTACCGTCCAAAGAGAATTAATAAACTATTTCTTTCTTCATACCTTCCCACCAAAACATCTTCTTAAGGTCTTGGTACATTTTAGTGGCTCCCGGATGTATGCTCAACCCACTCCGGTGTCCCTCCTCTAAAATACTCTGCTTTAACTCTGGCACATCTGGTACACAAACTCTATCCCTAAACCTAATGATTCCACGCTCATCAATTCTAAAGTCCACTTCCTTCCCTTGGTTGATCAACGTCAAGCGATCTACAAGTTTCAAATTTGTTCTCTGTCCCTCTCTTATCTCTTCTAGCACTTGATTCGTCAGTTTCAGCATTCCCAACTTTACACTACTTGTCGTTACTTCACAAACCAAGCTAATGTCTTTGAATTATTCTAATAGTTCCATTTCTTTCACCATAAGCGCTGATAGATGTAAGGACTTCTTACTCAAAGCATCTGCTACCACATTGGCCTTCCCCGGATGGTAACTCAATTCGAAATCATAATCTTTCAGAAACTCCAGCCACCTACATTGCCTCATGTTCAACTCCTTTTGATCAAAAAGGTACTTCAAGCTCTTGTGATCACTAAACACCTCGAGTTTTTTTAATTGGTTTTTTA
Source organism: Lathyrus oleraceus (assembly GCF_024323335.1). Classification (NCBI taxonomy): domain Eukaryota; kingdom Viridiplantae; phylum Streptophyta; class Magnoliopsida; order Fabales; family Fabaceae; genus Lathyrus; species Lathyrus oleraceus. The sequence continues at coordinate 496,502,764 of NC_066581.1, forward strand.
ATTGGGTTTTGACTTTGTGTGTGTGTGTGTTTCTGTAGTGGTGATAATTTGGTGCAAGAGGCTCCTCTTCAATGGCAATGTCAATAAAGGTATGATATTATAAATTACAATGTAAAAAGCTATGATGTTAATAGCGGCGCTATAGCGTGGCGTCAGACCACCTCTCCGCTATGCTATAAGGCCGCTTTCCGCTATTTAGATAAGCGGAAATAGCGGACGCTATTTGCTGGATAATAGCGGAGGCGTAGCGGATCGGTAGCGCTATTTGGCTGCTTTTGCGTTTTGGATGGAAAAAATTGATAAAAACCCTTATTTTGGAAATAAGTCATAAAGTGAGTGGCCGCTATTTGCAGGATAAAAACCCGTTGTGTGTTTAGTATTTATGTATGTTGTTGGAATTTATGTTTAATTTTGAGAGTCGGCGTTACGCGCCACATTGGAGAAAGTTCCACATTTTATTTTGTTAATTTTTTTTGTAGGATACAAAAACGAGTCAGCCTGTTAAGCTATATGCAAGCTTACAAACACTCGTGTGTCTGACCCGTGACTTAACTCCTGAAAAAAAGGCTCTGATGAGCAACTCTGTTTTCAGAGGTTTCTTAGAAATAGAAAATGATAGAGAAAGTTCTACTACATTGATTTCCAGTTTCTGTGACATTTATGAACCGGTAACGAAAGTTTTTGTGTTGAACAACTATGCTTCCTTTTCTTTTTGTGTTAAAGAGGTAGCGTATGTTATTGGTATGGAAAATACCGGAACTAGTAGTTTAGCAATCTCTCATGAAGGAAAATTTCCTCAATTTATCTTTGACTTGAAAAAAGAGTTGAACTTGCCAGAATCAAAAAAATTAAAAACATCATATGTTAAAACTATTTTAGAACAAATGGACATAACAGACGAGCAAAGCAAAACAAATTTCAAAAAACTTCTTTCTTTTTTTTGATTGAACTCATTTTACTATGCCCCGAATCCGAAAGTGCCGCGTTCATCGTTTTGATTGAACTCATTTTTTTGATTGAAACCAGTCAATACCGCAGCAAGAACAATCTGCCAGCAAACAACATCACAGCGAACCACAGAAACAGAACAAAACTGAAATCGCCCAATTTAAGTGGCTAACAGCAAGCAACCGTAACCAATAAAACAATTAGCAGGGCACAAAAAATCTCACACACGGTGTGCAAATGGATTATCCAAACTGAACCATACTAGATTTATGGATATAGTTTGGATCAAAAATCTACTTTCACAAAAAAAATGGATTTTTTTAAAACCGGTTTAATAAAGTTCAGTTCGGTTCAGTACTGGTTCATGCAACCTGAACCGGTTTTTTTTGCCTGGACCGTTTTTTCTTTTGCCTTAACCGGGTTATGTCAGAAGAGATAAGTCAGCATCTAGGAACTAAGAAAAAGATGCAACAGAGCGCACATCAATGTTTTCACATAAAACCAAATCAAGCTGATGAATGCACAACATAAATGGCGATCATAATCGAAACTTAAACAGATTTAAATCCAGATTATTCGTTACTGAAACAGGTCATTTCAACTAGCGACGCACATTATAAAAGTACCTATCTCCATGAAATGCATAGATGCTGACCAGCAAAGAAAGGTAATAAGATAAAAAAATGTTCAACACAACCCTCTAATTGCCAAATGTTCAGCTTACGCCATAATGAATAGTCGAAAGAATTGTATCTAACTTGAACCATGAATATGACTTTTGTAAATTCTGCCATCCCTTCCCTTGTTATGGCATAAAATTGCTGGTATAAAATACTGGCAGTATATAGTAACTTGATTTTTTTTCTTCCAGGAAGCACAAAACAAACACACGAAATGGTTGGGATTTGCTCGAATAAACTACATTACAATATTTTATGAATATTATACAAATATACATTATTCAATCTATGTTTTTAAAGTCCTAGAAGTATGAAGTTTAGACACACAAATTGGCACATTGATCGGGAAAGTACAAGTAAAAACTCAGGACCAAAAGACTTCATTTTTTGTAGCAATTCTGCCATTTTTCTCTCAAGCTTGGTTCACCTATAATGTAATGTCCATTTCTCAAACGATCAATCGACAAAGTTATAGCAACCAGCACGACTAAGAGTTCTTCATTCTCCACCTTTTTTTTGTTTATCCAAGGATAACTAAGTAGGTTTAATACGGAATGGTTAATTGATTCCTGTGATATAAAAACAGCTTATCGTGAAGGTATTCACACAATCAACTTCTTATTGGATAAACATTCTAGTGCAACATTAGTTTCTAAGGGTCTACTATGTATCAGGAAAAATAAACTAAAGGAAACCGTAGGGTGTCTCTTCTATTAACACCATAGCAATGGTACCAAATTGGTGAATAACCAACAAAGATGGTAATGATAATCAATTAATTAATTATATATAATAAACATACTAGAAATTAGACACTACTCAAATTATAATGCTTGTTACAATAGTAACTACTACTAATCTACTACAGCTGATCACATGTCAGTGTTTATAAACACAGATTTGACCTAATACTCTTAGTTAGGGTTTAGATACAACCATGTACTACTAAACCAAGTCGAAAAACTTACTGGTATAAAATTGAAGCTTTTTATCGAACTTGCGATCCGACTTTGAATCCGATGAATCTGACCTGCACACATGAGAAAATAACTCAATTATTTTCAACTTTAACATCATCTAAACCAATTTACACAAATATGATGCATAGGAAAATTGTATCCAACTAAAATCACATAAGCTACTGTCACATAAGCTAATGTCAAATAAGCTACTGTCACATAAGCTTCAGTCTCATAAGCTAATATCAAATAAGCTATTGTCACATAACAGATTGAAACATATAAAACAAACATTCTAAAAAACCCATTTGCTTAAATGATTCAAAAACGAAAACTATTATCCTAAATGATAAAAAAACGAAAACCCACAATGTATAGACACAAGAACAAAAAGGAAAGAGAATAGTTGTACCTGAAAGTGCGAAGAAAGAAGCTGAGATTTGTAAAGAAGTTGAAGAATCGCGTTTGGAGTAGAAGAAGCTGAGTTGAAGAATCGCGTTTGGAGTAGAAGAAGCTGAGATGGAGAATCGCGTTTGGAGAAGCTGAGTTTGGAATCACGTTTTGGTATGGAATCGCGTTTGTGAAATGTGTTTTCAGATTGGAGGGTTTGAGAAGGTAAATGGGTAACCGACCCGTTTTAATTTATTTTTTTAAATGGATTGGATCAGGTTAAATGCAAGTGGATTGGGCTTTTTTTAGTTTGGTTCACCAGATTTACAGTTTGGGTCAGTTGATCCGGTTTTTATGCACACCCCATCACCTTTAGTGGAAATCTAGTGTATTTTGTGTATTTTGGAAAATCAGGGACTAAAGTGACAGCGAATATGCTGAGTCAAGGACTAAAGTGACAGTGAGTTGTTAAGTGAGGGACTAAAATGACTATTTTCTCCTAAAAATAATTATTTCAATTTCTAAAAATAATTAAAAATATAAATTTCAATTTTTTAATTATTTCAGTCGATAGTGGAAAAAATATGAAAAAAAAATTATTAATATGATTAACGGCGTCTCAAATTGCCCTTTAATATTTGACTTTTGCTAAATGTAATTATTGTCAATAAGGGGATGGAGTGATTAGGAAAGGATTAAGGGTCCGTTTTGTTAGAGTTTTTTGGAGGGGAGGGAATATTTCCAATGAAGCTTGTTTGGTTCAATTTTTAAGAAGGGGAGGGGAGGGAAAATAGAGCATTTTTTGCTTCCTCCAAATTAGGGGTGTTCACGGGTTGGGTTGGGTACGGGTTGGCCAAACCCGTTACCCAACCCGTGACATACACTACGGGTTTAGTTCGGGATGGAACCCATTTTTTCATAGATAGACCCGAATCGAACCAAACCGTTTTGAATGGGTTGATGCGGGTTGGGTTCACTGGTACCCGATTAAATACAAAAATATTTTATTTTTAAGGCAATTCATTCATTCCCTGCATATACAATTCATTATTTATTTTTTTGTTAACATGAATGTGAGTATTTAATATGCGGGTTCAAGGACAGTAACGACTTCGTCCATACCCTCCAAAATAAAATATAGGAAAATTTTTCATATTGAACATCGTTGAGGACACTGTAACAATATGACTCTGTTGCAAATGTATTTACATATTTTGGGTATTTTAGAGCTTTTGAGTAATCCTTAATTCTCACATTGCTCATGTAACATGCAAACCCAAACAATTCATTGGGCATATACAATTCATTCATTTATTCATTTCCTGTAACAATTCATTGAATCATTTCATCTTCCCTGTACGGCAATACCAAATTATCTATTCCCTAGAAAATGTGTTGAACTTGGACGCTGGTACAAAAATTGGGCTAGGCTCAAAAGCAGTCATGAACTCATGTGTAAAATAAGGCAATATTCACAGGTAAACGGGTTGGGTCACAGGTCCAACGGGTCAACATAAGTAAATTCAATACCCAAACCAATTTCGCCAGGTTCATGCGGGTTGGGTTGGACCCGTACCTGAACGGGTACGGGTAGAATTGGGTTCGATTCGGTTTGGGTGACCGGGTTGGCGGGTCGACCCGTACCCATGAACACCCCTACTCCAAATTGGAGTTTTTTTGGAGGGGGGGGGGGAGGCATGTCTAAGAGTAACATATTATATTGACAAAGTTACCCTCAATTTTTTTGTTAAAATCCTAAATTACCCTTTTTAAATAATGAAATCATATTTATGTTTTCTCCTTAACAATTTATTACTTTTAACAACAGTTATTTTATTTGTTTAACATAAAAAAAAAACTTTGTATAAACATCAATTAATTTTTACGTGAAAACACCTTTTTTGTTTATTGACATTTGATTTTTTTTAATAAAAACACTATTCTTCTATTTTCACGTATATACTTTTGGTTGAAAATAACATCTTTTAGTTTAATTTATTTTTCACTGTGTGCATTATTTTTACATCAAATTATTTTAATTTTTTTCTATTCTTTCTTTTATACGACTAATATATTTTGTAGAATTTTATTTTATAAATACTTTATGGTATTATATGGATTATAGATAATTTGATATGTGTCAAAGAGTTGTATCATAATTTATTTGATATGGTTTAAAACATGTGTTATAAAATTTTAAGGATACTTTCAAAAAAAAAATTAAGGATAAAAATGTAAATTAGCTTTAGAATCCCTCCCCTCCCCTTGTGAATCAAACACATATTTAATGAAAATCTCACCCCTCCCCTCCCCTTCCATCTTTTGAACCAAACACATATTAAATTAAAATATCTTCCCTCCCCTCCATTATAACCCCTCCCCTCCCTTTCCCTCCGTTGAACCAAACAGACCCTAAGGGAGGATCAGGAGATGGATGGGCTTAAATTGGGATACTTGGGCCTAGGTCATGGTAATTGGGTTTGTGTTTGAGAAATGGCTAGTGACACCCCTAAGTGGTTAAAGACACCCCCTAAGCGTAATCGAAAACAACGACTAAAACAAAAGTGATAAAAGCGAAAGCGCATAAAAGTTTGAAACTATTTTAAATTTCAAAAACTGACGCGATTGAACGAAATTTAAAACAAAAAAACAAAAGGGCGCGTAAGCTTATAACATGAAAGTGGTATAAAAGAATGAAATAAGTGAAATGACGCGCGATAAAAAACTAAAGTCGCGCCAAAACGTATTGAACTAAAAAGAATGAGATTCAAGTTTTGAGTTTAAATTTGAGTTTTAAAAATGGAAGAAAAAATGCCACTTTTTGACCTAAAAGTATGAATTCAAAATGGAGGGAAAACATGAGTTTCCTCCGAGGAAGTATGGTCCATGGGATTTTTTTTAACATAGTTTCGAAGTGTTTCTTTCCTCTATTTTTTTTATACGTCATAATATAATATAACTCTTTCTGCTCGAAATTTTTTGGGACAAATGAAGTCTAATTATCAATACGATATGATACGGGTGTGCGGTTATGCGAAATTTTTAAAGTTTAACCCATCAAAATCCTAATTTAAACAAAAAATCGCGTGAAACTAAAATTTTGACCAGAAACTGAGCAGGTCAAATTTCTAGGAAAAAATTGACTTTTAGTCAATTTCTGGTCAAATTAGGGTGCATGGGTAAAAAACCGAAAATTCAATTTATTAATTATTTTTTTCTGAAAGATTATAAATTTGTTAACTATTAGTTTGTCTTAAAACACAATTCAACCTCCTTCTTGTGTCTTCACACCTTCAATCTACTTTAAAATCCAATCAAAGCTCACGGTTACGAATGCTCATAAACGCGCTCAACTAACTAATTTCTTCACACCTAGTTCTATGTTTAAACTAGCATTTTGTGTGCTCCATCTAGTTCTATAGCACCAAACCACATGGCTCTACCCACATAGTTCTATGGACCCAAATTCCTTCACAACTTATTCTCACCTTCATAACTCCTTTTCCTTTTCACAATTCTTTGTTTCAGATCATTATGTAACAACATTGACAGAGGAAGTAATGTATACATAACTGGAAGGTGCAATAACTATCCCAATGTGTGTCTGATTCCGGGATGTGAAAATGATCATACACGAACCTAACATATAAAAATGATCATACACGAACCTAACATAGTTTGTTAACTATATATGGAGTACTCCTATATATGTTAGTTAATTTTTTTTTAAAAATTCATAGATAAAAAATTATTATTTTTTCAATACCCAGGACGAGAGAGAAAATGCTAATAACGTGCTAAAATAATCGAAAATTTGAATATTTATTTAGGGTTCTAACCCGGGATACTCCACTTATCCACCTTTAAGGTGAATTTTCTAGCCACTAGGCTACTTGACAAAAAAAAATATATATAAATTATTAATATAGTTATAATACTACTAAATATATTATACTTACTATTCAAGTTTAAAATTTAGGGGATATTCCGGAGGGGAATGTTGAGGCGGCTCGTGCCCGTGCTCTTGCTGAGGAGCTTAAGAAGAAGAGTAAGAAGTTAAAGTTGGAAGGTCCATCTTGGACATTATGTGTCTTCCCGCCAGAAGACCCGGATGAACTTCCTGGAGGGCCGAAGGACACCAGCGTTCTCGCATCGTACAAAGCCCATATTGCGAGATATGTATACAAAGGCTACATAAGTTTATTATTTAATTGTTACGATATAAATATTATTCGCAATGCTATTTAAGTTACTTAATTATGCAATTGGTATTTATTTAATGTTATTTTTATATATTTTTCTTCTTCTTTTTGCAGCATCGTTTGCAACTTGTCCCTGTCAGCCACGGGAAAAAGATGAGGGAGTTGGCTGCATTAGTGCCGAATGAGCAGTGGTTTAGGGATCGTGTGCAAGCGACCGGGTTGGCGGACCTCGCCAAGACATGGTATGAACATCTAGACCCTTGTCTGATATCCGCATTTGCTGAGAGGTGGCACGCGGATACCTCCACCTTCCATTTGCCTGTCGGGGAGGTCATAGTGACACTAGATGACATGTCGTGTCTGTTACATATCCCCATCACCGGCCGTCTGCTTGACCACAACGCATTAACTAAAGATGAGGGTCAAAGTGTGTTGATTAACCTTCTTGGAGCACAAACTGGTGAGGCACATGCGGAGGTCCATAGGTTCTTGCATTAATGCAATAGCTTCTTGTTTCTCAAGATTTAAGTATAGCAACTTAGAGAGTTTGCATTTGGGTAGGAAGTAAGAGAAATAGAAGGTTGACTTGTATTTCAAACAATGAGATCCGGGTGGATGTTGTCTTGTTAATTGGGTGAGTCTACTTGTTACAGTAAGTTTTTACTGCATACAAATTTTACAATTGATTTGCTAAAAAAATGGGTTTTGGAGTGCGTGTTCGCTTAACGAAACCAAAAAATTTAAAACAATATTTTCATCAAATTTTTGCAACAAAATTAAATAGTTAGTAAAACAATAATAACATGCATATATGTGTACATTAAAGTCTAAATTATTATCTCTAACAACAAAAAAATCCCCAATTTTCTATTTCAAAAATATTCAATAATTTTAAAATAGAAACTTTTTTATATATAGTGATCAAAATTACAAGTGTTTGTTAATTTTATTTTTAAAAAAATTGAATTTTTTAGCCCGTAACTCTTCTCTCTCTCTCTCGTAATCTCTCGAAACCCACCGGTTGCTCTTCTCTTTGTCGAAACCCATCGTTGCTCTCCTCTCTGTTGCTCTTCATATCGTAATCTCTCTCATTACTTTCACCTATTTAGTTGTTGATTTGATTTGATTTGTTACTTTGACGTAGGAATGTGGTTGGAATTGGATTTTCAATTGGTATATGTTTTTGTTGTGTGTATTGATTCTGAGTTTGTTAGAGTGATCAATTAAATTATACTTCGATGTGATTAATGGATTTGAGTTTGTTAGAGTGGTCAATTAAATTAGGGTTTATGTGATTCTGATTAATTTCTATTTGTATGAATGTGCTTAACACCTTTATATAGTCCTATCACTCAAATCCTCCAAAGCAACAACAAAAATAAACACGGGGATGAAGAAAGGAAACTCAAGCACAATATGTAGATAGTGTTTGGGAAACAAATCCAACAGTGTCAAAGAACATCATAGTTTTTCTGACACAAGAACATCATGGTTAAAGAGCTAAAAAATAACATTCATTTATAAGTCAAGCTTAGCAGGTCGTCTCTTGATTCTTTCCGACTTCCTTCGGGGTTCTTGTATCTGCTTCTTAGGTGGAGGCACAGCAGAAGCCGAAGCATCACCAATGGACAGGGAGACTACATCCAACACCAACTTATCATACCCCTCATTCGTCACGGAAGCCAAATTGCCGTCCTCCGAACAATCCTGCTCCCCTGAAGCCGAAATGTCATTCACCACAGCATTAGTCAAACTGTCATCCACCACAGCATCTGAGGCCGAAATGTCATCCACCACAGCATTAGTCGAAATGTCATCCACCACAGTATCAACCTCTACTCCATGTTCACACCATGGACAAGCCGTTATCTAAAAAAAATAACAAAAAAATTTGATTTCGTTGCTAACCTTAATTATAAAGCTAAACAGACAAACTAACTATATAAATACTATGGCATCAATGGTGCTACAGCTGAATAATGATGACAACAGTATAAAGGAATTCGGCAAAGTAGAATACTGAGGAAATGGAATAACGATTACAATAAGAAATAGAAGAAAAATGCTAAACACTGGCATGGGCACATGACTTTGAGTCCAAGGCAGCAACAATAACAACAACAACATGTTGCTTGTTCGGAAAAAAAAAACAGCAACATGATAGACCTAAGAAACTTAAACTGAAATGAGATCGAACAGTTGATACAATGATAACATCTTTTCTTGTCCTTTTATGATAACATAAAAAATAATTTTATAATAGTACCTATGAGGCTTCGATCGTTTTCAACAGCCTCCAACCGATCCTTTTACTTTTGTAGCTTTGGATGGGAGGATGGATAAAAGCAAGGTCTGGCATTGGCACTAAGGATTGTATTCTACTAAATACAATTGCTTAACAATGATGTTAACATATATTATCAATAGCAGAAAAAATTGATGAGAAATATCAGATATAAAAAAAATAAAAATGGACATTGAACTTAAACGAATTACCTCAAAAATTGGAGCGAACCCGCTGAAGAAGTGTTGTACCATACCTGGCGCATCCTTCAAATTCTTAAGTTTCGCGAATGAGGCATGGAGATTATCAAAGATAACTTTCGGCCAATTAACATTTCCTAAGGCGTCTAAGTTATCTACCATTGCCCAAGACGATGAACGCGGCACTTTCGAATTCGGGGGGCATAGTAAAATGAGTTCAATCAAAAAAAAAGAAGAAGTTTTTTGAAATTTGTTTTGCTTTGCTCGTCTGTTATGTCCAGTTGTTCTAAAATAGTTTTAACATCTGATGTTTTTAATTTTTTTGATTCTGGCAAGTTCAACTCTTTTTTCAAGTCAAAGATAAATTAAGGAAATTTTCCTCCATGAGAGATTGCTAAACTACTAGTTCCGGTATTTTCCATACCAATAACATACGATACCTCTTTAACACAAAAAGAAAAGGAAGCATAGTTGTTCAACACAAAAACTTTCGTTGTCGGTTCATAAATGTCACAGAAACTGGAAACCAATGTAGCAGAACTTTCTCTATCATTTTCTATTTCTAAGAAACCTCTGAAAACATAGTTGCTCATCAGAGCCTTTTTTTCAGGAGTTAAGTTACGAGTCAGACACACGAGTGTTTGTAAGCTTGCACATAGCTTAACAGGCTGACTCGTTTTTGTATCCTACAAAAAAAAATTAACAAAATAAACTGCGGAACTTTCTCCAATGTGGCGCGTAACACCGACTCTTAAAATTAAACATAAATTCCAACAACATACATAAATACTAAACACACAGCGGGTTTTTATCCTGCAAATAGCGGCCACTCACTTTATGACTTATTTCCAAAATAAGGGTTTTTATCAATTTTTTCCATCCAAAACGCAAAAGCAGCCAAATAGCGCTACCGATCCGCTACGCCGCCGCTATTATCCAGCAAATAGCGGCCGCTATTTCCACTTCTCTAAATAGCGGAAAGCGGCCTTATAGCATAGCGGAGAGGTGGTCTGACGCCACGCTATAGCGCCGCTATTAACATCATAACTTTTTACATTGTAATTTGTAATATTATACCTTTGTTGACATTGCCATTGAAGAGGAGCCTCTTGCACCAAATTATCACCACTACAGAAACACACACACACACACACAAAGTCAAAACTATTTTAGAGAGTGAAGGATTGACTAAAATTTCATCCATGCATAGTTTTTCAACTTTTATTTTTGTTTTCGCGTCAATATTTCAAAATCGGAAGATTTGCTTCAAAACACTTTTTTTAGGGTGAAACTCATGTTTTCCCTCCATTTTGAATTCATACTTTTAGGTCAAAAAGTGGCATTTTTTCTTCCATTTTTTAAACTCAAATTTAAACTCAAAACTTGAATCTCATTCTTTTTAGTTCAATACGTTTTGGCGCGACTTTAGTTTTTTATCGCGCGTCATTTCACTTATTTCATTCTTTTATACCACTTTCATGTTATAAGCTTACACGCCCTTTTGTTTTTTTGTTTTTAAATTTCGTTCAATCGCGTCAGTTTTTGAAATTTAAAATAGTTTCAAACTTTTACGCGCTTTCGCTTTTATCACTTTTGTTTTAGTCGTTGTTTTCGATTACGCTTAGGGGGGGTGTCTTTAACCACTTAGGGGTGTCACTAGCCATTTCTCAAACACAAACCCAATTACCATGACCTAGGCCCAAGTATCCCAATTTAAGCCATCCATCTCCTGATCCTCCCTTAGGGTCTGTTTGGTTCAACGGAGGGAAAGGGAATGGAGGGGTTATAATGGAGGGGAGGGGAAGAGAGGGAAGGGGATGGAAGATATTTTAATTTAATATGTGTTTGGTTCAAAAGATGGAAAGGGAGGGGAGGGGTGAGATTTTCATTAAATATGTGTTTGGTTCACAAGGGGAGGGGAGGGATTCTAAAGCTAATTTACATTTTTATCCTTAATTTTTTTTTTAAAGTATCCTTAAAATTTTATAACACATGTTTTAAACCATATCAAATAAATTATGATACAACTCTTCGACACATATCAAATTATCTATAATCCATATAATACCATAAAGTATTTATAAAATAAAATTCTACAAAATATATTAGTCGTATAAAAGAAAGAATAGAAAAAAATTAAAATAATTTGATGTAAAAATAATGCACGCAGTGAAAAATAAATTAAACTAAAAGATGTTATTTTCAACCAAAAGTATATACGTGAAAATAGAAGAATAATGTTTTTATTAAAAAAAATCAAATGTCAATAAACAAAAAAGGTGTTTTCACGTAAAAATTAATTGATGTTTATACAAAGTTTTTTTTTTATGTTAAACAAATAAAATAACTGTTGTTAAAAGTAATAAATTGTTAAGGAGAAAACATAAATATGATTTCATTATTTAAAAAGGGTAATTTAGGATTTTAACAAAAAAATTGAGGGTAACTTTGTAAATATAATATGTTACTCTTAGACATGTCTCCCCTCCCCTCCAAAAAAACTCCAATTTGGAGTAGGGGTGTTCATGGGTACGGGTCGACCCGCGAACCCGGTCACCCAAACCGAACCTAACCCAATTCTACCCGTACCCGTTCAGGTACGGGTCCAACCCAACCCGCATGAACCTGGCGAAATTGGTTTGGGTATTGAATTTACTTATGTTGACCCGTTGGACCTGTGACCCAACCCGTTTACCCGTGAATATTGCCTTATTTTACACATGAGTTCATGACTGTTTTTGAGCCCAACCCAATTTTTATACCACCGTCCAAGTTCAACACATTTTCTAGGGAATAAATAATTTGGTATTGCCGTACAGGGAAGATGAAATGATTCAATGAATTGTTACAGGGAATGAATAAATGAATGAATTGTATATGCCCAATGAATTGTTTGGGTTTGCATGTTACATGAGCAATGTGAAAATTAAGAATTACTCAAAAGCTCTAAAATACCCAAAATATGTAAATACATTTGCAACAGAGTCATATTGTTACAGTGCCCTCAACGATGTTCAATATGAAAAATTTTCCTATATTTTATTTTGGAGGGTATGGACGAAGTCGTTATTGTCCTTGAACCCGCATATTAAATACTCACATTCATGTTAACAAAAAAATAAATAATGAATTATATATGCAGGGAATGAATGAATTGCCTTAAAAATAAAATATTTTTGTATTTAATTGGGTACTCGTGAACCCAACCCGCATCAACCCATTCAAAACGGTTTGGTTTGATTCAGGTCTATCTATGAAAAAACGGGTTTCATCCCGAACTCAACCCGTAGTGTATGTCACGGGTTGGGTAACCGGTTTGGCCAACCCGTACCCAACCCAACCCGTGAACACCCCTAATTTGGAGGAAGCAAAAAATGCTCTATTTTCCCTCCCCTTCCCTCCCCTCCCCTTATTACAAATTGAACCAAACAAGCTTCATTGGAAATATTCTCTCCCCTAATGTTGGTGTTTGAGTGAAATAAAAAGATTTATTTAGGATTAAGGTGAAATTTATATGACGAGCTATGTTGATTATGTGGTAAGGGAAAAATCTTATATATATTTATTTTTATATTAATTAAGAAAATAAAAATAATAATAAGAATATTGTTAATGTAGCTTTCTCATTCAAAGTCATACATCAACTTCATTCACACCAATCTCTATTGTTTGAATGTTGAATAAATAAGAACGGATTCATATGATAAACACGTTTTTACTATGAACTAAAGGCTTCACTCCATCTCATATATATATATTATTTGATGTTTATACAAAGTTTTTTTTTATGTTAAACAAATAAAATAACTGTTGTTAAAAGTAATAAATTGTTAAGGAGAAAACATAAATATGATTTCATTATTTAAAAAGGGTAATTTAGGATTTTAACAAAAAAATTGAGGGTAACTTTGTAAATATAATATGTTACTCTTAGACATGTCTCCCCTCCCCTCCAAAAAAACTCCAATTTGGAGTAGGGGTGTTCATGGGTACGGGTCGACCCGCGAACCCGGTCACCCAAACCGAACCTAACCCAATTCTACCCGTACCCGTTCAGGTACGGGTCCAACCCAACCCGCATGAACCTGGCGAAATTGGTTTGGGTATTGAATTTACTTATGTTGACCCGTTGGACCTGTGACCCAACCCGTTTACCCGTGAATATTGCCTTATTTTACACATGAGTTCATGACTGCTTTTGAGCCCAACCCAATTTTTATACCACCGTCCAAGTTCAACACATTTTCTAGGGAATAAATAATTTGGTATTGCCGTACAGGGAAGATGAAATGATTCAATGAATTGTTACAGGGAATGAATAAATGAATGAATTGTATATGCCCAATGAATTGTTTGGGTTTGCATGTTACATGAGCAATGTGAAAATTAAGAATTACTCAAAAGCTCTAAAACACCCAAAATATGTAAATGCATTTGCAACAGGGTCATATTGTTACAGTGCCCTCAACGATGTTCAATATGAAAAATTTTCCTATATTTTATTTTGGAGGGTATGGACGAAGTCGTTACTGTCCTTGAACCCGCATATTAAATACTCACATTCATGTTAACAAAAAAATAAATAATGAATTATATATGCAGGGAATGAATGAATTGCCTTAAAAATAAAATATTTTTGTATTTAATCGGGTACTCGTGAACCCAACCCGCATCAACCCATTCAAAACGGTTTGGTTCGATTCGGGTCTATCTATGAAAAAACGGGTTTCATCCCGAACTCAACCCGTAGTGTATGTCACGGGTTGGATAACGGGTTTGGCCAACCCGTACCTAACCCAACCCGTGAACACCCCTAATTTGGAGGAAGCAAAAAATGCTCTATTTTCCCTCCCCTTCCCTCCCCTCCCCTTATTACAAATTGAACCAAACAAGCTTCATTGGAAATATTCTCTCCCCTAATGTTGGTGTTTGAGTGAAATAAAAAGATTTATTTAGGATTAAGGTGAAATTTATATGACGAGCTATGTTGATTATGTGGTAAGGGAAAAATCTTATATATATATATAATATATATATATATATATATATATATATATATATATATATTTTATATTAATTAAGAAAATAAAAATAATAATAAGAATATTGTTAATGTAGCTTTCTCATTCAAAGTCATACATCAACTTCATTCACACGAATCTCTATTGTTTGAATGTTTAATAAATAAGAACGGATTCATATGATAAACACGTTTTTACTATGAACTAAAGGCTTCACTCCATCTCATATATATATATATATATATATATATATATATATTATATATATTATATATATATATATATATATATATATATATATATATATATATATATATATATATATAATATATATATATATATACATACATCATGTGTGTGCATGTTAAGCTCATAGATAATTACCCTTGTTTTATACTCTCCATGAAGTAACCCGTACATCATGCATCCCATTAGCAAGAAACAATCATAATCATATATCTCCATAAACAATACCTCATATAGCCTTACATAAAACCTTCAAACTTGAACCTTCCATTAATTTAGTTCTCCAATACTAGAGAATATAAAGTTTCTAGTTAGATCTTAGTTTGGGCCACTGTTCGTATAGAAGATTTTGAGTGCTTTGTTCGAGGGTCAAGGTTGTTCGGAGAGCTTGGAGCTTGATCGAGATTATTATCAGGTGGGGGAAGATCCAGTACTAATCGGGACGGTTAGCGTAAAATAGTTCATTTAATATGCATAGAGTGACCTACGCCCTACAAAAGGTTGAATAACCAGCGATACCTAAAGCCATTTAGTGACTCTTCGGAGTGAAACTAACTGGAGGTTGATCAAAAGAAGTTGAACATGAGGCAACGTAGGTGGCTGGAGTTTCTGAAAGATTATGATTTCGAATTGAGTTACCATCCGGGGAAGGCCAATGTGGTAGCAGATGCTTTGAGTAGGAAGTCCTTACATCTATCAGCGCTTGTGGTGAAAGAAATGGAACTATTAGAACAATTCAGAGACATTAGCTTGGTTTGTGAAGTAACGACAAGTAGTGTAAAGTTGGGAATGCTGAAATTGACGAATCAAGTGCTAGAAGAGATAAGAGAGGGACAAAGAACAAATTTGAAACTTGTAGATCGCTTGACGTTGATCAAACAAGGGAAGGAAGTGGACTTTAGAATTGATGAGCGTGGAATCATTAGGTTTAGGGATAGAGTTTGTGTACCAGATGTGCCAGAGTTAAAGCAGAGTATTTTAGAGGAGGGACACTGGAGTGGGTTGAGCATACATCCGGGAGCCACTAAAATGTACCAGCATTAGTTTGATGGAAGGATTCGTATCTGGAGTTGTTTCCTTCAAGTAATTTTCGAGGACGAAAATTCTTTAAGTGGGGGAGACTTGTAACACCCCAATAATTATATTTGTTTAGCCAAAGAGTATGTTGAAATTATTATTATTTTTTATGTTGTTATTTGGGCGAAACAATAAGAGGATCTATGACTGTGTGCCTTTGGATTACTTACCTATTTGAGATCCTGCTTTTTACTATTTTTATTGTATGTTTTGTTGGATTATAGCTCCAGTTTGTCTCTAATCTTATGCCCTATTTGAGATCCTGCTTTTTACTATTTTTCTTTTTGGAAGCGAAACGACCTAGTCGAGCTAGTGTCAAGTTGTCGAGCTAGACTCTACTCGCGCTATAAGAATGGATTCTTCTTAGAAGGGATTAATGTTAGAAGGGATTCATGTTAGAAGGGATTCATTCTAGAAGGGATTCATGTTAGAAGGGATTCATTCTAGAAGGGATTCATGTTAGAAGGGATTCATTCTAGAAGGGATTCATGTTAGAAGGGATTCATTCTAGAAGGGGTTCATGTTAGAAGAGATTCATTCTAGAAGGGATTCATGTTAGAAGAGATTCTCCTTAGAAGGGATTCATTCTAGAAGGGATTCATGTTAGAAGGGATTCATTCTAACATGAATCCCTTATAACATGAATCCCTTCTTTAGAATGAATCCCTTCTATGGAAAATAAGTGATTATGAGAGATTTTGGGAAATTATTTTGGGATGATTGAAACTGGAATTTTTCTGTAGAATATGATAGGGCTAAGTGTAAGGACCGCGTAGGCGAAAACGGAATCGAAATCGGATTAACGGTTTGAATTTTACGCGCGAAAAGGTGAAGATTGCACAAAAACGCGATTTTGTCATAGGGCATATCTTACTTGCTAAGTGCAACACCCTAAACCCGACATTTTTATTTTATTTTTAAAATACAACATATAAGCAACACAGTTTAGGATGCTACCGACTTTCAACATTTTTAATGAGACCATTAGAAGGATAAGAGACAATTAATGCAATGGAAAATAGATTCATCATTCATCATGACCAATAAACATCCTTGTTTTTGGAACTTATTAAACCAAAGAGAAAATCATAACTAGGAGACTCATAAGGGATTCTGGTTCTAGAAGGGATTCATTCTAGAAGGGATTCATGTTAGAAGGGATTCATTCTAGAGAAGGGATTCATGTTAGAAGGGATTCATTCTAGAAGGGATTCATGTTAGAAGGGATTCAATATGGAGAAGGGATTCAAGGCGTAGGGCATTATGATTACTAACCATAACTTAATGGCTTACCCTAGGTTTAACCTTAGTTAATCACAGGTTCCTAACCCGTCCTTGTGATGAACATTACACTTCTTTAACGAGCTTAAACCCTAAAATCAACCATAGACTTCACTAGGACCAATAGGGAGTTTTAATTGATCAAGCAATTAATGATTTTTACTTAAAAACATATTGTTCACTTAAACTCAAATCTCATATAGAATAATTTTAGTCCCACTTTATCATCTTCAAACTAAATTTCAAAATACCAAAATGTAAAAACCAAAATATTAAAACACACGAAACACCTTTAAAGTTACTCATCTTCAAATATTTAGGAAAACATATTATAATATATATTGATTTTTTAGAAACATATTAATTTTATTTTAAAATTAAATATTTTTTTACTTTAAAATATAGCCTCAACCTAAGTGTTTTTGTCTACTTGGTTAATTATCCTTAAAAAAAACAAGTAGTTATATTAATTTAAAAGATAATACATTTTTTATTTATTATAATATCATTATCAATTAAATAGTTAAAATATATTAACTATTCCATATTTTTAAGAATTTAATCGAAATACATTGACAGTGTAAAAAGATTTTATAGCGTCGGTTGATCATAACGGTTGGATGCTGAAACAAGTTTGACTTTTATTTTAAAAATCTATAAAATAATGCAAAACAGGTGATGATGATGAATCGATTGTGTAAATTTTTTTACACTGACAGTGTGTAGTAATTAATCTCTATTTTTAATACAAGATCATTTAAAATGAATTAAGAAATTAAAAAAATAAATTAAAATACTAAATTTACTCACTATTTGTATAATTTTAAAATTTTATAGTTAAAAAAGTGAATTATTTAATGTTTGTATAAAATTATTTTATAAAAAATACATAAAAAGATATACATAAGATTATTTTATATATAAAGAAGTTATTAATCTATTTTAAAATTTAAAATTTGTTATAAATTGATTTCTTCAATTTTCTATTAAAAAAAATAAAAGAAACTCATAAAGTTTTTATATTTAGAAACCTAAGATTAATTAAATAAACAATTCTTCAATATTTTGAAATTATTAAGATAGATAATTAAATGCAAGTATTAAGAAGATCTCTAATTCATTTTATTTAGACAAAATCAATAAATTTTTTATAATGAAATGGACATTACAAATTATAAATTAATTGTAAATAAATAAACTTGGAATCCGGAAAAACTGGAATATTATGATGACTAAGGCTTCTTACATTGTTAGTACTGTCATTCTCGTTCATCGCCGCACGGTGATTCAATCCAGGATCACTGACGTGTACGGTCCAGATTCAAAATCTCAAACCTACTCATTCTTTGATTCATCTTCGTATCACAATCCTATAAAATCTCTTCACTCTTCTACCATTTCTTCTTTCTTCACTAGTCATTTTTAAAATTAATATAAATTAAAATTAAAATTTCTATTAACCGTTTTCTATTTTTTCTCTCTCATTCTTATTATTCTTATATTATTACTATTATTATTTATTTATATTTATTTTTCTCTCTTCAATTTTCATTCTACAACTCGTTCCTCGCGGCGTCTCTGTATAATCGGATCTGAAAATTTCGATCTCGATTTCACGATCACCGGAAACTCGATTCAGATTTCATTTTAACATTATCGTTTTCATTTTAAACCTAAATCTCACGAGATCTCGAAAATCGGAATTGAAAATTTGTTGCTGTAACCCTAATTTAATCACGGAGATAATATTTCTTCTCGCAATTTTGATATTCGAAACCGATTTACGGTTTCAGTAGTTGAATAGTTGAATAGTTGAATTGTTGTTGTGATTTTGTTTTTTTTTTTTATTAATGGTTTTTGGATCGTTTTTGGATTGTGATAATTTGAAAAACTTGGAGGAAATGGGGAAAGAGGTTGTTGAAGATGTGGAAGAGGGTGAGATTTCTGATACTGCTTCGGTTGAAGAGATTACTGAAGAGGATTTTAAGAAACCAGATGTTGTTAAAGTGAATGTTAGTAATAGTGATAAGACTTCTAGTGGTGGTGGTGGTGGTGGTGATGGTGGTGGTGGTGGTGGTTCTAGGGTTTGGGCTGTTCAGGATTTGTATTCGAAGTATCCTACTATATCACGTGGTTATGCTGCGGGATTGTATAATCTTGCTTGGGCGCAGGCGGTTCAGAATAAGCCTTTGAATGATATTTTTGTTATGGAACTTGATGCTGTTTCTAATGCTACGAATGCTAATGCTAATAGTAACAATAGCAGAAATGATAATGGTGATTTGAATACACCGTTGAAGGAGGTTGTTGTGGTGGATGATGATGATGATAGAGAGGAAGGGGAGTTGGAGGAGGGTGAGATTGATGGTGATGATGATATGGATTGTGTTATGGTGGGCGGTGATGGTTCGGAGAGTGTTTTTGACTCTGAGGTGCTTGATGTTAGGGATGTTTTGGAGAATATTACTGTTGCCAATGTGGCCAATGTTGCAGAGTAAGTGAAAACTGTCTGTGTTTTTGTTGTTGGTTGTTGGTTGTTTTCTGAATAGCTGACATTGGAGTTGCATTGCAAATTTGCAACCGTGAATTGACTTGTGGGTGATTTTTGTTCTTTTAGATCGTTTGCTGAAACTTGTACTAGGCTTCAGAGTGCCTTGCAGAGCAAAATGTTCGATGGTTCTGAAAAAGACGTTCTTGTTCGTTTGTCATTCAGTGCAGTTAATGTGATTTTTTCTGTAAGACCCCTAGAGATCCTTATCTGTTTCATTTTTTAATTTTGATGTATTGTTTTGGTTTCTGTTGATCATATAGTCACAAATTTATTTTGCGTCTTTGTTGTAGGTGTTTTGCTCTATGGAATATTTGCAAAAGGAAGAGAATAAGGATAAATTATTAAGGTTTTAAAAATATTAGTTCTTGGTTTTTAGCTGTTAATTCTTTCAAATTGCATAATTATCTATCCCTAAACCATGTTTCCTTGGTTATATTTTTTATGTTAGATTGCTTTCTTTTCTGAAGAATGAGTATGCTCATTTATTTACTCCAGAGCAGAATAAAGAGGTGATGTTTAATGCCAGCTCTTTTTGTAGTCATGCCCCATTCCTACGTATAATGCTTATTTAATGAAATGAAAATTTAGGTAAAATCTAAAACTTGTTTGCTTTTTTGTACAGATTCAGGTCATGATTACTTCAATTGTTTCTGTTGACGCTCTGGGCAATAGTGAGGTTATTGGCAGGGCGGGAAAATTGGAGGCCTTTGATAGAACTCAGCAACTTCTAGGTTTAGAAGCCACTGGATTGATTTCTTCCAGTATGCTTGTCCATGATAACTCAGCCAATGCATCCGAAGCCTTGATATATGGACAGAACAATATTAAAGGCAGGGGGTTATGCTCCCACTGTTTGACCTACACAAGGATCATGATTTAGACAGTTTACCGTCACCCACACGAGAAGCTCCGTCCTGCTTTCCTGTGAATAGATTGTTATCGGTTGGAGATGGAATGGATAGATTTGGGTTGCCTCTTGCTGGTAAGACAGAGGCTGTGAGGATGGAGCTGGGTGGTAAAGATTCCAAGTTTCACATCTATGAAACTGATGCTCTGAAAGCTTTTTCCACGTATCAACAAAAGTTTAGTCAGAGTTCCTTCTTTACCGATGATAAGTTTCCAAGTCCAACTCCTTCGGGTGACTGTGAGGAAGGGGTTGTTGATACTAATGGTGAGGTTTCAAGTGCTTCTATAGCTGCTTCACTAGCAAGCTCTAAGTCACCCCCCTTGGATCAAATGCCTGTTTCTTCTACTTCCATCAACCGGTATTCAGCAAAGAGTAGAGATCCTAGGCTTCGTTTCATTAATTCTGATGCCAGTACCTTAGATCTTAACCAACCATTAGGGACAAATAATATGCCCAAAGTGGAATATGCTGGAGGAATAATCTCAAGAAAGCAAAAGGCTGTAGAAGAACCTTCATTGGATGCTAGCCCTCCCAAAAGACTTAGAAGGTCTTTGGAAATTTCCGAGCACAACACCAGAGAGGAAAGAACTACGGATGGAAAAGGTGGTTGGTTGGAAGAAAATACTGTGATTGGATCTCAGTTGATAGAACGGAACCATTTAATTCAAAAAGGGGAAACTGAACTCAAAAGGACTATGAACACTAGTTCTAGTAATTTGACCATGACAAGTAGCGGGATTGAACAGACACCTATTACAAGTGGCAGCGCTGCAACTTCCCTACCTGAGTTATTGAAAAATATAGCTGTAAATCCAACCATGTTACTAAATCTACTTTTAGAGCAACAGCAGAGATTAGCAGCAGAAGCCCAAACAAAACCTGTTGATTGTGATACAAGTACACTGCATTTAACAAGCTCAAATTCAACAAGCGGAACAGACCCAACAGTGAATACAGGTCCAGCAAGGACTGCTGGTCTTCCGCAAAGTTCTGTTGGAATGCTTCCAGCTTCATCACCAGCAACTTCCATGGTAACATCCTTTTATGAAATTATTTCTCTCAAGTAAATGTTTCAAAAGTCAATTCTTGATATTCTTCCAATTTTCTATTTCTTTCCTCTACTTGCATTTGAGAATTAATGTGGAAAGTTTAGCATTTTGTTTCCTCATTATGAGTCCAGATTGTTAGTTATCATGGAAGCTTGCTCCTTAAGGCTAACTGCTGTTTAACTTTTTTGCATGTTTTGATACTCAGACACCAATCCTACAAGTTAATTCTGGAAAGATTCGCATGAAACCCCGTGACCCACGTCGCATTCTCCATGGAAGTAGTACTTTCCAGAAGGGTGGGAGTTTGGGGAGTGAACAATCCAAAACAATTGTATCCCCTATTCCAAATAATCAGGGAACTGGGGAAAATGTTAATGCCCAAAAGCTTGGTGTTAGTGTCGAGACAAATTTGACATCTCCGTTAATCCTGCAACCAGATATTACTCGGCAGTTTACCAATAATCTGAAAAACATTGCTGATATTATGTCTGTTCCCCAAGAACCAACAACTCACCCTCCTGCTACTCAGAATGTTTCTTCTGCATCTGTCCCTTTTACATCAGATAGAGCTGAGCAGAAATCTGTTGTACCTCTCCCTCAGAACCTGAAAGATGGCGTAGAATCAGCTCCTGAAATATGCGCATCAGATTCCTCTCGACCCCAGAATACATGGGCTGATGTTGAGCACCTTTTTGAAGGTTATGATGAGAAGCAGAAAGCTGCTATTCAAAGAGAGAGAACTAGGAGGCTTGAAGAACAGAATAAAATGTTCGCTGCTAGGAAGTTGTGCCTTGTATTGGACCTAGACCATACACTTCTCAATTCGGCTAAGGTAATTTGCATGGAATGGGTTCTCCTGTCCTGAGGATTAAAGTTTGGAGGATGGCTTATTAATCTTTTTTCTTTCAGTTTATGGAAGTTGATCCCGTGCATGATGAGATATTGAGAAAGAAAGAAGAACAAGACCGTGAGAAGCCTCACAGGCATCTTTTTCGTTTTCCTCATATGGGAATGTGGACTAAACTCAGACCAGGAGTCTGGAACTTCCTGGAGAAGGTAATATGGATTTTATATTGCGTTAAGTATGATATTGCACCTGTCTTAATTTTGTATTAAAGCATTCACATCTTTCCCTTATGCTTTACAGGCTAGTAAGCTCTTTGAGATGCATCTTTACACTATGGGAAACAAGCTATATGCAACAGAAATGGCAAAGGTGCTTGATCCAAAGGGAGTATTGTTTGCTGGTAGAGTTATTTCTAGAGGTGATGATACTGAAACAGTTGATGGTGACGAGAGAGTGCCTAAAAGCAAAGATTTGGAAGGCGTTTTGGGTATGGAATCATCTGTTGTAATTATAGATGACTCTGTCAGAGTCTGGCCTCATAACAAACTGAACCTTATAGTGGTGGAAAGGTCAGTGCGTCATAGCCCCCACAATTCTCTTGCATGCAATTCTTTAGTCTTTACTACTATTATTATTGAGTTGATGCATTGTCCCTGTATTAAGTTTAAAATATTGCAGGTACACATACTTCCCTTGTAGCAGACGTCAATTTGGGCTTCCTGGCCCTTCTCTTCTTGAGATTGATCACGATGAGAGACCTGATACCGGAAGTCTGGCATCCTCTTTGGGGGTAAGGTTATATTCAGTTTCTCTTTGATTTGGGATGATTTGTTATTTTTTACTGTCTATAATTTCTTTCTCCCCGGAGTAGGTTATTGAGAGAATACACCAAAACTTTTTTGCTTCTCAATCCTTAGAAGAAGTGGATGTCAGAAATATCCTAGCTTCAGAGCAGAGGAAAATCTTGGATGGTTGTCGTATAGTATTTAGTAGGGTGTTTCCTGTTGGCGAAGCCAATCCCCACCTTCACCCATTGTGGCAGACAGCTGAACAATTTGGTGCTTCTTGCACAAACCAAATTGATGATCAGGTTACTCATGTAGTTGCGAATTCCCTTGGGACTGATAAGGTATACTTTGATTTCAAAACTTCCACCTTGTTATGGTAGTGTCTCCCTGGGCATGCATATTTTATTTTGTTTGATATTTTCATTTTTGAAACAGCCAATGTTAGTAGATAGTTGTTAGGTTAATATTTTCTCCTTCACTAGAGGGGCTGGAGCGGTTCCCACCCAGGAGTGGTTTCTGTCCCGCTATCCTTTTCGCCTCTGAAAAATCAAAATTACCCCTTAAAGTTAATATGTTTTAAGGGTAATTTCGAGTTTTTCAATAAAATTTGAGTTGAGATTCTCAACCCTAACCTTCCTTCACCGACGTTTGTGCACTTCAGTCGTTCCAAAGAAAAATCACAAGTTCCCCCCTCACCTCTCTGCACTTCATATGTTTATAATTATTCTTCATGTAATTTATCCAAAAAATGATCAAATAGCGGCCATCCCACAATACACTACCCTTTAATCCCATTTATGGGGCCGGCTGCTCCGTACTGCTACCCGGGATTGACTACTCTGATCAATACCCAGAATGTGGATATCATGGTGATCCCTCTAGCTAGTTAGTAGTTAGTTACCCTTGCCACTCTTTACAATTTGCTAATATTGCAACTTGATTACTAAATATTCAGTGACACTTGTTGAAATCAACTAATAAAAAATCATTAAACTCCCATCAATTTAGAGAGAGCCATTTCTTTCCAATGTTTTTCCCACATGTAGAGAAGTCTTCATTACTGTGATAGTTGGCACAGACTTAGTTGTCGGGTGTTAAATAAGTCTATTTCTGATGAGTGCTACTTTGTCCTGCACAGGTGAATTGGGCTATTTCCAATGGGAAATTTGTAGTCCATCCTAGCTGGTGAGTACCTTCAAAGTTATGATATTCATGTTTTATCCTCTTCCTGTCTTTTTTATATCTAAATTAATTTGCGCTGCTTCTTTCCTCCCCCCTAAAATAAAACAGGGTGGAAGCATCAGCATTGCTGTATAGGAGGGCGAATGAGCAAGAGTTTGTCATTAAATCAGAAAAATAACCACTCAACCCTTGGTAAACTAAAATATATGAAATATAAATCAAGAATCACATTGATTCCGGGTGTGTGATTTCATTAGGTCAAAATCTGGTCAGGGGAGACAATTTTAATTTGTGACCCCTATCCGTTGGAGGAGGTTATTGACGAGTGGGCTATTTCTTTGACTGGCCGGAAGCTGAGGAGTTAATGGAGGGTTGTATAAATGCCCTTTGGTTATTGGGATTTTGCTACTGGTTTTGGTGGGCTAAGCTGGCTGAAAAATGAGTTAGGTGAGTGATATTGTGGGGTTGACATGTGAAACCGGTGAAAAAGGGATGGTAACAAGAGGGAAATACTTCTGCTGACTGTAAAATTAAATGTCTCTGAATGAGTGTTAAAATATGTGGAATAATTCAGACTGGGATATTGACTAAACCTAATTTAGGGAAAATAAATCCTTGATTAGTGATCGAGTCTAAGGAGATGAGAGCGTTAGAGTCAGGGTTTTTCAGAGGTGGATAGTTGGCCCAGCAAAATGAATCTCTTACAAACGAATTTGTATGTCAAGATGTAACTGCCTAAAGCATTTTAGGGGGATTGAATAAATCACCATTCCCACCCCAAAACAAATAAAGTTTTGCAGGGGAGGTAGAGGATAGAACAAGATAGAAAGTGAGTCTAAAGTCTAACAATGAATTGTAGTCAAAGGTCATTTATCCATTGGTTGGCTCCAGCCTTCAATTTATGCCTCAACAAATCCCAATTGGAAAATTTTGAAAAATTGTAAAAACATCATTCATTATGTTATTCTTGCTGAGATCCCATTTTAGCCAAAAAAACGTGGAAACTTTGAAATAACATTATACATGTTTCGGAGCATAATAATGGAGAGATTACTGCTCAATACTAAAAAGGAACCACAAAAGGTTTACTCTGTTTTTGTGTTTGTCTGTTCATTCTTGGAAACATTAATGGTCCTATCCAGTTTAGTTGCAATAACTCAGTTGCACTATGGAAACATTATATTTAGAAAGACAAATCTACACTGTGATATGCTGATATGCTTGAGGAAATGAGTGTCCAAATGGCAATAGAAACACAGTACACCAAACATATTTTCCATTGACAAGCTAGTTTCCTGCAACCAAAGTTTGATCCAGCTAAAATATAATTTCCTTTAATATATAAAGGCTTTGATATGAAAATATAAAACAATTGACTAATTTTATACTTTACAAACTTGTAATATCAAATGAAAGACAAACACATACAAAATATTTTTTTTCTAATTTTAGTTGAATTTTTATTTTATTAAATTTTGCAGGATTGTTTTTCATAAACCTATTTTTAACTTATAGTTTTTCATTAATAATAATAAGATGATTGTGCTTTGTAATTTCTAGACATTATTGAAGAATTAATTTTGTTGGTTATTAATTAACAAGAATATTGTTTTTTAATAGTAGATCTTTTCTTGAACATATTCTTAGTTGAAAAGAGATTAATTTGAGTGTATTTTAAGTGTACTATAAAAGTAAGTATAATATACTATTACACAACTGTCGTAAGATATTAATAGAAAATTAACATTTTAAGTGGTGGTAGTTGATTGTTCTTATAATTTTGTTATGATAAATTTCATATAAATTTTAGAAAGCTTAAAAGTATAATTGAAGTCATACAACATATCATGTCAGAATTTTGTTCTCCTTATAACAATTTCATCTGTATGGTCAATTTGGTATGACACATCCACATTGGAAGAGTGAGTATACACATCCATATCATTTAATTTGGCAGTTTAAATAGACTCTACCCAATATTTTATATTTCACATATTTTATTAATTTAAGTATATATATTATATATTATTGCAAAAAATTCAAATCATACATTGATTAAAAATATAGTCCACAAAATGTTTACATAGAGTGACATTCCTCCTCTTAAATAGAACAATGTAAAAATTAATTCTACATATATTAATTTTTTATTATTATTATTATTTATAAAATATTTGGTCAAACATTTATATTTATGAGATAATTGAACATAAGTGTAATCTTTTTAACATTAACAACATGTATATTAATTAAATTGTATTTAAAATATAATAATATATTAATTTAGTATGTAAAGTATATATTATTTAAAAAAATAAATATTACTATTATA
The DNA here is from genome assembly GCF_024323335.1 of Lathyrus oleraceus. Taxonomy (NCBI): domain Eukaryota; kingdom Viridiplantae; phylum Streptophyta; class Magnoliopsida; order Fabales; family Fabaceae; genus Lathyrus; species Lathyrus oleraceus. Next base: position 496,529,708 of record NC_066581.1, read on the forward strand.
ATATTTAAAACAAAATGATAATAACTATTAAAATTACATAAGTATGCGATTTTAGATTCAAATTCAAATAAAAGCTATAAACATTTATCATTTATTAATATAATTTTTTTTAAAGACATCACTAAATCATGTTTATTGATAAATAAATATTATAACTTATAATATAAAAATTATGATATAAAATATAATATAGTAATTTTAATTAAAATTTATAATTATCAATTGTCTTCTCTTAAAAATATAATTAATTATATGCAATAGATATTAAAAATATAAATAATTATTTTATATTAATAGATATTACATATAAAACATAGTTAATATTATCTTAACAAATTGCATTACATATAAAAGAATTTATTATATAAGGCATATCAAACTATATATATATATATAATATATATAATATATATATATATATAATTATATATATATATATAAATAAAATTTAAGTTATTTAAATTATATATTAATTAAATAGTTAATTAAATAAAAATATTAATTTAATCACTAAACTAAATTTAATTTAAAGATTATAATTTAGAGTAAAATAAATTTTTTTACGGAAGTGAGCTTCACTTTTATATATTAAAATAATACACAATATGACAGTAAATAATGATAAATTGAAAAAAATGACAACTGATAAAGAAAATGACTAGCACAGAATACATGAAGCACAAGAATCACAAGAATAGTTATAATAATAATTACAAGATTAATCAAGATTTCCACCATATATGATACATTTATCTTAAACAATCATGTCATATTATGCATATATTTATTATACGCTACAGAGTGTTCTAGTTACACGATTGGGTTGGGTTATGTATGAATACAAATTAGGGTTAAACAACTCCAACTAATATCCTTTGTTGCACCTTATTGATGGGAAAAATACTTTTATTCCTTCTGTATTTAGATACACTTACAAATGTAGCCCATTCATAATACATGATAGATAATAATGCTATATTTAGTACGATTCAGTGTATCATGGACTTCAGAAGCTCTCATTTGCATAATACGTTAAAGACATTATATTAGTTCCGTACAATAATATCGTTTGAACCCCCTATCCATATAATATGTGTCAAATTCATTCACAAGTCTGTTAAACCAAAGGTCACGGAGTTCAATATCCAAAACATATAACCTTTCGAACTTTATAATAGGAGAAATTGAGTTATTTTAAAAATAAATAAATTACAATAATCAATTTTTTCAAGCTTTCTATAATTTATTATTCATCTCTCTCTGTTTAACCGTTATAATTTGGTTCATTATTTATAATTCTTCAACAAACACTTCCTTTGTTGTTAACTCATTCTCCAAAGTATTAATAATTTTTTAAAATAAACTACTAAAAGAGAAAGTGTTGATCGAGGAGTTATAAGTATTTAACCAAATTTTAAGTGTCCAAGAGCGTGATCCATATAATGAACAGCAGCAAACTCGTAAAACATTGATCAATATAAGTTGTTGTTTTCTAACCTAAATTATTTTTTTCATATTATTATTTATTTAATTAAATTTAAGAGGTTATATGTTCGATGAAAGATTGATAAAACACTCAAATCACATAATATATAATAAACTTATCTTCTGGGATATATTTACTTAATGATATGAAAATTACAAAATACAAGTAATAACATTAACAATAACGTAAAAAATAACATAATTATACAAACACATCATACAATAACACAAAAAAATATTTATCAACATATTTTAACAACAACGTTATCAACCTATCTTAACAATAACATCAACATACTTAAAAAAAACATCTAAAATAAAGTAAACAATAAAATTTATCGACAAAATACAACAATTTACCTTAACAAAAACAACAACATACCTCAACAAAAACATCAATACATTTAAAAAAAATCATCTAAAATAACACAAATATTTATCAACAAAATACAACGTAGTAAGATTTTGTTACAACTAAAACTATAATTTAACTTATAAATTTTTATAAAGAAATATTACTGTCAGGAGTTAAATCTTAGACAAATAACTCATCCATTTATCAGAAATAGCAAATATTCCTGTTTTATTTTTTGTTTTACTTTTTCTGTTTAATTTTTATTGTTTAATTGTTCTATTTTTTTTGTTTTATTAGATAAAATATCTCACTTTGCTATAGATAGTTTGGAGATATTATTTTTTCTGTTTTATTTTTAATATTTATTTTAATTTAATTATTAATTATTTTATAATATGTAAATAAGTAATATTTAAATTATTTATTTCTATCATTATTATTATATTTCCTAAATAATAAATATTTTTAAATGTATTATTTATTTATATTTTATTTTTAATAAGTGAATATTTATTTGTATATTATCTTAAATAAACAAATATTTATTTATGTATTATTTGACATAAGTAAATATATATTTATTTTTTAAATGAATAAATATTTATTTCAAAGTACACATAAATAAATATTTACTCATTTAAGAACATATACAAATAAAAGTATTCATTTACAAATAATTGAAATTTAATTATGTATAAAATATATTTATTTGTATATTATCTTAAATATATATTTAATATTTAATATTTAATAATATTAATGCATTATATGAATACATTTTATATTTCATAATATTAATGTATTATATAAATATATTTCATATTTAATAATATTTAATATATTTTATGTTACATTAGTAATAATAAATGTTAAATATATTTTTTATAAATATTTATTATCTTAGGATAATTTACTTATTTACTTATTTAAGATAATACTATTTAAATGTTTATTATATAAACATATTTAATATTTAATAATATTATTGTATTTTATAAATATATTTCATATTTAATAATATTAAAATTTTATATAAATATATTTTATATTTAATAATATTAATTTATTATATATATAAATTCATATTTAATAATATTAATTTAAAAATATATTTTAAATTTAATAATATTATTTTATTGTATAAATTTCATATTTAATAATATTATTTTATTTATAAATTTCATATTTAATAATATTAATTTATTATATAAATATATTTCTAGTGTTTGAAATGTTTAAAATCTGAAAAATTTATATATATTAAACTAATATTTTTTTACTGTATTATGTAATAAATATTTATATAAAAATTAATATTATTAAATTTTTATTTAATATTATATACATATTTTATAAATAATTATGTATTACTTATCATGTAATAAAATTGTAATAAATATTTTTGAAATAAATGTAATCATAATGTTTGAATTATGTTTCTTCTAATCCTGCAAACAAATTATGTAATAAATATATTTGGTGGGATGAACAATCATAGAAACCAACTTGACCCAGTAGTAGAGGCGCTGCATCATTTAGTGAGAGGTCTTGGGTTAACTCCTATTGACCTTCAAATTTTGGAGTTTTTAGCTATTTTAATCTCCAAACTTGAAAAAAAATTGGATTTAAAAAAAATAAATATCAGAAAAAAAATCAAGTTGGCAATCCATGTTATTTAAAAAATTGCTCGTGATGTCAATTTTTTTAATGATTGAATATAATAAGAGGTCAAAATAATTATTTTTTCATAAGGTAAGGAGATAATCCAACAATTTTTTTATATTTTTTTATAAAAATATCGTCAATATGGCGGGGACAAACCATAATAAGGAAAAGTTTAAGGACCAAGTGGTGAATTGTAAATTTTAAAATTTTAGGTTTTAAAAAATTCAAATTAATCATAAATATATAATGTAACAAATTAACTATAATTTAATCTTGATGTTAATTTTAAAGAATCTTTATTTCATATTAAACATGTTATCGATAGTATGCGAAACATACCTACTTATTTGTGTCATCAAATGTTAGGTCACATATTCAAACAAAGAATAACGAGGTTAATGAAATGTGAAATATTACCTTATTTAAATTTTGATGATTGGAATATATGTTTGGATTACATTAAATAAAAGTACAACAAACAAATATCAAAGAATCTATCTACAAGAAGCAATAAACTCCTTGTGGCCCTTTCGACGTCCCTTCTTGGAGCGGAGAAAAGTATTTCATCACTCTCATTGATACTTTCTCGTGTTATTGTTACTTGTATTTATTTCATGAAAAGTCTCAATCAGAAGATATCCTAAAATGTATTTATTGATGAGATATAAAGATAGTTGGATAGGACAATAAAGATAGTAAGGTATGATAGATGTGGTGAATATCATGAAAATATAATGAGAAAAATCAATGTCTAAGTCCATTTGAAAAACTTTTAGAAAGTCGTGGCATATGTGCATAATATATTATGTATGCTCGGTACACCATGAAAATTGATGTGCCTAGAGGTGGAATTGTACTCCCATAGATATGATTAGATAAATGTTAAACTATAATATTGTACCATTATCATTGTGGAATCACACATCAAGGACTGATGCATATTTGTTTAATAAGATTTCTAGTAAGGTAGTCCCTGAGACTCCTTATGAATTGCGGATGAGAAGGAAACTTAGTTTATGTCATCTTCATGTTTTGGGCAGTCAAGTAGAAGTAAGAGTGTATAATCCACTTGAAAAGAAGTTTTATGCAAGAACCATTAGTGATTTTTATTGGATATCCTGAAAAATCAAAAAGGTATAAATTTTTTTGTCCTAATTATAGTACGAGAATAATTAAGTCTAGTATTGTTTGACTTATTCAGATTTGTCACTTCAGTTGGAGTGAAAATCATATAAAATGGATATTATGGAGACTCGTGGTGAGTTTTTTTCACCTAAAGAATTTTCTCAGACTGGTTATCTTACCATCATTTAACATGCAGAGACAACAAATCAATATTCAAAACTCACATGATGAAGATATAGTTACTGAACCAGTTGAGAGTGTGCAAGTCACAATTGAGCAGGAAGAAGTGATAAAAGAAATAAAAGAAATAGTAGTAAGAAGGCCTTGAAAGCAAAAAAAATTAAAAAGATTATATTATTTATTCACTTGAGCATGAATGTGACTTGAACATTAATGAATATTCAGTCTGTTCACACAAGCTATGGAAAGTGACAAGTAAAAAAATTGGATCAATGCTATGAAAGAAAAGCTAAAATCAATGGATGACAACAATGTATGAGATCTAATTGAGTTGCCTAAAGGTTCAATACGAGTTGGTTGTAAATGGTTCTTTAAAACAAATGAGAATAAAAATGAAATATTGAAAGATATAAAGTTAGACTCGTCGCTAAAGGTTTCACTCAAAAGTATGACGTTAACTACAAAGAAAATTTTCTCCCGTTTTAAAGAAGGATTCTTTGAGAATTGTTTTGCATTTGACGATTCATTATGACTCGGAGCTTCACAAAATGGATGTAAAGACCATTTTTCTAAATGGTAACTTAGAGGAAGAAATGTATATGGCTCAATCTGAAGGGGTTGTTACTACAAGAAAGGAAAGTTTAATGTGTAAATTAAAGAAATTAACATATATATTAAAAAAGACTTCCAAGAAACGGTATCTTGAATTTAACAATACCATTATGTAATATAGTTTTGTATAGAACACATTATATCGTTGTATCTATATGAAGGTCAATGGGATAAAATTCATAATTTTGGTCTTATGTCAATGATATTGTTTTGTTACATGATGTTAAAAAGTTTCTCTCTAATAAGTTTTAAATGAAAGATACCAATGAGACATCCTATATAACAGGTATATAAATATTTCGTAATAGATCATAAAGACAATTGAGATTGTCTTAGAAAGACTATGTAAATAAAAAATATTCAGAATGAATAAATGTTCCACAAGAATAGTTCATATTCCTAAAAGGGACAACTTTAATCAAATTTAATTTCCTAAAAATGAACTGGAACTAAAGGAAATGAAGTCTACTCTCTATGCATGGTTGGGATCTTGATGTATGCCCAAACATGGACTCGACTGAATATCAATTTGTTGTAGGAATGTAAGGTTGATGTCAAAGATATCCTAGAATGTATCACTAGAAAGTTAAATAGAAGATTTTTAGGCATTTACAAGGCACCAAAGATTAATTTCTCGCATAGATAAGTGCAGACCCGCAAAGCTATTTGCTTGCATATAAATGTTCTTAGTGGTAGATGATCTTTGGATGTTTTGATGGTAATTGTAACACTCTAAACTCGGAAACTTATAAATAAATCATTAAATGAAAATTTAAGGTGTCACTGCTAACAATCCTTTAAAAACACATCATGTCAAGTGGAACTACCCAGCGGAAAAACATTTTCAACATAAATTCATAAGTAAGTTATAAACTCAAAAATAACAAAAACAACATCAACTTCGAAATATAGTAAATCTTGTCCCCGATGTTATACGATCAGAGTAGTAAACGACTAATGTAATATAAAGAGAATAAAGAAAAAGCGAAGAGTATCTCCAACAAGGCACCTTCCAACATACAACAACAAGGAATCACTCATGAGTATCTGCAAGATGTCCATGATGGACAACATGAAGTAAATGGGGTGAGAAACAACATTCAATATAAACAGTGTAAAGAATACTAAGGTAGAAAATATACAACAACACGTTCATTACACAATCAATAACAATATAGTCTCACACCCATTCATAACAACATGCACATAAGAAATATCATGAATAATCAATTACATATGCAAATATGTATGCAATGTACTCTACAACCGACTCATTCTGCATGCAGTACCATTCATGAACACTCAGGTTCATCTCGCTCCTGAATCCCCACCATAAGACCATAACGCACCAAAATCGTTAACATCACCATATCTAACGCTTTACCAATTCTCAGTTGGAACCGGCAACTCGCTCCTGAATCCCCATCATAGAGCCATAACACACCAAAACTGGACCAAAGTTTGTACACCATGATGCATGGATCTCAACAACATGCATTATCACCAAAGGTTCACCAAACTAATCACTATGCATATATCACCATTTATGCACGACATCATTCATCATAACAACATTTAATCAATGTTACGAACATCAACAAATAACACCAAACAATAGAAACTCAACAAATTCATATTCATAATCTTTAAATCATGTTAATTCATTATAATATCAACACATCATCAGATAAACATAATGATTCACTAATTGATCATACAAGCCATCAAAAATATTGTAATAGTAGATACATGACTATAACTGAAACAATTTAATAATCACTACCATGTGGTAGATCTGTACGTTAGCTTTCCAACACTTCGAACAACGTCTCATTTGGACTTACGGAACGGAAGTTACGGCCAAAATCGACAAGTGGATCAACCAACTAAAACATGGACCAATCGATTGAGACAATGGACCAATAGATTGTCCTAAACTCCCTGACTATGTTTTTTCATAATTTTGAATGGACCAATCGATTTCACCTTGAGACCAACCGATTGTTCCTTTGTTTTTTCAAATTTTTGATGGAACTAATCGATTGCTTCATGAGGCCAGACAATTGGGTTAAGCCAAATTTGCCTAGAAACCTAATTTTTCACGTACACACAATATCCTCTTCATTCCCTAACTTCAATTCATAATCCCAATCAATTCATCCAAATTCATCAGACCCAAAAGCATGAATTAACAATGATTCATATTATCATAATCATCAACACATACAACACCTATTTCGTACAATCATAGAAATTCATCAGCAAATTCAATAACCAATTTCATCATTATTCATGGATACAACTCAAGCATTCAAATATTCATCCATAGCAGAACTTAAAATATACATATTCATGATATTCAAAACATAGATTCAGTCATAGAAACACATACAAACACAAAATCAACCAACAATTTTCCAATTTTTCATCATACATAGGAACCCTAATAAGAGTAAGGACCTCTCTTATCTACCCCATCATGCTATACACACATATTGATAGCCCTTCCTCCCCGTTACCTTAGATTTCTAGCAACAATGATGAATCTAGCAACTCCTATGGATTCCTCTTCTCAACCCTAGTTCTCCTTCCCAAATCCTTGTTCTTCTTGCCTCTTGTTTTTACGCACTGTAAGAGTTCTCTAAAAACCTAGATTTCCCCCAACTTTTAGAATTTATATGGTTTTCAATATTTCTCAAAATTATAGTTTTTGCCCAACTTATTACTAGCTTCTTTCCTCTTACTAAATATCTTCCTCAATTCACACAAATGATCCAAATATCCTATTTCACCAATTGTATCATTTTATTTCTAATAATAATTAAAATTCTAATTATTCTAATCATTTTCTAATTTATTATACCAAGTTACTACATTCTCACTACACCCTACTATTACCACTATATCCCAACAACATATAATCATATAATTTTATTTTAATACATACCAACATTAAATAATTAAATAAAATAAATCCAAATAATTCAATTAAATAATTTAATCGAATTTGGGATGTTACAACTCTCCCTCACTTAGAAAAATTTTCGTCCTTGAAAATTACCTGAAGGAAACAGAGTCGGATACGACTCTTTCATCTGACTCTCCAACTCCCAAGTTATGCCTCTACCAATTGGTCCTCCCCACACTCCCTTCACCAAGACAATCTCCTTACCACACAACTACTTCACTTATCGATCCTCTATCCGCATGGGTGATGCCTCAACAACCAGGTTCTCTCTCACCTATATATTATCATACCCCAAAATTCACCCTACCCTTCACAATGTTTAAATAGGTAACTAAACCTAACCATTTGCATATCATCATAAGCATTCATTTCGTCTGCATAAGCATGGTTCAACACAAGAAGACAAGTGACTTGAATTCATAGCTTTGTGCTTTCACCTAGTGGAAACTAGGGTTTCTTAGCAACTTGGGGTGGCCCTAAATCAAACCCTAACTTGGAGACAACTCTTGATGCTTGGGTATTGTGCCTATATTTGGTGTGTCAACTGTGGATTCTTAAAGAAGCAAAACCCTAGTTTGGGGGTCCCCACTTGATTAAGATGTCCCTAAACCCTAATCATATCCCATGCAATCATGTGTGCCCATAACCCTGATTTTATCCTTCATGCCATTGTGATTTGGTTCTATAGTTTGGCCAAATTTCACCCAACCTCTTATGCATAGTTCATGTATGTGAATCCTCTTGATATTGATCCCTCAGGCCTCATACTTCCACATGTACATCCTATGATTGTGTCCCTTGGTTTGGGCCTGGGCCTAAGTACATGTTGTGCTAGTTCATCTGGTCTCTTCAAGTACATGGTTCATACTTTGCTTGGTCTCATTTGGTCAAGGTTATTCAAGTCCATACCATGCCATTGTGATTGCCATTGGTACTTGGTCAATAAACACCTGGTTAGATCCTAGTTCATTGTGCCTCTTGGTCCTTGCCAAGACCTTTGTTTCATGCTTGTCACTGGTCATTCAAATTATGGTTATGTCCTTTGAGTCATGTTAATGATTCATTCAAGTGTCAATCCATTTCAAGTCTTGATGTTATCCAAGTTGCAAGTCATATTCATCGATTCATCAAGTTCATCATAGCACCAATTTATCATTTAACTCATATCAAATCCATCCATTTCAAAGGCTAAGTTTGTATGAGATTTAATGTTTATGTTCAAATTCATCATACATTCCTAGTCAAGACATGGTCATAATCATGGTCACCAAATTCATGCATTTCAAATCCAGTTCACTCAAGATCATACAAGTCATTCATTCAATATCATCATCATAATCCATTACAAATGTCCAAACATTGGAAAATTTACAAGAAAATGGAAGTTTGACCACATGTTGACTTTGGTCAACTGTTGACTTTGGTCAACTGTTGACTTTTTGGTCAACTTTGACCAAAGTCAACCCAAGCCCTAAAATCCTAAAAGTCCCAATGCCCATTCTAATCCTCCTCCTAATCTTCAATTGTGATCCTTGGTCTTGAAGTTTCACCTTGTGCACCATGACAATCCAAATTTTAACCTTTGATGGCATGTCATCTTTGCTCACCCCAAATGCCTAACCACGAGCAAAAGACCTAGTGGAAGACAATGGAATCATTCACAATATAAATTAAGCCAGAATGTGCAAACCACAATAGACAACCTAGCATTCACATTACCAAGCCAAGACATTGTGGAACCTTCAGGAGTGTTATTTACACTAGATAATGATTAACACACTAGGGTTAATCAATTATCTCTTTTTAATGCCTCTTAGTCATTTAGAGAGATTCTAATACATTGGTGACTTCAAATTTGAAAACCTTCCATATTTATAGTCGATTAACCTTAGGTTATAATCGATTATGAGCATTGAAAATCCAATGTATATTTTTCCCTTTTGAGTTATGTTTTCTCATCCAAATAGAGGGCTTATTCAAGTTAATCACCATCATCAAAGAGTTGGAAAATATCACCACCAAATTCAAAATTCATTAAGAATTATCGTCACCAAAACACTAGGAAAGTGGTTAGCATGATCATCATCTCCACACTTCCAAGCTCATATGTCTACAATATGTACGCTAGGTCAATAAATGTGTAAAAACTTGTGAAGTATGTGTAGGTAAATGTGGAACTTGTGTAGATAATGATGACTTTTATGTAGGAGATGGTGGAACATCTGTTGGCAATGGATGAATCTATGTAGGGAATGTTGAGTTATGGTAGGAAATAATGGAATTAGTGTAGGGAATGGTGGAAATTTGTGTAGGGAATGATGAAGTATATGTATGGAACAACACAATCTGTGTAGGAACTCGATGAGCCAATGGATATATGGGGAGCGACATGGATAAGACATCAACAAAATTATATTTGATGAAATACCCGATCCTTTGAAACAATAAAATTGTATAATCTGGTGAAGAACCACATTGTTCATGGGCCTTGTGGGTTGGTGAACCCGAAATTCCCTTGCATGAAGGATGTTAAGTGTTTGCAGTACTATCCTAAGAAGTTTCAAGATGTCAAATTTTTTACCAAGATGGATACCCAATTTATAGAAAGAGAGTTTCAAGGGAATACAATTGACAAAAACATAGTCATGCTTCATAGTGGTCATGTTGTCCCCCACAACCCAAGTTTGCTAATGAAATATGAGGCACACATTACTATGGAGTAGTGCAATCAAATTACTTCCATTAAATATCTACTCAAGTACATCAATAAGGGTTATGATAGGATCTCAACTGTTATCAGTCCAAATAACGCTTCACCCAACGGATATATTGATGAAATCAAACAGTACCTTGATTGCCGATATGTATCACCAAACGAAGCATGTTGGAGAATATTCTATTATTCAATTTATGGGAGAAAACCAGCTATTGAAAGATTGTTTTTTCACATTGTCGCTACCGGGATTTCACGATAACGAAACCGGGACTAAAGAGATGCCAAAGAGAGGCAAAGTCAGAAGAGTCGCCACCGAATTTTATTTACTTTACCTCTATCGGAGAGGAGAGGGGAAATAGTCGATAAAACCCTCGGAAAAGAGACGCGTATGGGAAGCGCTAAAAGAGAATAAGGAATCGGTCTCGCAACCGAGATTTGGGTTCGGAGATCGGTTACGTAAGGGGAATGTATTAACACCCCTTACGTCCATGGTACTCCATGGGAACCATTTGGGTTGTTTTACATACATGAGATTTATATATTATTGTTTTATTTTCAAAAGAATATGTGAAAGAAGGGGGTGTTTTTGTTATTATAGTGCTCGCCAAGGATTGTGGCCCTTGTGCCTACGTATCACTCATTCGGGGATGAGGAATCAGAGCTCCGTAGTTCGGAGTAGAAAATGTTTGAATGTTTGTTGATTTTACCTTTGAAAAAAGGGTTTTCGGGAGGATGCCCTAAGGCACAAAAATGTGTTTGGTGAGTTGTATTGTTTTTACCTTGAATAAGGGTTTTATGAAAGAATGTTTGTGATTATATTGTACTAAAGTCTATGGGTGGAGATGATTATTCTAGACAACAAGCCAAGCGTCTTGCGTCCAAAATAATCAGAGTAAGGGTAGGAATGCTCCATTCTCACTCATTCTCCACCACTTAAGGCTCATGGTGCACAATAATAATCGTAATTATTAAGTGTTTTGAATTTGATTATGAAAATGCCGCTTGACGTTGAATCAAGGGTTTGTTTTATTTTGATTATGAAATTTGGCTTATGCAACATGAATGCAAAGTAACCAACAAGAAATTAAAGAGTCTCATTGTAAGGTAGCCCAAGAGAAAGCCTTTTGTGTGCAAAAGTGACCTAAGCTAAACAAAGGATAATGGTCTTACAAACATGTTCCCCTAAGGTGGTGCCATGATGCCATTCTTACAACATGCATGTAAGTTATGGATGAAAATCCAAGTGTTTACAAAGTATCACAAAGAGTAAAGGAAGGCCTCCAAGCAAAGGTCCTAAGATGAAATCCTCTAAGTCCAAGTTGATTAAGAGTGGAGTGAATATTTTTGGTCTTATCATTTTATCATGTTTTGTTATTTTTAAAGTATGATGACACTAAAATAAATAACAAGTAAATAAACACGCATGATAAGTTTGTACAATGGTGATGATAATGAGTACTTGAATGTAAATTACAAGGTAATGACATAAAAGTAAATCACAAGATAAAGAATGACAATATCACAATGATAATGGTTAGTGAATGTAAATGACACATTAAGGGATAACTTATCATTGATGCAAAGTATTGAAGATGATTGAAAAATCAACTAACAATAGATTTGTAACAAAGAAAGTTATGCAACCCTAAGTGTGAGGTTAGTGAACAATAAAATAAATTGCAAGGAAGTAAAGTGAAATAATATAAATGTTAGAAGTTAGTAGTTAATGGTTAGTGGTTAGTAGAATAACAATAAGAAAATAGAATAACAAGTTAATGTAAAGAGAACAATTTCATCTATGTATCAAATGACCCAAACATGGTTGAAATAGAGGCAACCTATCAATGCCTCAAAGTATCATGAAGGATCTATTGATCAATCATTAATAGGTTTGAAACATTGAAGGTTTTATCAACTCTAAACAACCATAACCATGATTTAATAGATCTCATCAACCAATAAATATAAATGATAACAAGAAACAAAGTTTGATTGAAAATGGTGGATAAAAAGTAGTAAGAGCAAAAAATCCCCCAAAAGGGTGTAAACCCAACAAAAATCATTTGTCTCAAAGTTAACTCAAATCTCTCTCAAAACACAACCCAAGAGTAAAAACTCATTTTCAAACACAACAAAACCAAAAATATCAAGGAGTTTGAGTCCAAAATATTACCAAGATCGTGGTGTCAAAACTAGGTTGTTGTTGTGTTTGGATTTTGAGAATGAAGCAAAAAAGTTTGGAAGAGGGTCGCTATGGTTGTTGTGGTAGAAAAATGGAAGGGAATAAAGTTGTATGTTTATGTGGTGGTGGTGAATGAATATGTAAGTGAAGGTCACATGTTTGCTAGTGTTTTTGTTGTGTGGAGGTTGTGGATTTTTACATGGAGGTTGGGTGGTTTCAAAGGAGAAAAGAGGGTTTGGGTGAGTTAGGGTTTAGGTTGAAAAATAGGGAGCTTGAATGTGATTTGGACAGAGGTTTTGTGGCTTTCAAGCTTGAAAAATGAGTGGGGATAGTGCTCTATTTATAGGGGAAGCAAAGGGGTTGAAGTGGGTGAAAGAAAAAGGTCTTCTGGGTAAAAAAGCAGAGCCATTTCTACTGTCTGCGCAGGTGTAATCGGTTACCCTGATTAGGATAATCGGTTACACAGTGCCAAAATGGCCAAAAAAGCAGTTTTTGGTCTGGGTAATCGGCTACCCTGATTAGGGTAACCGGTTACCCAATTTTTTTTTTTTTTTTTAAATAATGAATGTATGCATATGCAGTAGGGTCATGGATCAGATGAAAATTGTATCGGTAGGGTAAATTTTGGGGTATGACACACATGGATGGAGATAATTTTGTATACTACAAAAACTTTGAACAAATTGGAATTGTCCTTCTTAAACCAAGTGTCACAAATTCAATGTCTACTTATTGGTTTGTGGAAAATAGTGAGTATAAAGAAGAAAAGTTATTGACATATGGAAAATTTGTGTCAAAATTTATTTATGATAAGAGGAAGAGGTGTTAGAAACCACAGAAAAAAGGTTACACAATTGGCCGACTCATTTAGGTCCCGCCAAAAACTGGAGAATTGTATTATATGAGGATGTTGTTGTCTGTCAAGAAAGGGGCACCATGTTATGATGATTTAAAGACAATTGATGGCTTCAATCACAAAAGTTTTAGAGAAGCATGTTTTGTAATGGGCTTCCTACAAGATGATAAAGAGTTCATTAAGGCAATAAAATAGGCTTATAGCCGGGGTTTTGGAGTATATTTATGCAAACTCTTTGTTACAATGTTGTTATCAAGTTCAATGAATCGACCATAACATGTTTGACATAACACTTGGATATACTTATTAGATGACATTCTATATAAAGGAGATTGTCACAAAAAGTTATCTTTACATATTTCTTTTTTCCTTAAATTTATTCCCAACTCTATCTATTTTTTTACTATTACAAAATTCTTAATACTTACGAGACTTTTAAATTCATTTGTAAAATTAACTTCGTCAGATGATGATATGTAACAACTCACTTTGATGGAAATTGAAAAGTAGCTCCAGAAAAATAGAAGAAATTTGAAAGAGTTTAAGCCAGTATCATATCCAAATACTTATGTCCTTGACTTTCTTAAAAATATATTGATATATGATAAAAGGTAAAATGACATTTCTAACTCAAAAAGATATTTACAACAATCTGTCTCAATCATTAATAGATATTAATTTTTATTAATTTTCACATTCATCCAATACACCTATTAGAAAATTTTCACATTCAATGCTCATGCTTGGTATGACATCTATTTACTGTTTCTTGCTCATGCTTTGTATGACACATGCTTTGTATGACACCTATCACAATTTTTTATTGCTGTTTATAAATCAACATCATGCTCCATAAACCATTTCATTATTTAACTTACCATTTCTTAATTGGATGTTGATTTCATACATTACCCTTACTTACTACTTCTATATTATTAAGTAGACAATTATAACTCATCCACATTATGTATACTAAAAGGTGGAGTATTTTTTTATAGAGATACAGTGGCATTGGAAAAACCTTCATGTGGAATAAACTTTATGTTGCTCTACATTGTAAAAGAGATTTTGTGTTGAATTTAACATTAAGCCGAATAACAAGTTTATTGTTACTCAGAGGAAGAACTGAATATTCCAAAGTCAAAATTCCAATTCCATGCCTAGAATCTTCTATGTGTAATATTGGGAACTAATCTTTTGAAAGTAACAAAACTCATTATATGGGATGAAATACCTATTGCAAATAAAATTTATTTTGAAGCTCTTGATAATTCATTAAAGAATATAATGAGTGATGATAAAGTTGCATGTAAGAAATTTTTTGGAGGAAAAGTTGTCATTTTTTGTGGTGATTTCAGAAAAATTCTACCGGTTGTGCTAAGAGGTACTAGGTGTGATATCGTGCATGCAAAAATAAATGTCTTATATATTTGAGATCATTTCAAATTTCTTAGTCCAATAAGAAATATACGGTTGCAAAATGGCTCTAGTTTAAGCAATTCTAAAGAAATTCGACTATTCTCAGAATGGATTTTACACTTCAGCAATGGAAAAGTCTCATAACCCAATGATTGACATGTTGAAATTCTTATCCTTGAAGAGTTACTTATTAGAGACTTTGTGGACCCAATTGAAGCAATTGTTATAAGTACTTATCCAAATCTCATTCAAAATCACACAAATCTAGATTTCCTTTAAAGTAGAGCTATTCTAGCATCAACTATTGAAATAGTCGATGATATTAATGATTACATAACAAATCTTCTTTCAGGTATGTCTTAGTTAATGTTACTACTATTTCCAAAGTGTTATTTTATATATAAATTTATTAATACTCTTTTTTGTTCATGAATGTGAGTCGGGAGAATATT